>NC_056727.1:392565717-392888217 GCF_019279795.1 Protopterus annectens | reverse complement strand
ACAAGACTATTTCATATACAGAAGTTATTACACAAATAAATAAGCTTAAATCAAACAAAGCACCGGGTAATGATGGTATTATACCAGAGATATATAAAATCCTTTCTAAAAATACATATTCATTAATACATAAGGTTTTTATTTTGGCCCAAACTGAGTTAATAACCCCCCCATCTTGGCAATATACATTTATTTCGCCAATTTTAAAACCTAATAAAGATCCAACTAGATGTTCTTCATATCGGCCCATCTCATTACTTAATGTTGATTATAAAATGTTTATGAATATCTTTGCTGATACATTGAAGACAATCATTCCCGGCATTATAGATATAGATCAGACAGGCTTCATTGTAAATAGAAATACTTATGATAATATAAGAAGAACTTTAACATTAATAGATTTTGCAAATAGGAAAAAGAAAGATTTAAGACTTATTAGTCTTGATATAAGTTCAGCGTTTGATTCAGTAAGCTGGGACTATCTGTTTACCTTAATGAAGTGCACAAACTTCTCGGATGCACTTGTAAATCTAATTGAACATTTATACAAAGGAACGTTGGCTTATATTAAGGTAGGAACATATGTTTCACAAAAAATACCCATTCTTAAAGGTGCAAAACAAGGATGTCCACTTTCTCCACTATTATTCACTTTAGTAATGGAGCCTTAGGCTAATTTGATCAGAAACAGTACTGACATAGAGGGTTTTGAAATAGATGAAAATACAACATCCAAAATTCAACTTTTTGCAGATGATGTTCTAATTACATCAGCAGGATCTAATTCTTCTATACAGTCTCTATTTGATAACATGATGAATTTTAAAAGTATTTCTGGTTTAATATTCAATGAAGAAAAAACTAAAATACTACCTATATATACACGAAAAATATTCTCATTAGTGATTTTACTAAATATGTACCCAATTCAGGTCAGATAACTTATTTAGGTATAATACTATCTAAAGATATTAAATCTATTATATATAATAATTATAATACCTGTTTTCTTAATATACAAAATCTTTTTAATACCTGGAATAATATGTTTTTTTACTATGGAGGAGAGACTTACAATTATTAAAATGATAATATTCCCAAGATTTTATACTTAATACAATCAATAATACTTCCACCTACAAAAATAATTATCAAGAAACTGAACACACTAATGTTAAATTTCTTATGGGCACCTAATAGACCTAGGATTGCATTAAAGAAACATACTAATAGCTGGTCTCAAGGGGGTATTTCTTTTCCAGACTTTAATTTATATACTATCTCTTCTATTGTAAAAGTTATTACTTTATTAATAGATCAGTCATATGTCACAAAATGGAAAGATTATTGGGAGCTAAATAGTATACACTCCATGAAAATCTCCTTAACACATAAAAATATGATTGTAAATAACTTCATGTTATGGTTACTAAAGGAATTTTGTACTTCACTTATTACACCTAAACATATGGTTTGTTACCCATTAAATATTATTATTAGTTATCGTAACTTTATATTCATGCACCCTAAGTATAGGGAATGGAATTTTATTGTATTTCCTATAATGTATACTCAGGGTATGCTTTTGTCATCTACTTCTGAAGGAACTCATTTAGCTATAGATAATGATCTAAAGTACTGGTATCAGTTGATATCTGATAATAAAGTTAAAAATCTAGATTTCTTAAAACAAGAATTTGATCTAAGAGAAACTTGCTGGTTAGAGGTTCAGACCTTTAGACAACATCTCATTAATAAAATAGATTTAATGTCTATAACTGTTAAAGAATCTATTCCAACACTGATTGATTACTTGATATTAAATTTACAACATAAATTTTCTGATAAAGGTAAACTTTCATGCATACATAAAGTTATCAGACAAGAAACTTTACAGTGTAGATTCATACTGGAATTATTTCACTTCTATTAATGGGGACCCACCAAATCAACAAGATAAACAATATATATTGGAATCTGCTTATAGAACTACATCTTCCATTGTCTGGAGACTTTATACATGGAAATTTTTACATAGATCTTTTTATACACCTTTGATGATGAATAAAATAAATAATAAAGATAATCTATGTAAGAGATGTAATGTAGAAATTAATGCTGACTGGGCTCATATGTTTTATGACTGTATAAAATTGAAAGAATACTGGAAGTCAATTAATGAATTTGTGCAGGCTCTTTTTACAGATAATTTCATTATTTCTAAATCTCTTATATTATTCAACACACCTGTTTTATTTATTTATTTTATTTTTTATTTTACATTTGTTGACCGGGCTAGTCTAGCTGGATATATTTCCATTTTCAGTAGAGGCCCGGGGAGAAAAGCTCCACATAAATTTTAACAAAAGGTCAAAAATAGACAATCACATTGACAAATCATCATAAATAGCGAGACAATAAAAAATAGAACCCAATTACAGGTATACACATAAAAAAATCACATTTCTAAGGATAACAGTATTAGCTGTAATAACATCAAGAACAAGGCATAAAGCAGAGAGCAAAAATTGATTTATAATAATTTATAGAACTAATCTTAGTACCAAAAGGAGAAAGAGAAACTCTATCGTAGGAGAGGAGGAAGGGAAGCAGTTTAAGAAAAGTGAAGGAAAAGTAAAAAGAATGGAAGAGAGAGATTAACAAAGGGGAAAGAGGAAACAGACAAAAAAACTCTAGGGAGATAGATTGAAGCAGACTCACAAAAAGAGAGAAAGAAAATAAAGTAGTAGGAAAGCTCAGAGTATTAGAAAAGCACAGAAGAGGTAAAAGATTAGTCTGGTTTTGTACAGGAACAGAGCCAGTGGCTTTGGAAGTAATCTTTGATTTGATGTTTAAAGAGAGGTAGAGATGTGGTAAGTGTAATATCACTGGGGAGCAGATTCCAGTTCCTTCCTACAGTATTATTGAATAGAGAGTCACCAGAAGAATTATTAGTCTTTGTAATAGTAGCCATAAGTTTACTGGAAGAGCGAAGGGAGTTTAGGTTGTTATAAGGGATTAAAAGTTTAGAGAGTATAGGGGTATTATTGGGTTGGTATAGAATTTTATGGGCAGTAGTGAGTTGAGGGATTAACAGAAGGTTTTGAAGTTCTAGCCAGCCTAGAAGTTTCAGGTTAATACAGTGATGAGTTCTGAAAGGGTTGCCAGTGGCAAACGGCAATGTTGTTGTAGCAAGTAGCCAGTTTGTTAAGGTTGGCTTTCCTTAGGTTAGTAAAATTGGTGAGGCGTAAGAAGAGTTGACAGAAGATGGGAGTGGGCAATCTTGGCTCTGGATGAAGAGGTTAGGAAAGGTTTAATTCTATATAGGCTTCCTATTTTTCTATTGACTATTTTAATGGTGTTGTTGATATGCTGATCAAAGGAGAGGTTATTATCAATTGTTATTCCTAAAAGTTTTGTTGTTGGATCAGGGGTGATGAGAGTGGCATTATTTGAGGAGATGGTGAAGTGCAAAGGAGTGGACCGTGTGCTAGGGGAGAAAAGGAGAAGTTTAGTTTTTTTGGCATTGAGGAGGAGGTTACGTCTGGTGAACCACATTTCTACTGTGTTGAAGACATTTTGAGTAATAGATGAAAGTACATTAGGAGATGAAGCAGAGCAGATAAGTGTGGAGTCATCTGCATATTGAATGCAGGTTGCTTGTGGGATTGCTGAGTGGAGATCATTGATGAACAGGGAGAAGAGAACGGGTCCTAGAATGGAGCCTTGAGGTACACCGATGGAAACGGGTGTGAGTGAAGAAATTTGGTTTTCCCACCGAACTGCTTGTTGTCTATTGCTGAGGTAGGATGTAAACCATTTAGTGGCAAGATTATCAAAGGAGAGGGATGTAAGAGTGTTAATTAAAATGGAGTGGTTGACCATATCAAAAGCTTTAGAGAGGTCGATGAAGAGAGCAGAAGAGAGAAGGTTGTCGTTATGGTTCCTATTGATGGTATCTACAAATGATAGGAGAGCAGTGGTAGTACTGTGATGAGGTCTAAAACCGTGCTGACAGTTTGCTATTATGTTGTTTTGAGAGATACTGTAAAAGTTGATGGTGAATACATTTTCCATTATTTTTGCTAATGGAGAAAGGAGGGCAATTGGTCTATAGTTTGAGAATTCAATCGGACTGCCACCTTTATGTAATGGGATAATGTGGGAAATTTTCCAGATGTTTGGGATAGTTCCCTCTTGGATTGTCCTGTTTATAAGTATAGATACTGGATAAGCAATTTCTTTGGCAGCTTTTGGAGAAAAAGTGAAGGGAGTTTATCAGCAGAAGGGGTACAAGGCTTCAGTTTGTGAATAAGTCTAGAGATGAAAGAGGTAGGAATAGGTTGTAGTTTAAAGTTATTGGAAGAGTGTCTTTGGTTTATTGGTGGGCAGGAGTTGTTAGTGCTAAGATGTCCAGCTAGAGATAGAATAGTGTCAGTAAAAAGGAGTTGAAAGCATTTGCAGTGAGGTGGGGAGTGTCTGGGTCAGCATTAAGAGGGGTGGGAGTTTTGGATGTTCCTGGGGAAAGGAGTCTGTTAATAGATGACCAAAACTGTTTGGGATTGTTATGATGAGTTTGTTGAAGTTTGCAGTAGAAGTTTTTTTTGTCAGTAATTATTGCTTTTTTAGTTGAGTTTCTAAGTTGGTGGAAATGAAGAAGATCGTGGGAATTTCTATGGCATCTCCATTTGGCCCAGACTTTATTTCTGGAGAGAATTTGCTTTTTAGTTTCCTTAGAGAGCCATGGGGCAAGATTGGGTTTCATTCTGATGGTGCGTTCAGGAGCATGTTTGTCAAGAATGGATAAGAAAGTGGCATTAAACTAAGATACTGCATTTTCAAGAGGAAGAGATTTTAAGGGGCTCCAGTTGCATTTGCTGAGTTTATTTTGAAATAGGTCTATGTTAAAAAGTTTTGTTGAGCGTATTTTTTGAATGTTAGGGAGGTTTGGGAAATCAGTCTTTTCTCTAGTGATATAGGTTAAAGAGTGATCACTTATATCATCAGGCAGGGTTCCTACTTTGTAGGCCTGTTTGACTTTGTTTATGAGTATCCAATCTAAAATACTCTCTTTATTGTTAGGCTTGTTGATTCTAGTGGTTGAGGTGATAGTCTGGTTGAAACCATATAGGTTCATATGAGAGGAAGGATTTTCTGCATTGATAGTATTCCAGTCAACATTAATGTCACCTAGAATTATAGTTTCTTGGCGTAAGTAGTAGATACCCAGCTAAGAAAGGGTTCAAGTATGGGTATGTTGTTCCCTGGTGGTAAGTAGATGCAGATAATGTAAATGGATTTCTTGTTGTTTATTTGGAGTTTTGTTATGATGGTTTCTACTTTACAGTCCAGGGTAGGATAAGCTGGAAGAGTAGAGATATTTAGTTGATTCTTAAAAAGAATTGCTACTCCACCACCTTTGCGTTTTGGTCGGTCAAGTCGTACTATACTATAGCCTTGGGGTAAGATCTCAGTGTCTTTTGTATGTGGTTTGAGCCAGGTCTCTGAGAGGCAGAGAATGTCAAATGAATGGATATCTAGGAGGCGTAATTGAGCTATTTTGTTATTTATACTATGAATGTTAAGGTGTCCTATAAGGAGGAGTCATTAATTTTAGGTATATTAGTTTTGGGAGAGGGATAAGTTGGCCCAGGATTAGGTGGATGTCTCCATCCTGTAATGTAGAAGGATTTGGTCTGGTTATTAAATGGTTCTTTAGAGATTTGTAGTTTTAGTTTCTTATTGGTATGATGGACATACTTAAGGTGTGAGAGTCTGTGGTATTTAGGTAAGATATAGTTGGGGTTAAAAGTAATGTTGGAGTGTAAAATGGGAGAAGTATGTGTGAGAGTTGAGGTGTGTTTGTTGGAGTAGATAGGGTGGACAGAAAGAGGACTTTCAAAAAAGGTAACAAGGTATGCTGAGAACAGGATGGTAAGGAGTAGAACTGTGAGTGTGAGCATAGTAAGGAAAGTGGGAGGCATGATTAAAGGGTAGAAGAGTAGTAGTAAAGGAAGGAACTAAAATAGGATAAGATGGGAGAAGGGATGTAAACCTATAAGAGAGGGAGGAGTGGAAGAGGGTCAGTAGGAGGTATAAGAGGGTATAAAAGGGTAGTGTAAGAGGATGCAATTAAAATGAAGTAGAAGACAAGTAGAGAGCTGTGAGGTCAGATATAAGGGAGGAGAAAGGGATAGAAAGAGGTAAGAGGAAAGGGGTGGTAAGGGGTGTGGTTAACAAAGGAGCGGGAAAAGCAGGGCTAAGATATTGGAAGTAAGAAGTAGGGGGTGTGTTTAGAGAGGTATAAGAGTAGGACCCCTGGGGTGGGTGGGAATTGGGGGTAGGGAGGAGGCGGAGTGAGCCCTTGAGAGGCTAACGGAGCAGGTATAAACAACTGAAGGAGAAATGGGAAAGGAGACAATCAGTAATGCTGGTAAGTAAGGTAAGAAGGTATATAATGAGATGAAAAGGTAAAGTAGAGACCAGTGTCTCAGGGAAATGATAAAAGTTCGGACAGGTTAAAAGCAGTATTGGATCATACAGTGAATATAGAGGGGGATCAGGTTTAAGTTAGGAAGGAAAGTATGCAGTTTACAAGGATAGAGCAAATCAGTGAGAATAGTGTTAAAAAGGTTAAGCTTCCCTTGTTATGGTCTATTCTAGCAGTGGCTAGGAAAATAATAACTAGAAATTGGATTTCAGATACACCTCCTTCGTTCAATGAATTTAAAAAAATGTTAGGAATATAGTGTGCCATATGGAAATAAACACAATTAGGACTAGAACAAATAGAAAAACATCTTATTTTATTGTATGGGATAATTTACAAAATTTGTTAAAAAAATTTTAATTTCAATAGCATGGTATTTCAGTTTAATTAATTGATCTGATTGTAGTGGATGTCTTTGTAAATACTTTAGTTGTTTTGTTGAATATTATAATAATACCTATTTTTAATTACTTGTATAAAATTGTTATGATATTTCTCTTATATGTTAAAACAATAAAGCTGTTTTGAAAAAAAAAAGAACACAGATTCCATTAATGAAATGCAGGCTGTTACTAACAGGTCTAATGTTATGCAAGTGATTCTTGAGTTAGATAACACACAAGCTGTAAAAAAATGTTATACCAACTGAAGATACAGCAGAAAACAGTGGGAGGTGGGGAAAACAGTTTCAGCTTAGATCTGAAAAATTATAAGCAGCAATTAACAGTACAAACTCTAAAAGCACAAAAATTACTCAGCACTGCAAATTTCCAGATAGATAATGTAGTCCCTGTGGACACAGGTTCCTGCAATACAAAGCAGGCTGTTACTAACAGGTCTAATTTTATGCAAGTTATCCTTGAGTTAGATAACACACAAGATGTAAAAAACAGTTATACCAACTGAAGACACAGCAGAAAATAGGGGGAGGCGGGGAAAACATTTCAGCAGAGATCTGAAAAATTATAAGCAGCAATTAACAGTACAAACTCAAATACCACAAAAATGTACTCAGTTCTGTATATTTCCAGATAGATAAAGCAGTCTCTCAAAACACAGGTTCCAACAATGAAATACAGGCTGTTACTAACAAGTCAAATTTTATGCAAGTGATCCTTGAGTTAGATAACACACAAGCTGTAAAAAACATTTCTACCAACTGAAGACAGAGCAGAAAACAGTGGGAGGTGGGGAAAACAGTTTCAGCAGAGTTCTGCACAACTGTAAGCAACAAATAACAGTACAAACTCTAAAACCAAAAAAATATACTCGGTCTGTATATTTCGAGATAGATAAAGGAATTTCTCTGAACACAGGTTCCAGCAATTAAATGCAGGCTGTTACTAACAGGTCCAATTTTATGAATGTGCTCCTTGAGTTAGATAACACACAAGCTTTAAAAAACAGGTATACCAACTGAAGAAAGGGCAGAAAATAGGGGGAGGTGGGTTCAACGGTTTCAGCAGTGATCTGAAAAACTATAAGCAACAATTAATAGTACAAACTCTAAAAACCACAAAAATATACTCAGCTGTGTATATTTCCAGACAGATAAATCAGTCTCTCAGAACAGCGGTTCCAGCAATGAAGTGCAGGCTGTTAATAATAGGTCTAAATTTATGCAAGTTATCCTTGAGTTAGATAACACACAAGATGTAAAAAACAGTTATACCAACTGAAGACAGAGTGGAAAAAGGGGGAGGTGCGGAAAACAGTTACAAAAGTGACCTGAAAAACTATAAGCCACATATAACAGTGCAACTCAAAAACCACAAAAATATCCTCAGCTCTGTAAACTTCCAGATAGATAAAGCAGTTTCTCAGAACTCATGTTCCAGCAATTAAGTTCAGGCTGTTACAAACAGGTCTAATTTTATGCAAGTGATCCTTAGGTTAGATAACACACAAGCTGTAAAAAACAGTTATGTCAACTGAAGACACAGCAGATAGTGGGAGGTGGGGTGTACAGATTCAGCAGAGTTCAGAAAAAAGATAAGCAACAATTAATAGTACAAACTCTAAAACCACAGAAATATACTTAGCTCTGCATATTTCCAGATAGATAAAGCAGCTGCTCAGAACAAAGGTTACAGCAATGAAATGCAAGGTGTTACTAATTTTATGCAAGTGATCCTTTAGTTACATAACACACTAGCTGTAAAAACCTATCATAGCAACTGAAGACACAGCAGAAAATAGGGGGAGGTGGGGAAAACAGTTTTAGCAGAGATCTGAAAAACTATAAGCAAAAATTAACAGTACAAACTTTAAAACAAAAAATATATACCCAGTCTGTATATTTCCAGTTAGATAAAGCAGTCTCTCTGAACACAGGTTCCAGCAATGAAATGCAGGCTGTTACTAACAGGTCTAAATTTATGAATCTGATCCTTGAGTTAGATAACACACATGCTGTAAAAAACAGTTATACCAACTGAAGACACAGCAGAAAATAGGAGGAAGTGGGTAAAACAGTATCAGCAGTGATCTGAAAACACTATAAGCAACAATTAACATTACAAACTCTAAAACCACAAACATATACCCAGCTGTGTATATTTCCAGATAAATAAAGCAGTCTCTCAAAACACAGGTTCCAGCAATGAAATACAGGCTGTTACTAACAAGTCAAATTTCATGCAAGTGATCCTTGAGTTAGATAACACACCAGCTGTAAAAAAACATTTCTACCAACTGAAGACAGAGCAGAAAACAGTGGGAGGTGGGGAAAACAGTTTCAGCAGAGTTCTGAACAACTGTAAGCAACAATTAACAGTACAAACTCTAAAACCAAAAACATATACTCAGTCTGTATATTTCGAGATAGATAAAGGAATTTCTCTGAACACAGGTTCCAGCAACTAAATGCAGGCTGTTACTAACAGGTCCAATTTTATGAATGTGCTCCTTGAGTTAGATAACACACAAGCTTTAAAAAACAGGTATACCAACTGAAAAAAGGGCAGAAAATAGGGGGAGGTGGGTTCAACAGTTTCAGCAGTGATCTGAAAAACTATAAGCAACAATTAATAGTACAAATTCTAAAACCACAAAAATATGCTCAGCTGTGTATATTTCCAGACAGATAAATCAGTCTCTCAGAACAGCGGTTCCAGCAATGAAGTGCAGGCTGTTAATAATAGGTCTAAATTTATGCAAGTTATCCTTGAGTTAGATAACACACAAGATGTAAAAAACAGTTATACCAACTGAAGACAGAGTGGAAAAAGGGGGAGGTGCGGAAAACAGTTACAACAGTGACCTGAAAAACTATAAGCCACATATAACAGTGAAACTCAAAAACCACAAAAATATCCTCAGCTCTGTAAACTTCCAGATAGATAAAGCAGTTTCTCAGAACGCAGGTTCCAGCAATTAAGTTCAGGCTGTTACTAACAGGTCTAATTTTATGCAAGTGATCCTTAAGTTAGATAACACACAAGCTGTAAAAAACAGTTATGTCAACTGAAGACACAGCAGATAGCGGGAGGTGGGGTGTACAGATTCAGCAGAAATCAGAAAAAAGATAACCAACAATTAATAGTACAAACTTTAAAACCACAGAAATATACTTAGCTCTGCATATTTCCAGATAGATAAAGCAGTCTCTCAGAACAAAGGTTACATCAATGAAATGCAAGGTGTTACTAATTTTATGCAAGTGATCCTTTAGTTACATAACACACTAGCTGTAAAAACCTATCATAGCAACTGAAGACACAGCAGAAAATAGGGGGAGGTGGGGAAAACAGTTTTAGCAGAGATCTGAAAAACTATAAGCAAAACTTAACAGTACAAACTTTAAAACAAAAAATATATACCCAGTCTGTATATTTCCAGTTAGATAAAGCAGTCTCTCTGAACACAGGCTCCAGCAATGAAATGCAGGCTGTTATTAACAGGTCTAAATTTATGAATCTGATCCTTGAGTTAGATAACACACATGCTGTAAAAAACAGTTATACCAACTGAAAACACAATAGAAAATAGGAGGAAGTGGGTAAAACAGTATCAGCAGTGATCTGAAAAACTATAAGCAAAAATTAATCGTACAAACTCTAAAACCACAAACATATACTCAGCTGTGTATATTTCCAGATAGATAAAGCAGTCTCTCAAAACAGAGGTTCCAGCAATGAAATGCAGGCTGTTACTACTAGGTCTAACTTTATGCAAGTGATCCTTGAGTTAGATAACACACAAGCTGTAAAAAACAGTTATATCAACTGAAGACACAGCAGAAAAAAGGTGAGATGGGGAAAACCGTTACAGCAGTCATTTGAAAAACTATAAGCAACATACAACAGTAAAACACTAAAACCACAAAAATATACTCAGCTCTGTATATTTTCAGATAGATAAAGCAGTCTCTCACAGCACAGATTCCAGCAATGAAATGCAGGCTGTTACTCAGAAGTCTAATTGTATGCAAACGATCCTTGAGTTAGATAACTCACAATATGTAAAAAACAGTTATACCAACTGAAAGCAAGGCAGAAAATAAGGGGAGATGGGGAAAACAGTTTCAGCAGACCTCTGAAAAACTATAAGCAATAATTAACAGTACAATCTTTAAAATCACAAAAATATACTCAGCTCTGTATATTTCCAGATAGACAAAGCGGTCCCTCAGAACAAAGGTTCCAACAATGAAATGTAGGGTGTTACTAACAGGTCTAATTTTATACAAGTGATCCTTGAGTTACATAACACAGTAGCTGTAAAAACCAATTATACCAACTGACAGCACAGCAGAAAACAAGGGGACAGGGAGAAAATGATTTCAGCAGAGATCTGAAAAACTATAAGCAAAATTTGACAGTACAGACCCTAAGACCACAAAAATATTCTCAGCTCTGTATATCTCCAGATAGATAAAGCAGTCTCTCAAAACACAGGTTCCAGCAATGAAATGCAGACTGCTACTAACAGGTCTAATTTTATACAAGTGATCCTTGAGTTAGATTACACACAAGTTGTAGAAACCAGTTATACCAAATGAAGACACAGCAGAAAATAGGGGGAGGTGGGGAAAACAGTTTTAGCAGAGATCTGAAAAACTATAAGCAACATTTAACAGTACAAGCTCTAAAACCACAAAAATATTCTCAGCTCTGTATATCTCCAGATAGATAAAGCAGAGTCTCAAAACACAGGTTCCAGCAATGAAAAGCAGGCTGTTATTAACAGGTCTAAATTTATGCTAGTGATCCTTCAGTTAGATAACACACAAGCTGTAAAAAACAGTTATACCATTTGAAGATACAGCAGAAAAAAGGGGAGGTGGGGAAAACAGTTACAGAACTGATCTGAAAAACTATAAGCAACATATAACAGTGAAACCCCAAAACCACAAAAATATACTTAGCTCTGTATATTTCCAGATACATAAAGCAGTTTCTCAGAACACAGGTATCAGCAATTCAGTGCAGGCTGTTATAAACAGGTCTTATTTTATGCAAGTGATCATTAAGTTAGATAAAACACAAGCTGTAAAAACAGTTATACCAACTCGGAGGTACAGCCCAACACAAAAGGACTGTGGCTGACCAAGTCCGCAGATGACTGCAAACTAGGCGCCATAATCAACTCTCCAGCCGACACAAGCATCCTATAAAAGGGCCTCATAGAAACAGACAACTGGTGCCAGAGCCATGGCCTCAAGCTAAATGCCAAAAAGTGTATAGGCATCCCCTTTGGCAAAAACAAAGTGCCCACAAATTACCACATAGGTGGTAATCCATTAAGTACGGAAGAAGTAATTAGGGACCTGGGGACCCAAGTTGATAGCAATCTCATTTGAAATCCATGTGGCCAAAGTGGTTAGAAAAACATTTTATATAGCCCACCTAATCATGAAGGGATTCACATCTAGATCAGGGGAGGTCATCGTGCCTCTTTACTCATCCCTCATCAGGCCCATAATTGAGAACAATGCCCCTTTTGGGATGTACCCTACCAGACTCTTGCAGCAACTGGAAAGACCCCAAAAGTACCTCACCAAGACGATCAAAGGGCTCAAACAGATGCCATATGCTGCCCAGTTAAAGAAACTCCAGCTCTACACAGTGGCATACCACCGGCTCAGAGGCAATCTGTGCCTGACGTATAAAGCCATGTCCAACCCAGAATTAATGGACATACTGCACTTCAGAAAATCCAAATCCCATCGAGCTACACGCTCGAGAGACTTGAATCTCAGCACTGAAATAAGTAGGACATGCTGGAGGAACAGATTCATAACCCAGAGGCTCCCTTCACTCTGGAATAAAATCCCAGTCCAGGTTAGGCAGAGTCCCTCATTGACTCCCTTCATGAGGAATCTTGATGAGTCAATGGAAGATTATAGGTTTACCCCAGGTATCACATCTGTGTCACTGTTAGACAGAGGCATAGTATACCAACCTTGAAAAAGGGCATAGCAAAATTCATTTAAAATGGGTGGCAAAAGCCAAACACACTCTGGCTAGGCTTATAAATGCCCTAGGGCAGATAGCCTAGTATGAACCTATGAACCTATGAAGACACAGTAGAAAACAGCGGGAGGAGGGGTAAACAGTTTCAGCAGATATCTGAAAAACTATAAGCAATAATTAACATTACAAACTCTAAAACCACAAAAAATATACCCATCTCTGTATATTTCCAGATAGATAAAGCAGTCTCTCAGAACAAAGGTTCCAGCAATGAAGTGCAGGTGTTACTAACAGGTCTAATTGTATGCAAGTGATCCATAAGTTACATAACACACTAGCTGTAAAAAATGTTATACCAACTGAAGACACAGCAGAAAATAGGGGGAGGTGGGGAAAACTGTTTCAGCAGAGATATGAAAAACTATAAGCAAAAATTTACAGTAGAAACTCTAAAAACAAACAAATATATTCATTCTGTATATTTGCAGATAGATAAAGCAGTTTCTCTGAACACAGGTTCCAGCAATGAAATGCAGGCTGTTACTAAAAGGTCTAATTTTAATTTTATGAATGTGATGCTTGAGTTAGATAACACACAAGCTGTAAAAACTAGTTATACCAACTGAAGACACAGCAGAAAAAATGGGAAGGTTGGGAAACAGATACAGCAGTCATTTGAAAAACTATAAGCAACATACAACAGTAAAACTCTAAAACCACAAAAATATACTCAGCTCTGTATATTTCCAGATAGATAAAGGTGTATCTCAGAACACAGGTTCCAGCAATGAAATGTAGGCTGTTACTAACAAGTCTAATTGTATGCAAATGATCCTTGAGTTAAATAACTCACAATATGTAAAAAAACAGTTATACCAACTGAAGGCAAGGTAGAAAATAGGGGGAGATGGGGAAAACAGTTTCAGCAGAGCTCTGAAAAACTATAAGCAACAATTAACAGTACAAACTCTAAAACCACAACAATATACTCAGCTCTGTATATTTCCAGATAGATAAAACAGTCTCTCAGAACACAGGTTCCAGCAATGAAATGCAGACTGTTCCTAACAGTTCTAATTTTATGCACATGATCCTAGAGTTAGATAACACACAAGCTGTAAAAAACATTTATACCAACTAAAGACAGAGCAGAAAATAGGGAGAGGTGGGTAAAACAGTTTCAGTAGAGATCTGAAAAACTATAAGCAACATACAACAGTAAAACTCTAAAACCACAAAAATATACTCAACTCAGTATATTTCCAGATAGATAAAGCAGCCTCTCAGAGCACAGGTTCCAGCAATGAAATGCAGGCTGTTAATAACAAGTCTAATTGTATGCAAATGATCCTTGAGTTAGGTAACTTACAATATGTAAAAAACAGTTATACCAACTGAAAACAATTTTATATAAGGGATTCTTGAGGTACACAACACACTAGCTATAAAACCAATTATAAAAACTGAAGGCACAGTAGAAAACAGGGGGACATGGGGAAATGGTTTCAGCAGAGATCTGAAAAACTATAAGCACCAATTAACAGTAAAAACTCTAAAATCACAAAAATATACTCAGCTCTGTATATTTCCAGATAGATAAAGCAGTCTCTCAGAACAAATTTTCCAGCAATGAAATGCAGGGTGTTACTAACAGGTCTAATTTTATGCAAGTGATCCTTAAGTTACATAACACACTTGCTGTAAAAAAACGTTATACCAACTGAAGACACAGCAGAAAATACAGGGAGGTGGGGAAACAGTTTCAGCAGAGATATGAAAAACTATAAGCAAAAATTAACAGTACAAGCTCTAAAACCAAAAAAATATACTCCGTCTGTATATTTCCAGAAAGATAAAGCAGTCTCTCTAAACAAAGGTTCCAGCAATGTAATGCAGGCTGTTACTAACAGGTCTAAATTTATGAATGTGATCCTTGAGTAAGAAAACTTGCTATATGTAAAAAACAGTTATACCAACTGAAAGCAAGGCAGAAAATAAGGGGAGATGGGGAAAACAGTTTCAGCAGAGCTATGAAAAACTATAAGCAAAAATTAATAGTACAAATTCTAAAACCACAAATATACACTCAGCTCTGTATATTTCCAGATAGATAAAGCAGTCCCTCAGAACAAAGGTTCCAGCATTGAAATGCAGGGTGTTACTAACAGGTCTAATTTTATACAAGTGATCCTTGAGTAGGACAACACACAAGCTGTAAAAAACAGTTATACCTACTGAAGACACAGCAGAAAATATGGGGAGGTGGGGAAAACAGTTTTAGCAGAGATCTGAAAAATTAAAAGCATCAATTAACAGTACAAACTCAAAAACCACAAAAAATACTCAGCTCTGTATATTTCCAGATAGATAAAGAGGTCTTTCAGAACACAGGTTCCAGCAATGAAATGCAGGCTGTTACTAACAGATCTAATTTTATGAAAGTGATCCTTGAGTTAGATAACTCACAACCTGTAAAAAACAGTTATGCCAACTGAAGACACAGCAGAAAATAGGGGAGGTGGGGAAAACAGTTTCAGCAGAGATCTGAAAAACTATAAGCAACAGTTAACAGTACAAACTCTAAAACAACAAAAATATACACAGCTCTGTATATTTCCAGATAGATAAGGCAGTCTCTCAGAACACAGTTCCAGCAATGAAATGCAGGCTGTTACTAACAGGTCTAATTTTATGGAAGAGATCCTTGCGTTAGATAACACACAAGCTGTAAAAACAGTTAAACCAACTGAAGACACAGCAGAAAATAGGGTGAGGTAGGTAAAACAGTTTCAGCTTAGATCTGAAAAATGATAAGCGACAATTAGCAGTGCAAATTCAAAAGCACAAAAAAATAATCAGCACTGCATATCACCAGATAGATAAAGCAGTCTCTCAACAAACAGTTTCCAGCAATGAATTGCACGCTGTTACTAAGACGTCTATTTTTTTGCAAGTGATATTTAAGTTAGATAACACACAAGCTGCAAAACCAATTATACCAACTGAAGACAGCAGAAAATAGGTGGAGGTGGGGAAAACAGTTTCAACAGAGATCTGAAAAGCAATAAGCAACAATTAACAGTAGAAACTCTAAAATCACAAAAATATACTCAGTTCTGTATATTTCCAGATAGATAAAGGAGTCTCTCAGAACACAAGTTCCAGCATTGAAATGCCGGCTGTTACTAAAAGGTCTAATTTTATGCAAGTGATCCTTAAGTTAGATAACACACAAGCTGTAAAAAACAGTTATACCAACTGAAGGCACAGCAACAAATATGGAGAGGTGGGGAAAACAGTTTCAGCACAGATCTGATATACTAAAAGCAACAATTAACAGTACAAACACTAAAACCACAAAAATATACTCAGCTCTGTATATTTCCGGATATATAATGCAGTCTCTCAGAACACAGGTTCCAGCAATGAAATGCAGGCTGTTACTAACAAATCTAATTTTATGCAAATTATCCTTGAGTTAGATAACTCACAATATGTAAAAAACAGTTATACCAACTGAAGGCAATGGAGAAAATAGGGGGTGATGGGGAAAAGAGTTTCAGCAGAGCTCTGAAAAACTATAAGCAACAATTAACAGTACAAACTCTAAATCCCAACAATATACTCAGTCTGTATATTTCCAGATAGATAAAGCAGTCTCTCTGAACAAATGTTCCTGCAATAAAATGCAGACTGTTACTAACAGGTCTAATTTTATGAACTGATCCTTGAATTAGATAACACACAAGCTGTAAAAAGCAATTATACCTACTGAAGACACAGCACAAACTAGGGGAGGTGGAGAAAAAAGTTTCAGCAGAGATCTGAAAAACTATATGCAACAATTCATAGGTTCATAGGTTCATACTAGGCTATCTGCCCTAGGGCATTTATAAGCCTAGCCCAAAGTTTTTGTGGCTTTCACCACCCCTTAAGTTTGAAGGATACTATGCCCATTATTTTGCCGTGCCTCTGTCCAGCAGTGACACTGAGGTGATCCCTGGGGTAAATTAACAGTACAAACTCTAAAACCACAACAATATAGTCAGCTATGTATAGTTCCAGATAGATAAAGCAGTCTCTCAGAACACAGGATCCAAAAATGAAATGCAGGCTGTTACTAATAGGACTAATTTTATGCAAGTGATCCTTGAGTAAGATAACACACAAGCTGTAAAAAACAGTTATATCTAATGAAGACACAGCAGAAAATAGGGGGAGGTGGGGAAAAGAGTTTTAGCAGAGATCTGAAAAACTATAAGCAACAATTAACAGTACAAACTCGAAAACCACAAAAATACTCAGCTCTGTATATTTCCAGATAGATAAGGCAGTCTCTCAGAACACAGTTCCAGCAATGAAATGCAGGCTGTTACTAACAGGTCTAATTTTATGGAAGAGATCCTTGAGTTAGATAACACACAAGCTGTAAAAAACAGTTATACCAACTGAAGACACAGCAGAAAATAGGGGGAGGTAGGTAAAACAGTTTCAGGTTAGATCTGAAAAATTATAAGCAACAATTAGCAGTACAAACTATAAAAGCACAAAAAAATACTCAGCACTGCATATTACCAGATAGATAAAGCAGTCTCTCAAGACACAGTTTCCAGCAATGAGTTGCAGGCTGTTACTAAGACGTCTAATTTTTTGCAAGTGTTTCTTAAGTTAGATAACACACAAGCTGCAAAAACAATTATACCAACTGAAGACAGCAGAAAATAGGTGGAGGTGGGGAAAACAGTTTCAACAGAGATCTGAAAAGCAATAAGCAACAATTAACAGTAGAAACTCTAAAATCACAAAAATATACTCAGTTCTGTATATTTCCAGATAGATAAAGGAGTCTCTCAGAACACAAGTTCCCGCATTGAAATGCCGGCTGTTACTAAAATGTCTAACTTTATGCAAGTGATCCTTAAGTTAGATAACACACAAGTGTATAAAACAGTTATACCAACTGAAGGCACAGCAGCAAATATGGGGAGGTGGGGAAACAGTTTCAGCAGAGATCTGAAAAACTATAAGCAACAATTAACAGTACAAACTCTAAAACTAAAAAAATAAATACACAGCTCTGTAAATTTCGAAATAAATAAAGCAGTCTTTCAGAACACAAACTTCAGCAAGGAAATGCAGGCTGTTACTAACAGGTCTAATTTTATGGAAGTGATTCTGGAGTTATATAACACACAAGCTGTAAAATACAGTTATACCAACTGAAGAAACAACAGAAAATAGGGGGTGGTGGGGAAAACATTTTCAGCAGTGATCTGAAAAACTATAAGCAGCCGCAATAAACAGTACAATCTCTAAAACTACACAAATATCCTCAGCTCTGTATATTTCCAGAGAGATAAAGCTGTCTCTCAGAACACAGGTTTCATTAATGAAATGCCGATGTTACTAAAAGGTCTAATTTTATGCAAGTGATCATTAAGATAGATAACACACAAGCTGTAAAAATCAGTTATACCATCTAAAGGCACAGCAGCAAATAGGGGAAGGTGGGAAAAATAGTTTCAGCAGAGATCTGAAAAATTAAAAGTAACAATTAACAGTACAAACTCTAAAACCACAAAAATATACTCAGCTCTGCATATTTCCAGATAGATAAAGCAGTCTTTCAGAACACCAGATCCTGCAATGAAATGCAGGCTGTTACGAAAAGGACTAATTTTATGCAAGTGATCCTTGAGTAAGATAACACACACACACTGTAAAAAACAGTTATAACAACTGAAGACACAGCAGAAAATATCGGGATATGGGGAAAACAATTTCAGCAGAGATTTGAAAAACTATAAGCAACTATTAACAGTACAAACTCTATAACCAAAGAAAAAATATGCAGCTCTGTAGATTTCCAGATAGATAAGGCAGTCTCTCAGAACACAGATTCCAGCAATGAAATGCAGCCTGTTACTAACAGGTCTAATTTTAAGCAAGTGATCCTTGAGTTAGCCAACACACAAGTTGCAAAAGCAGTTATACCAACTGAAGACACAGCAGGAACTAGGGGAATGTGGGGAAAACAGCTTTAGCAGAGATATGAAAAACTATAAGCAGCAATTAACAGTACAAACTCTAAAACCACAAAAATATACTCAGCTCTATATATTTCCAGATAGATACAGTAGTTTCTCAGAACACAGGTCCCAGCAATGAAATACAGTTTGTTACTAAAATGTCAAATTTTATGCAAGTGATCCTTGAGTTAGATAACACACAAGTGGTAAAAAACAGTTATAGCAATGGAAAACACAGCAGAAAATAGGGAGAGGTGGGGAAAACAGTTTCAGCAGAGATCTGAAAAACTATAAGCAACAATTAACAGTACAAACTCTAAAATTAAAAAAATATATTAAATCTGTATATTTCCAGATAGATAAAGCAGTCTCTCTGAATACAGGTTCCAGAAACGAAATGCAGGCTGTTACTAACAGATCTAATTTTATGAATGTGATCCTTGAGTTAGATAACACACAAGTTGTAAAAAACAGTTATACCAACTGAAGACACAGCAGAAAAAAAAGGGAGAGGTGGGGAAAACAGTTACACCACTGATCAGAAAAACTATAAGCAACATATAACAGTAAAACACTAAAACCACAAAAATATTCTCAACTCTGTATATTTTCATAGATAAAGCAGTCTCTCAGATAACAGGTTCCAGCATTGAAATGCCGGCTGTTACTAAGAGGTCTAATTTTCTGCAAGTTATTCTAAAGTTAGATAACACACAAATGGTAAAAAACAGTTATACTAACTGAATACACAGCAGAAAATATGGGGAGTTGGGAAAACAGCTTCAGCAGAGATCTGAAAAATTATAAGCAACAATTAACAGTACAAACTCTAAAACCACAAAAATATACTCAGCTCTGTATATTTCCATATAGATAACGCAGTCTATCAGAACACTGGTTCCAGCAATGAAATACAGGCTGTTTCTAACAAGTCTAATTTTATGCAAGTGATCCTTGAGTAAGATAACACACAAGCTGCAAAAAACAGTTATACCTAATGAAGACACAGCATAAAATAGTGGGAGGTGGGGAAAAGAGTTTTAGCAGAGATCTGAAAAACTATAAGCAACAATTAACAGTACAAACTTGAAACCACAAAAACATACTCAGCTCTGTATATTTTCATAGATAAAGCAGTCTCACAGAACAAAGGTTCCAGCAATGAAATGCCGGCTGTTACTAAGAGGTCCAATTTTCTGCAAGTGATTCTTAAGTTAGATAACACACAAGCTATAAAAACAGTTATACCAACTGAAGACACAGCAGAAAATAGGGGGACATGGGTAAAACAGTTTCAGCAGTGATCTGAAAAACTATAAGCAACAATTAACAGTACAAACTCTAAAACCACAAAAATATACTCATCTGTGTATATTTCCAGATATATAAAGCAGTCTCTCAGAACACAGGTTCCAGCAATGTAATGCAAGCTGTTACTAATAGGTCTAAATTTATGCAACTGATCCTTCAGTTCGATAACACACAAGCTATAAAAACCACTTATACCAACTGAAGACACAGCAGAAAAAAGGGGAGGGGGGAAACCATTAGAGCAGTGATCTGAAAAACTATAAGCAACATATAACAGTGAAACCCCAAAACCACAAAAATATTCTTAGCTCTGTATATTTCTTAGAAGAAAAAGCAGTCTTACAGAACACAGGTTCCAGCAATAAAGTGCAGGCTGTTACTAACAGGTCTAATTTTATGCAAGTAATCCTTAATTTAAATAACACACAAGCTGTAAAAAACAGTTATACCAACTGAAGGCACAACAGAAAATAGGGGGTGGTGGGGTAAAAGTTTCAGCAGAGATCTGAAAAATTAAAAGCAACAATTAACAGTAAAATCTCTAAAGCCACACAAATATATTCAGCTCTGTATATTTTCAGATAGATAAAGCAGTCTCTCAGAACACAGTATCCAGCAATGAAATGCAGGCTGTTACTAACAGGACTAATTTTATGAAAGTGATCCTTAAGTAAGATAACAGACAAGCTGTAAAAAACAGTTACACTAACTGAAGACACTGCAGAAAATAGGGGGAGGTGTGGAAAACAGTTTCAACAGAGATCTGAAAAAACTATAAGCAACAATTAACAGTGCAAACTCAAAAACCACAAAAAATACTCAGCTCTGTATATTTCCAGATAGATAAAGAGGTATTTCAGAACACAGGTTCCAGCAATGTAATGTAGGCTGTTACTAAAAGATCTAATTTTATGCAAGTGATCCTTGAGTTAGATAACTCACAAGATGTTTAAAACAGTTATGCCAACTGAAGACACAGCAGAAAATAGGGGGAGGTGGGGAAAACAGTTTCAGCAGAGATCTGAAAAACTATAAGCAACAATGAACAGTACAAACTCTAAAACCACAAAAACATACTCAGCTCTGTATATTTCCCAATAGATAAAGCAGTCTCTCATAACACAGGTTCCAGCAATGAAATACAGGCTGTTTCTAAGAAGTCTAATTTTATGCAAGTGATCCTTGATTTAGATGACACACAAGCTGTAAGAAACAGTCATACCAACTGAAGACACGACAGGAAATAGGGGGAGGTGGGGAAAAATGTTTCAGCAGAGATCTGAAAAATTAAAAGCAACAATTAACAGTATAAACTCTAAAACCACAAAAATATTCTCAGCTCTGTATATTTCCAGATAGATAAAGCAGTCTATCAGAACACAGGTTCCGGCAATGAAATACAGGCTGTTTGTAACAAGTCAAAGTTTATGCAAGTGATCCTTGAGTAAGATAACACACATGCTCTAAAAAGCAGTTATACCTGCTCAAGACACAGCAGAAAATAGGGGGAAGTGGGGAAAACAGTTTCAGCAGAGATCTGAAAAACTATAAAAAACAATTAACAGTACAAACTCTAAAACCAAAAAATATACCTAGCTCTGTATATTTCCAGATAGATAAAGCAGTTTTCAGAACACAGGTTCCAGCAATGAAATGCAGGCTGTTATTAACAGGTCTAATTTTATGCATGTGATCCTTGAGTTAGATAACACACAAGCTGTAAAAAAGGTATACCGACTGGTGACACAACAGAAAATGGGGAGAGGTGGGGAAAACAGTTTCAGCAGAGTTCTGAAAAACTATAAGCAACAATTAACAGTACAACTCTAAAACCAAAAAAATATACTCAGCTATGTATATTTCGAGATAGATATAGAAGTCTCTCAGAACACAGGTTCCAGAAATGAAATGCCGGCTGTTACTAACAGGTCTAATTTTATGCAAGTGATCCTGAATTTAGATAACACACAAGATGTAAAAACCTGTTATACCAACTGAAGGCAGAGCAGAAAATAGGGGGAGGTGGGGAAAAAGTTTCAGTAGAGATCTGAAAAATTAAAAGCAACAATTAACAGTACAAACTCTTAAACCACAAAAATATGCTCAGCTCTGTATATTTCCAGATAGATAAAGAGGTATTTCAGAACACAGGTTCCAGCAATGAATTGTAGGCTTTTACTAAGACATCTAATTTTTTGCAATTGATCCTTAAGTTAGATAACACACAGCTGCAAAACCAATTATGCCAACTGAAGACTGCAGAAAATATGTGGAGGTGGGGAAAACAGTATCAACAGAGATGTGAAAAGCAATAAGCAACAATTAACAGTAGAAACTCTAAAATTATAAAACTATACCCAGTTCTGTATATTTCCAAATAGATAAAGGAGTCTCTCAGAACACAAGCTCCAGCATGGAAATCCGGCAGTTACTAAAATGTCTAATTTTATGCAAGTGATCCTTGAGTAAGATAACACACAAGCTGTAAAAAACAGTTATACCAACTGAAGGCACAACAGCAAATAGGGGGAGGTGGGGAAAACAGTTTCAGCAGAGACCTGAAAAATTAAAAGCAACAATTAACAGTACAAACCACAAAAATATACTCAACTCTGTATATTTCCAGATAGATAAAGCAGTCTGTCAGAACACAGGATCCAACTAAGAAATGCAGCTTGTTACTAACAGGACTAATTTTATGTACGTGATCCTTGAGTAAGATAACACACAAGCTGTAAAAAACAGTTATACCAACTGAAGACACAGCAAAAAATAGGGGGAGGTGGGGAAAACAATTTCAACAGAGATCTGAAAAACTATAAGCAACAATTGACATAACAAACTCTAAAACCAAAAAAAAATACTCAGCTCTGTATATTTCAAGATAGATAAAGAGGTCTTTCAGAACACAGGTTCCAGCAATGAAATGCAGGCTGTTACTAACAGGTCTAATTTTATGCAAGTGATCCTTGATTAGATAACACACAAATTGTAAAAAACAGTTATACCAGCTGAAGACACAGCAGAAAATAGGGGGAGGTGGGGAAAACAGTTTTAGAAGAGATTTGAAAAACTATAAGCAACAATTAGCAGCACGAACTCTAAAACCAAAAAAATATATACTCAGTTTGAATATTTCCTGATCAATAAAGCAGTCTCTCTGAACACAGGTTCCAGCAATAAAATGAAGGCAGTTACTAACAGGTCTAATTTTATAAATGTGATCCTTGAGTTAGATAACACACAAGCTGTAAAAATCAGTTATAGCAACTGAAGACACAGCAGAAAATAGGGGGAGGTGGGGAAAATAGTTTTAGAAGAGATTTGAAAAACTATAAGCAACAATTAACAGTACAAACTCTAAAACCACAAACATATACTCAGCTGTGTATATTTCCAGATTGATAAAGCAGTCTCTCAGAACACAGGTTCCAGCAATGATATGCAGGCTGTTACTAACAGGTCTAAATTTATGCAAGTAATCCTTGAGTTAGACAACACACAAGCTGTAAAAATCAGTTATACCAACTGAAGACACAGCAACAAATAGGGGCAGGTGGGAAAAACAATTTCAGGACAGATCTGAAAAACTATAAGCAACAATTAATGGTACAAACTCTAAAACCAAAAAAAAAAAATACTCAGCTCAGTATATTTCCAGATAGATAAAGCAGTCTCTCAGAACACAGGTTCCAGCAATGAATTGCTCCTTGAGTTAGATAACTGACAATATGTAAAAAACAGTTATACCAACTGAAGGCAAGGCAGAAAATAGTGGGAGATGAGGAATACAGTTTCAGCAGAGCTCTGATAAACTATAAGCAACAATTAACAGTACAAACTTTAAATCCCGAAAAAAATACTCACTCTGTATGTTTCCAGATAGATAAACCAGTCTCTCTAAACAAAGGTTCCAGCAATAAAATGCAGACTGTTACTAACAGTTCAAATTTTATGCAACTGATCCTTGAAATAGATAAAACACTAGCTGTAAAAAAGCAGTTACACCAACTGAAGACACAGCAGAAAATAGGGGGAGGTGGGGAAAACAGTTTCAGCAGAGATCTGAAAAAGTATAAGCAACACTTAACAGTACAATCTCTAAAACAAAAAAAAAAATACCTACATCTGTATATTTCCAGATAGCTAAAGCAGTTTTCAGAACACAGGTTCCAACAATGAAATGCAGGCTGTTACTAACAGATCTAATTTTATGCAAGTGATGCATGAGTTAGATAACACACAATCTGAAAAAAGGTATACCAACTGATGACACAACAAAAAATAGGGGGAGGTAGGGAAGACAGTTTCAGCAGAGATCTGAAAAACTATAAGCAACAATTAACAGTGCAACTCTTAAACCAAAAAAATATACTCAGCTATGTATATTTCTAGATAGATAAAGCAGTCTCTCAGAACACAGGTTCCAGCAATGAAATGCTGGCTGTTACTAACAGGTCTAATTTTATGCAAGTGATCCTTAATTTAGATAACACACAAGATGTAAAAAATGGTTATACCAGCTGAAGGCAGAGCAGAAAATAGGGGGAGGTGGAGAAAAAGTTTCAGCAGAGATCTGAAAAATTAAAAGCAACAATTAACAGTACAAACTCTAAAACCACAAAAATATACTCAGCTCTGTATATTTCCAGATAGATAAAGCAGTCTCTCAGAACACATGTTCCAGCAATGAAATGCAGGCCATTACTAACTGGTCTAATTTTATGCAAGTTATCCTTGAGTTAGATAACACACAAGATGTAAAAAACAGTTATACCAACTGAAGATACAGCAGAAAATAGTGGGAGGTGGGGAAAACAGTTTCAGCAGAGATCTGAAAAACTGTAAGCAACAATTAAAAGTACAAACTGAAAAACCGCAAAAATATACTCAGCTCAGTATATTTCCAGATAGATAAAGCAGTCTCTCAGAACACAGATTGCAGCAATGAATTGCAATCTGTTACTAAGAGGTCTAATTTTATGCAACTGATTTTTAAGTTAGATAACACACAAGCTGTAAAAAACAGTTATACCAACTGAAGACACAGCAGAAAAAGGGGAGGTGGGGAAAACAATTAGAGCAGTGATCTGAAAAACTATAAGCAACGTATAACAGTGAAACCCCAAAACCACAAAAATATACTTAGCTCCGTATATTTCCAAATAGATAAAACAGTCTCTCAGAACACAGGTTCCAGCAGTTAAGTGCAGGCTGTTACTAGCAAGTCTAATGTTATGCAAGTGATCCTTGAGTTAGTTGACACACAAGCTGTAAGAAACAGTTATACCAACTGAAGACACAGCAGGAAATAGGGGGAGGTGGGAAAAAAAGTTTCAGCAGAGATCTGAAAAACTATAAGCAACAATTAACAGTACAAACTCTAAAACTAAAAAAATATACACCGCTCTGTAAATTTCCAAATAAATAAAGCAGTCTTTCAGAACACAAATTCCAGCAATGAAATGCAGGCTGTTACTAACAGGTCTAATTTTATGGAAGAGATCCTTCAGTTAGATAACACACAAACTGTAAAAAACAGTTATACCAACTGAAGACACAGCAGAAAATAGGGGGAGGTAGGTAAAACAGTTTCAGCTTAGATTTGAAAAATTATAAGCAACAATTAGCAGTACAAACTCTAAAAGTGCAAAAAATACTCAGCACTGCATAATTCCAGACAGATAAAGCAGTCTCTCAGAACACAGTTTCCAGCAATGAATTGCTGGCTGTTACTAAGACATCTAAGTTTTTGCAATGATCCTTAAGTTAGAAAAGACACAAGCTATAAAACCAATTATACCAACTGAAGACAGCAGAAAATAGGTGGAGGTGGGAAAAAAGTTTCAGCAGAGATCTGAAAAATTAAAAGCAACAATTAACAGTATAAACTCTAAAACCACAAAAATACACTCAGCTCTGTATATTTCCACATAGATAAAGCAGTCTATCAGAACACAAGTTCCAGCAATGAAATACAGGCTGTTTCGAACAAGTCTAATTTTATGCAAGTGATCCTTGAGTAGGACAACACACAAGCTGTAAAAAACAGTTATACCTACTGAAGACACAGCAGAAAATAGGGGGAGGTGGGGAAAACAGTTTTAGCAGAGATCTGAAGAATGAATAGCAACAATTAACAGTACAAACTCAAAAACCACAAAAAATACTCAGCTCTGTATATTTCCAGATAGATAAAGAGGTCTTTCAGAACACAGGTTCCAGCAATGAAATGCAGGCTGTTACTAACAGATCTAATTTTATGAAAGTGATCCTTGAGTTAGATAACTCACAAGCTGTAAAAAACAGTTATGCCAACTGAAGACACAGCAGAAAATAGGGGAGGTGGGGAAAACAGTTTCAGCAGAGATCTGAAAAACTATAAGCAACAGTTAACAGTACAAACTCTAAAACAACAAAAATATACACAGCTCTGTATATTTCCAGATAGATAAGGCAGTCTCTCAGAACACAGTTCCAGCAATGAAATGCAGGCTGTTACTAACAGGTCTAATTTTATGGAAGAAATCCTTGCATTAGATAACATACAAGCTGTAAAAACAGTTAAACCAACTGAAGACACAGCAGAAAATAGGGCGGGGTAGGTAAAACAGTTTCAGCTTAGATCTGAAAAATGATAAGCGACAATTAGCAGTGCAAACTCTAAAAGCACAAAAAAATAATCAGCACTGCATATCACCAGATAGATAAAGCAGTCTCTCAAGAAACAGTATCCAGCAATGAATTGCACGCTGTTACTAAGACGTCTATTTTTTTGCAAGTGATAGTTAAGTTAGATAACACACAAGCTGCAAAACCAATTATACCAACTGAAGACAGCAAAAAATATGTGGAGGTGGGGAAAACAGTTTCAACAGAGATCTGAAAAGCAATAAGCAACAATTAACAGTAGAAACTCTAACATCACAAAAATATACTCAGTTCTGTATATTTCCAGATAGATAAAGGAGTCTCTCAGAACACAAGTCCAGCATTGATATGCCGGCTGTTACTAAAAAATGTAATTTTATGCAAGTGATCCTTAAGTTAGATAACACACAAGCTGTAAAAAACAGTTATACCAACTGAAGGCACAGCAGCAAATATGGAGACGTGGGGAAAACAGTTTCAGCACAGATCTGATATACTAAAAGCAACAATTAACAGTACAAACACTAAAACCACAAAAATATACTCAGCTCTGTATATTTCCGGATAGATAATGCAGTCTCTCAGAACACAGGTTCCAGCAATGAAATGCAGGCTGTTACTAACAAGTCTAATTTTATGCAAATTATCCTTGAGTTAGATAACTCACAATATGTAAAAAACAGTTATACCAACTGAAGGCAATGCAGAAAATAGGGGGTGATGGGGAAATGAGTTTCAGCAGAGCTCTGAAAAACTATAAGCAACAATTAACAGTACAAACTCTAAATCCCAAAAATATACTCAGTCTGTATATTTCCAGATAGATAAAGCAGTCTCTCTGAACAAAGGTTCCAGCAATAAAATGCAGGCTGTTACTAACAGGTCTAATTTTATGAACTGATCCTTGAATTAGATAACACACAAGCTGTAAAAAGCAATTATACCTACTGAAGACACAGCACAAACTAGGGGAGGTGGAGAAAAAAGTTTCAGCAGAGATCTGAAAAACTATATGCAACAATTCATAGGTTCATAGGTTCATAGGTTCATACTAGGCTATCTGCCCTAGGGCATTTATAAGCCTAGCCCAAAGTTTTTGTGGCTTTCACCACCTCTTAAGTTTGAAGGATACTATGCCCATTATTTTGCCGTGCCTCTGTCCAGCAGTGACACTGAGGTGATCCCTTTGGTAAATTAACAGTACAAACTCTAAAACCACAACAATATAGTCAGCTATGTATAGTTCCAGATAGATAAAGCAGTCTCTCAGAACACAGGATCCAAAAATGAAATGCAGGCTGTTACTAATAGGACTAATTTTATGCAAGTGATCCTTGAGTAAGATAACACACAAGCTGTAAAAAACAGTTATATCTAATGAAGACACAGCAGAAAATAGGGGGATATGGGGAAAAGAGTTTTAGCAGAGATCTGAAAAACTATAAGCAACAATTAACAGTACAAACTCGAAAACCACAAAAATACTCAGCTCTGTATATTTCCAGATAGATAAGGCAGTCTCTCAGAACACAGTTCCAGCAATGAAATGCAGGCTGTTACTAACAAGTCTAATTTTATGGAATAGATCTTTGAGTTAGATAACACACAAGCTGTAAAAAACAGTTATACCAACTGAAGACACAGCAGGAAATAGGGGGAGGTAGGTAAAACAGTTTCAGCTTAGATCTCAAAAATTATAAGCAACAATTAGCAGTACAAACTCTAAAAGCACAAAAAATACTCAGCACTGCATATTACCAGATAGATAAAACAGTCTCTCAAGACACAGTTTTCAGCAATGAATTGTAGGCTGTTACTAAGACGTCTAATTTTTTGCAAGTGTTCCTTAAGTTAGATAACACACAAGCTGCAAAACTAACTATACCAACTGAAGACAGAAGAAAATATGTGGAGGTGGGGAAAACAGTTTCAACAGAGATCTGAAAAGCAATAAGCAACAATTAACAGTAGAAACTCTAAAATCACAAAAATATACCCAGTTCTGTATATTTCCAGATAGATAAAGGACTCTCTCAGAACACAAGTTCCCGCATTGAAGTGCCGGCTGTTACTAAAATGTCTAACTTTATGCAAGTGATCCTTAAGTTAGATAACACACAAGCTGTATAAAACAGTTATACCAACTGAAGGCACAGCAGCAAATATGGGGAGATGGGGAAACAGTTTCAGCAGAGATCTGAAAAACTATAAGCAACAATTAACAGTACAAACTCTAAAACTAAAAAAAATATATACACAGCTCTGTAAATTTCGAAATAAATAAAGCAGTCTTTCAGAACACAAATTTCAGCAAGGAAATGCAGGCTGTTACTAATAGGTCTAATTTTATGGAAGTGATTCTGGAGTTATATAACACACAAGCTGTAAAATACAGTTATACCAACTGAAGAAACAGCAGAAAATAGGGGGTGGTGGGGAAACATTTTCAGCAGTGATCTGAAAAACTATAAGCAGCCGCAATAAACAGTACAATCTCTAAAACTACACAAATATCCGCAGCTCTGTATATTTCCAGAGAGATAAAGTTGTCTCTCAGAACACCGGTTTCATTAATGAAATGATGATGTTACTAAAAGGTCTAATTTTATGCAAGTGATCATTAAGATAGATAACACACAAGCTGTAAAAATCAGTTATACCATCTAAAGGCACAGCAGCAAATAGGGGAATGTGGGAAAAATAGTTTCAGCAGAGATCTGAAAAATTAAAAGTAACAATTAACAGTACAAACTCTAAAACCACAAAAATATACAAAGCTCTGCATATTTCCAGATAGATAAAGCAGTCTCTCAGAACACCAGATCCAGCAATGAAATGCAGGCTGTTAAGAAAAGGACTAATTTTATGCAAGTGATCCTTGAGTAAGATAACACACACACACTGTAAAAAACAGTTATAACAACTGAAGACACAGCAGAAAATATGGGGATATGAGGAAAACAATTTCAGCAGAGATTTGAAAAACTATAAGCGACTATTAACAGTACAAACTCTAAAACCAAAGAAAAAATATGCAGTTCTGTAGATTTCCAGATAGATAAAGCAGTCTCTCAGAACACAGATTCCAGCAATGAAATGCAGCCTGTTACTAACAGGTCTAATTTTAAGCAAGTGATCCTTGAGTTAGCCAACACACAAGTTGCAAAAGCAGTTATACCAACTGAAGACACAGCAGGAACTAGGGGGATGTGGGGAAAACAGCTTTAGCAGAGATATGAAAAACTATAAGCAGCAATTAACAGTACAAACTCTAAAACCACAAAAAATATACTCAGCTCTATATATTTCCAGATAGATACAGTAGTTTCTCAGAACACAGGTCCCAGCAATGAAATACAGTTTGTTACTAAAAAGTCTAATTTTATGCAAGTGATCCTTGAGTTAGATAACACACAAGTGGTAAAAAACAGTTATAGCAATGGAAAACACAGCAGAAAATAGGGAGAGGTGGGGAAAACAGTTTCAGCAGAGATCTGAAAAACTATAAGCAACAATTAACAGTACAAACTCTAAAATTAAAAAAAATATATTAAATCTGTATATTTCCAGATAGATAAAGCAGTCTCTCTGAATACAGGTTCCAGAAACTAAATGCAGGCTGTTACTAATAGGTCTAATTTTATGAAGATGATCCTTGAGTTAGATAACACACAAGTTGTAAAAAACAGTTATACCAACTGAAGACACAGCAGAAAAAAAGGGAGAGGTGGGGAAAACAGTTACAGCACTGAACAGAAAAAACTATACGCAACATATAACAGTAAAACACTAAAACCACAAAAATATTCTCAACTCTGTATATTTTCATAGATAAAGCAGTCTCTCAGAAAACAGGTTCCAGCATTGAAATGCCGGCTGTTACTAAGAGGTCTAATTTTCTGCAAGTTATTCTAAAGTTATATAACACACAAACGGTGAAAAACAGTTATACTAACTGAATACACAGCAGAAAATATGGGGAGTTGGGAAAACAGCTTCAGCAGAGATCTGAAAAATTATAAGCAACAATTAACAGTACAAACTCTAAAACCACAAAAATATACTCAGCTCTGTATATTTCCAGACAGATAAAGCAGTCTATCAGAACATTGGTTCCAGCAATGAAATACAGGCTGTTTCTAACAAGTCTAATTTTATGCAAGTGATCCTTGAGTAAGATAACACACAAGCTGTAAAAAACAGTTATACCTAATGAAGACACAGCATAAAATAGGGGGAGGTGGGAAAAAGAGTTTTAGCAGAGATCTGAAAAACTATAAGCAACAATTAACAGAACAAACTTGCAAACCACAAAAACATACTCAGCTCTGTATATTTTCATAGATAAAGCAGTCTCACAGAACACAGGTTCCAGCAATGAAATGCTGGCTGTTACTAAGAGGTCCAATTTTCTGCAAGTGATTCTTAAGTTAGATAACACACAAGCTATAAAAAACAGTTATACCAACTGAAGACACAGCAGAAAATAGGGGGACATGGGTAAAACAGTTTCAGCAGTGATCTGAAAAACTATAAGCAATAATTAACAGTACAAACTCTAAAACCACAAAAATATACTCAGCTGTGTATACTTCCAGATATATAAAGCAGTCTCTCAGAACACAGGTTCCAGCAATGAAATGCAGGCTGTTACTAATAGGTCTAAATTTATGCAACTGATCCTTGAGTTAGATAACACACAAGCTGTAAAAACCACTTATACCAACTGAAGACACAGCAGAAAAAAGGGGAGGGGGGAAACCATTAGAGCAGTGATCTGAAAAACTATAAGCAACATATAACAGTGAAACCCCAAAACCACAAAAATATTCTTAGCTCTGTATATTTCTTAGAAGAAAAAGCAGTCTCACAGAACACAGGTTCCAGCAATAAAGTGCAGGCTGTTACTAACAGGTCTAATTTTATGCAAGTAATCCTTAATTTAAATAACACACAAGCTGTAAAAAACAGTTATACCAACTGAAGGCACAACAGAAAATAGGGTGTGGTGGGGTAAAAGTTTCAGCAGAGATCTGAAAAATTAAAAGCAACAATTAACAGTAAAATCTCTAAAGCCACAAAAATATATTCAGCTCTGTATATTTTCAGATAGATAAAGCAGTCTCTCAGAACACAGTATCCAGCAATGAAATGCAGGCTGTTACTAACAGGGCTAATTTTATGAAAGTGATCCTTAAGTAAGATAACACACAAGCTGTAAAAAACAGTTACACTAACTGAAGACACTGCAGAAAATAGGGGGAGGTATGGAAAATAGTTTCAACAGAGATCTGAAAAACTATAAGCAACAATTAACAGTACAAACTCAAAAACCACAAAAAATACTCAGCTCTGTATACTTCCAGATAGATAAAGCAGTCTCTCATAACACAGGTTCCAGCAATGAAATACAGGCTGTTTCTAAGAAGTCTAATTTTATGCAAGTGATCCTTGATTTAGATGACACACAAGCTGTAAGAAACAGTCATACCAACTGAAGACACGACAGGAAATAGGGGGAGGTGGGGAAAAATGTTTCAGCAGAGATCTGAAAAATTAAAAGCAACAATTAACAGTAAAATCTCTAAAGCCACAAAAATATATTCAGCTCTGTATATTTTCTGATAGATAAAGCAGTCTCTCAGAACACAGTATCCAGCAATGAAATGCAGGCTGTTACTAACAGGGCTAATTTTATGAAAGTGATCCTTAAGTAAGATAACACACAAGCTGTAAAAAACAGTTACACTAACTGAAGACACTGCAGAAAATAGGGGGAGGTGTGGAAAATAGTTTCAACAGAGATCTGAAAAACTATAAGCAACAATTAACAGTACAAACTCAAAAAACACAAAAAATACTCAGCTCTGTATATTTCCAGATAGATAAAGAGGTATTTCAGAACACAGGTTCCAGCAATGTAATGTAGGCTGTTACTAAAAGATCTAATTTTATGCAAGTGATCCTTGAGTTAGATAACTCACAAGATGTTTAAAACAGTTATGCCAACTGAAGACACAGCAGAAAATAGGGGGAGGTGGGGAAAACAGTTTCAGCAGAGATCTGAAAAACTATAAGGAACAATTAACAGTACAAACTCTAAAACCACAAAAACATACTCAGCTCTGTATATTTCCCGATAGATAAAGCAGTCTCTCATAACACAGGTTCCAGCAATGAAATACAGGCTGTTTCTAAGAAGTCTAATTTTATGCAAGTGATCCTTGATTTAGATGACACACAAGCTGTAAGAAACAGTCATACCAACTGAAGACACGACAGGAAATAGGGGGAGGTGGGGAAAAATGTTTCAGCAGAGATCTGAAAAATTAAAAGCAACAATTAACAGTATAAACTCTAAAACCACAAAAATATTCTCAGCTCTGTATATTTCCAGATAGATAAAGCAGTCTATCAGAACACAGGTTCCGGCAATGAAATACAGGCTGTTTGTAACAAGTCAAAGTTTATGCAAGTGATCCTTGAGTAAGATAACACACAAGCTCTAAAAAGCAGCTATACCTGCTGAAGACACAGCAGAAAATAGGGGGAAGTGGGGAAAACAGTTTCAGCAGAGATCTGAAAAACTATAAATAACAATTAACAGTACAAACTCTAAAACCAAAAAAATATACCTAGCTCTGTATATTTCCAGATAGATAAAGCAGTTTTCAGAACACAGGTTCCAGCAATGAAATGAGTTAGATAACACACAAGCTGTAAAAAAGGTATACCGACTGGTGACACAACAGAAAATAGGGAGAGGTGGGGAAAACAGTTTCAGCAGAGTTCTGAAAAACTATAAGCAACAATTAACAGTACAACTCTAAAACCAAAAAAATATACTCAGCTATGTATATTTCGAGATAGATAAAGAAGTCTCTCAGAACACAGGTTCCAGAAATGAAATGCCGGCTGTTACTAACAGGTCTAATTTTATGCAAGTGATCCTGAATTTAGATAACACACAAGATGTAAAAACCTGTTATACCAACTGAAGGCAGAGCAGAAAATATGGGGAGGTGGGGAAAAAGTTTCAGTAGAGATCTGAAAAATTAAAAGCAACAATTAACAGTACAAACTCTTAAACCACAAAAATATGCTCAGCTCTGTATATTTCCAGATAGATAAAGAGGTATTTCAGAACACAGGTTCCAGCAATGAATTGTAGGCTTTTACTAAGACATCTATTTTTTTGCAATTGATCCTTAAGTTCGATAACACACAGTTGCAAAACCAATTATGCCAACTGAAGACTGCAGAAAATTTGTGGAGGTGGGGAAAACAGTATCAACAGAGATGTGAAAAGCAATAAGCAACAATTAACAGTAGAAACTCTAAAATCATAAAACTATACCCAGTTCTGTATATTTCCAAATAGATAAAGGAGTCTCTCAGAACACAAGTTCCAGCATGGAAATCCGGCAGTTACTAAAATGTCTAATTTTATGCAAGTGATCCTTGAGTAAGATAACACACAAGCTGTAAAAAACAGTTATACCAACTGAAGGCACAACAGCAAATAGGGGGAGGTGGGGAAAACAGTTTCAGCAGAGACCTGAAAAATTAAAAGCAACAATTAACAGTACAAACCACAAAAATATACTCAACTCTGTATATTTCCAGATAGATAAAGCAGTCTCTCAGAACACAGGATCCAACAAAGAAATGCAGCTTGTTACTAACAGGACTAATTTTATGTACGTAATCCTTGAGTAAGATAACACACAAGCTGTAAAAAACAGACACAGCAAAAAATAGGGGGAGGTGGGGAAAACAATTTCAACAGAGATCTGAAAAACTATAAGCAGCAATTGACATAACAAACTCTAAAACCAAAAAAAAAATACTCAGCTCTGTATATTTCAAGATAGATAAAGAGGTATTTCAGAACACAGGTTCCAGCAATGAAATGCAGGCTGTTACTAACAGGTCTAATTTTATGCAAGTGATCCTTGATTAGATAACACACAAATTGTAGAAACCAGTTATACCAGCTGAAGACACAGCAGAAAATAGGGGGAGGTGGGGAAAACAGTTTTAGAAGAGATTTGAAAAACTATAAGCAACAATTAGCAGCACGAACTCTAAAACCAAAAAAATATATACTCAGTTTGAATATTTCCTGATCAATAAAGCAGTCTCTCTGAACACAGGTTCCAGCAATAAAATGAAGGCAGTTACTAACAGGTCTAATTTTATAAATGTGATCCTTGAGTTAGATAACACACAAGCTGAAAAAAACAGTTATACCAACTGAAGACACATCAGACAATAGGGGGAGGTGGGGAAAACAGTTTCAGCAGAGATCTGAAAAACTATAAGCAACAATTAACAGTACAAACTCTAAAACCACAAAAATATACTCTGCTCTGTATATTTCCAGATAGATAAAGCAGTCTCTCAGAACACAAGTTCCAGCAATGAAAAGCAGGGTGTTACTAACAGGTCAAATTTTATACAAGTGATCCTTGAGATAGATAAAACACTAGCTGTAAAAATCAGTTATACCAACTGAAAACACAGCAGAAAATAGGGAGAGGTGGGGCAAACAGTTTCAGCAGATATCTGAAAAACTATAAGCAACAATTAACAGTACAAACTCTAAAACCACAAAAATATACCCTGCTCTGTATATTTCTAGATAGATAAAGCAGTCTCTCAGAACACAAGTTCCAGCAATGAAAAGCAAGGTGTTATTAACAGGTCAAATTTTATACAAGTGATCCTTGAGATAGATAAAACACTAGCTGTAAAAATCAGTTATACCAACTGAAGACACAGCAGAAAATAGGAGGAGGTGGGGTAAACAGTTTCAGCAGATATCTGAAAAACTATAAGCAACAATTAACAGTACAAACTCTAAAACCAAAAAAATATAGTTTGCTCTGTATATTTCCAGATAGATAAAGCAGTTTTCAGAACACAGGTTCCAGCAATGAAATGCAGGCTGTTACTAACAGGTCTAATTTTATGCAATTGATCATTGAGTTAGATAACACACAAGCTGTAAAAATGGTATACCAACTGACAACACAACAGAAAATAGTGGGAGATGGGGAAAACAGTTTCAGCAGAGATCTGAAAAACTAAAAGCAACAATTAACAGTACAACTCGAAAACCAAAAAAAATATACTCAGCTATGTATATTTCCAGATAGATAAAGCAGTCTCTCAGAACACGGGTTCCAGCAATGAAATGCCGGCTGTTACTAACAGGTCTAATTTTATGCAAGTGATCCTTAATTTAGATAACACACAAGATTTAAAAAACAGTTATACCAAATGAAGGCAGAGCCGAAAATAGGGGAGGTGGGGAAAAATTAAAAGCAACAATTAACAGTACAAACTCTAAAACCACAAAAATATACTCAGCTCTGTATAGTTCCCAATAGATAAAGCAGTCTCTCCGAACACAGGATCCAGCAATGAAATGCAGGCTTTTACTATCAAGACTAATTTTATGGAAGTGATCCTTGAGTAAGATAACACACAAGCTGTAAAAAACAGTTATACCAACTGAAGACACAGCAGAACATAGGGGGAGGTGGGGAAAACAGTTTCAGCAGAGATCTGAAAAACTATAAGCAACAATTAACAGTACAAATTCTAAAAGCAAACAAAAAAATACTCAGCTCTGTGTATTTCTAGATAGATAAAGAGGTTTTTCAGAACACAGGTTCCATCAATGAAATGCAGGCTGTTACTAACAGGTCTAATTTTATGCAAGTGATCCTTGAGTTAGATAACACACAAGTTGTAGAAACCAGTTATACCAACTGAAGACACAGCAGAAAATAGGGGGAGGTGGGGAAAACAGTTTTAGAAGAGCTCTGAAAAACTATAAGCAACAATTAACAGTACAAACTCTAAATCCCAAAAAATATACTCAGTTTGCATATTTCCAGATAGATAAAGCCGTCTCTCTGAACAAAGTTTCCAGCAATAAAATGCAGACTGTTACTAACAGGTCTAATTTTAAGCAAGTGATCCTTGAGTTAGATAACACACAAGCTGGAAAAAGCAGTTATACCAACTGAAGACACAGCAGAAAATAGCAGAGGTGGAGAAAAAGTTTCAACAGAGATCTGAAAAACTATAAGCAACAATTAACAGTACAAACTCTAAAACCAGAAAATATACTCAGCTCTGTATATTTCCAGATAGATAAAGCAGTCTCTCAGAACCCAGCTTCCAGCAATGAATTGCAGGCTGTTACTAAGACGTCTAATTTTTTGCAAGTGATACTTAAGTTAGATAACACACAAGCTGCAAAACCAATTATACAAACTGAAGACTGCAGAAAATAGGTGGACGTGGGAAAACAGTATCAACAGAGATCTGAAAAGCAATAAGCAACAATTAACAGTAGAAACTCTAAAATCACAAAAATATACTCAGTTCTGTATATTTCCAGATAGATAAAGCAGTCTCTCAGAACACAGGATCCAGCAATGAAATGCAGGCTGTTACTAACAAGACAAATTTTATGCAAGCGATCCTTGAGTTAGATAACACACAAATTGTAGAAACCAGTTATACCAACTGAAGACTCAGCAGAAAATAGGGGGAGGTGGGGAAATCAGTTTTAGAAGAGATATGAAATACTATAAGCAACAATTAGCAGCACAAACTCTAAAACCAAAAAAATATATACTCAGTTTGAACATTTCCAGATAGATAAAGCAGTCTCTCAGAACACAGGTCCCAGCAATGATATGCAGACTGTTACTAATAGGTCTAAATTAATGCAAGTGATCCTTGAGTTAGATAACACACAAGCTGGAAAAACCAGTTATTCCAACTGAAGACACAGCAGAAAAAAGGGGGAGGTTGGGAAAACAGTTACAAAAGACATCTGAAAAACTATAAGCAACATTCAACAGTAAAACTCTAAAACCACAAAAATATACTCAGCTCTGTATATTTCCTGATAGATAAAGCAGTCTCTCAGAACACAATGAATTGCAGGCTTTTACTAACAAGTCTAATGTTATATAAATGATCCTTGAGTTAGATAAAACACAATGGGCCAGATTCAGGAAGTCTCCGTGTAAGAGTTATAACTCTTACACAGAGGCTGCAGTTAAACTGTGTGATGTCAGCATGTCATGCATATGCATGAGGTGCATGAGGCATGCTGAATCACACTGTAACTCTTACACGGTCCGTGTAAGAGAGTAGGGGTGTGTCCGTAGGCTAAGCCCTGTATGCGGACACGCCCCCGTAAGTGTATAATGGCTGAAAGTAAACAGCCACGAGAGAGGCCATGGAAATGTAAACAAACACACTACACAACACATTCCCCCACAGACCATCAGTGTACAAAGTGAACAGAGGCTATAAAATGAAAATAAAAACTTTTTTATTTTTTTTAACCCCCGTAAATGTGTGCTACTGTGTGCGCTCGTGTGTGCTACTAGCACAACTGCAGTTAGCAATCAGTGGAAAAGGATATGAGAACTACATATGCAAAGTAAGCCAAGAAGAAATAGCTTAGCGGTAGAGTTGCCGGCTTAAGAGTAGGCAGGCAGGGTTCGAGCCCACATAGCAACCTTTTTTTTTTTTGTAAATAAGCACTAAAAAAGCCCCTGACAGTATTGTCCAAATGTAAAAGTATACCTTTTTGTAAAATGGAATGAAATGGAGCATACATATTGAAGTAACACAATAATAAAAATAATTAGAAATGTACCGATAGCTAAGCTGCTGTGAGACACAGTGCCTGTAGCTGCGTAGTGTTTAAAAAGCTGCAATCGGTATGCCCGTTGCTAAGCACCGGTTTAACAGGCTGAAACTGTTTGCAACTAGCTGTGCTTAGCTTAACATGTGTGTCACTAGCCAATTAAGGTTTATCCCAGCGCACACCGTTTGCGCGCCGCTCCCACAAGCTTACTGCCAGTGCGCATGCGTTAGCTCCACGCAAACGAGCGCAGACCGGCTTTTAAGTGCTTAAAAGTGCTTATGGCATGTTTGATTGACAGGTCCTCAACTCATTTCTGTCAGGAAAATTAAAAATCAGTGGTTAGATTCGAACCCAGGATACCATGCACTAGAGTCAAGGTACTAAGCCACTAAGCCATGACAGCAATACCTAGAAATGCAGAAATAGCATATATATGGGATAAAATACAGAATGGAGCATGATAAAGCATTTTCAGTGAAGTAGATACAATTCCAAAATGGCCAATCAGAGAAATGTGCGGGAAAAGCAGCATATATAAGCCCCATAGGTGGGAATACACACCATAACCTGCAGTCAGAATGAGTGGAGTAGGTGAGGGACGTTGCTTTCGAGCACAGCATTGGGGCGTTGAGGAGTCCAGATACATGGTCTGGCTCCTTGTCCATCATCACGAGGCCCAACTCATGCAGAGCCAGGTCTCATGGGGAGCATACAGGGCGGAGGCATGGGACCAGTTGGCTCATGATCTGACCAGTGCTACTGGCATTCCACGCACTTGTGAGCAGGTCCGTCACCACCATGCGGACCTGAAGTGGCGTAAGCAAGACCAGTTGACCCAATGGATCCAGCAGGCCCGGGATATGCCCAACGCCCCACTACTGAGTAAGTTACATTTTACTCATGTATGTAAGGATTTCAACTAGCTGATACCATGGAGATGTGTAGTCTAATATTACTTCCTTTGTATTACAGCTGCAGGTGTCCGCTCTGCGAACTGTGAGACGCATGACCGTAGTCTGGCGCGGCTGCGCCACCATGCAGGTTAGTAACCCCATCTAGTACTTGTAAATAAATATTATAGTGTAGCATGTATCAGAACACTGCAGTGTATTGATTAAAAGTAATCTAATGTGCAAGCAAGAATTGAAAGTTTGCAGGTATGGCTGCAACAAGTTCATCAGTATGCAAGTGTGACTGGAAAAATAATTTATAGAAATAAATAGTGCTGTAATACAGATGTCCCACCATTAATTAAATGTAGTATAACCTGCAGTAGTCTCCAGAGTACAGCTTTAGAATCTGAGGTAGTCACATGTGTGATTTATCCCCTGTTGAAATGCTGAATCATGACAGAAGTGAGGCTGTTGGAAAGTGTTTAAATCACCACAGGTCTAATATGTGAACAAAGCCTAGAAGTACCAACCTGAACTGTGAAGTTGCAGGATGTGTGAGAGTGACAGAAAGGGTCATGTATGAATAAATAAAGTAGTAATGAATATATTAGCCCCAGTGTGTTTCCACAGAACTAAATGCATGTGTGAAGTACAAATTAACATCCCAAACTGATTTCAGTGTGTCTGAATCTGGAATGTCAAGGCCAAAATCTGTATATGGTGATAACAGTAAACAATTTGCAGATAGAATGAATGATTATCTGACAGACTAAACAGCCATAGTTGTCCCCTGTCCTGTCATCAAAGTGTAGCAGGATGATGTATCTGATCAAATTAAAATAAGTAGGATAGTGATGTATTTGTAACAGGTGTAGCATGACAGTCAAATAAAAATCATTTTGAAACATCAGCCTCAACTTAATTGTGTACCTATTACAAATGTATATCAATGTGTAACTTATGAATGTGTCATCACTTTCTATCTCCACCCAACCCTATAATTCCATATAACAACACCCAATAAATATTGGTATGTGAACATTTCATTAACCATGGACATTTGTCCGTTTCAAAAATATATGCATGTCTGTTCGTGCATGTGCCCTGTTCATACCTGCAAACCTGATGGCCTGTTGCCATTAATCAACCCTGCATGTTGTTTGATTGTGTATTTCCGTTCAAATAATGCATGTGATATTGATATGCCCCTTGTTCAATGGTGTTAATATCTGGGTGTTTGTTTAATGGGAATACGAATGCATGCTGTTACAACTAATCTGAATGGAATAATATGCCACTAACCCAAACTGACATAACTACTCACAAACCTAGAACGCTTGGGAAGGCAGGTCCCAGCGGACCCACCTCTCCCACCTCAGCTGGCGACTGCACCTGGTACTAGTGCCCAGACCGGACCCTCCTCCGATGGCCCTGTGCCACCTCTGGGTGGAAGCGCTGCAGGGGATGGGGCCCGTCCCCCCTCTGCAAGCGTGGCCGGAGGAGTTCATCCACTCACCCTCCAAGGTGTCCGGTCTGTGGTGCGAAGGGAGATCCAAGACTCCGTTCTTGGGCCCCTATGCCAGCTCGCGGCTCGTGTGGCACAGCTAACGGCCCCGGCCGTTGCCCCGCCTACACAGCCCCCAGCACAGCCCCGTCCTGGGCTGTGAAGGAACAGTGGCAACTGCCTATGGGTGGGGATATCAGTTCCACTGTTGCCATCTGTGGGCTCATGCGTCTTGGATATCCCAAACTCCGTCCCCGTCAATTGTGTAACCCCCCACGTGTGTCATACACCGCCCCTGTATGCGTCTTGTCTGTCTTGTCTGTTAACCTACCCAACCTACCTCCCCAGCTATACCGACTTCCTGACATACCACTCTCCCCTGAAAAAAAAAAAAAAAGGGCACTCTGTACCCACAAAAAAATTACGCCCCATACATAGCTGTCCATGTCGCACACATGTCCGCTTGACATTGAAACTGTTAATTACAATTGGCTCTACAACAAAATTTAATGTTGTCCTGACACCTCTCTCAGGGGTGGAAGGTTTCAAATGTCTCACCAAAATACATGGAAATGCACAGCTGTTGCTGCTAAAGACATGGGCATCTATGGGCCTTACCTACATCCCTCCTGCAAATCCCACGCTTGTTTCCCTACTGTCTTACCCTCTTTGTGACCCCTTTTTCACCACTTTCCTGTCACCCCTTTTTCTTTTCTTTCAAAGAAATTAGCGCGGGTGTGCGCTTGTGTTAGTGGAGCTCACCGTCAGTGCGCATGCGTGAGCTCCACGCAAACGAGCGCAGACCTGGTTTTAAGTGCTTAAAAGTGCCTTTATGGCACTTTGATTGACAGGTCCTGTACTCATTTTGAAAGTCTGGAAAGAAAAATAAATTCCTACTACCAGTCTTGAGCCCAGGACCTTGGTAACATTAGTCGGTATGACCTACCACTAAGCCATGACTGCCATACAAAAACATAGTGCTAAAATAAATATAACATGTAATAGTAGGAATCAATATAAAGGCAATATAGGAGGTGTACTACCCAATACATCTCAGGTAGAGTTTTAATGTCTGAATTACTGGATTCCCACACTAGTTCAGTGTTAACAGAAACAGCCCTACTAATTGTTCGCTTGTACATAATAATGTAAGGTAATGTACACATAAGAAGATATGTAAATGTACACATACATATATATAAATATATAGTAATACATAGAAATATAGTCGTAGGTGTCAGTATCCATACACACTCACTACAGGAGACAGTGAAGATAAATGCAGCAGCCAGAATCTGCAACACAGCCTGACTCCTGTGAGACCTACTAACCCCTTAACTGCTGGAAGGTGCCTCCAGCACTTTGATTGATAGACCCTGTACTCAATTTGAAAGCAAAATACAAGCATACTAGTAGGCCCTACCACAAGACCATTGTAACACTAGTCTGTACGACCTACCAGCAAGACATGACTCTCATACAGGAATATAGTGCTAAATAAGTGGAACATGTAATAGTAGGAATGAAGATAAAGGCAATATAGTATGTGTACTACCCTAAGCATGTCAGACAGACCTTCACTGTCCCAATTACTGGATTCCCATACTAGTGTATGTTAACAGAAACAGCCCTGAAAATTGTTAGCTTGTACCCAATATTGTCAGCTAATGTACATATATGACAGTATGTATATGTACACATATGTATATATAGCAATACATAAAAAATATAGTTGTGGGTGTCAGTATGCATACACACTCACTACAGGGAACAGGTGGGAGAAATGCAGCAACCTGAATTCACAACACAGCATGAAGCATGAGAGATGTACTAACCTTCACACTCACAGAACATTTTCCAACAGCATACCAGCATGGTCCACGCCCTTACAATCTGAAAGGGCAACGCCTATCTCACATACCTTTTATAGCACTGTCCTGAAATCACAGTGAGACATGCAATCAGTACACAACTGGCTGTATGCAATTAGCCAATGCTGCCTTACAATTGGTGCAGAGGCCATCACATGGGCCTATGCAGATACCTACAAAAGCATTCAGTACCCACACTCCACACATGCAATACAATCATTGCACAAACCTGAGAAAGAGAGAGAGAGAAACAGAAATACGAAAATAAACAGACTGACAGCAGCAAAACCAGCAGCAGCAGCAGAAAACTGCAAGCAGCAAGCAGCATCACTGATACAGCAACAGCTGCCACAAACACAGGTAATGCAAAGCAGCAGGTTAATACTGTGTTTACTGTGACACCTCCAAATGTATCATAGTTCACTATCTATAGGTATGTCCATGAGATAGGTTGTGTGTACATAGTCCTGAAATATATACATATGTAATATTGCTGTACATGTTGCCCATACTTAAAACTTCCATAGCTGAGAACACAAGGCCAGTTGTGCATATGATGCAGTAGTTACCAGGGTCAGTAGATGTTACTCCTCATTGGTGTGGGACCACTGTGTATGTATGGCACTGTTCAGGTACATATCCCGTAGTATGGCCAGGGATTAATATCAGTCTGTCATGTGGTGCTATGTCCTCCAGGGGTGAATGTAGCACACATCCAGGGATACCATTTCGTAACAGTGATGCTATGTGTTCTGCAATGATGAGGGTGGCTCTCACCTGGACATGTGAGAGGATAGGGAGGTTACAGTCATCTGGGATAACTAATACCACATGTGTAGGAGAATGGGGGGGGTACCTGCACCTAAACTGTCTGCAACAATGTTGCCAATATCTGTGCATTTGGTGAATGTGAAGCATCTTAACACTGCTGACCACAGATGCCTTGCCATCATGTGAATCTACCCTGTGCTGCAGTAGCCTCCTACTATTGTTATACAATATGCCTGTATCTGTAGTCCACTGGACAGGATTAATAAATGGTGTGCAGTTGTTCTGGGTTAGATATGTGTGTGCACAGTACATGCAGTATGTGGGATGTCTGTGGTAAGCATATGCAAAGGTGCCGGCGGTGTGTGTTGTGGCTTCCACTGGCCCAATGGGCTGCATGGATAGCATCACTGTCATAACTAGTGAATAACTGTGTAATTACATGCATACATAGCAAGGTAGTGTACTGTGCTTGTGGTGTTGTTCGGATATGTATATCCAGGCTGAGTAATGTGTGTCCACATCACAGGGTTGGATGGCAACACACATCCAGTATGTAGGGATGAACACCCAGAGTGTGTCAGACGTGTCGCCTGTGCAGAAATATCCGGCCATTACCTGTGCATCCCCCACAACACACACACATGCAACATATGGCAGAGGTACTATAGCAGTACACACATGTTTATAGGTTCATACTAGGCTATTTGCCCAAGGGCATTGGTAAGCCTAGTAGAATGTGTTTGTCTTTCGCCACCCAATTACAAGTTATGCTGCTATGCCCTTGTCCGACTTTAGTATACTGTGCCTCTGTCTAACAGTGACATAGAAGTGATACCTGGGGTACAACTATGATCTCCATCCACTCATCCAGATTCCTATGGAAGAAAGTCAATGAGGGACTCTGCCTAACCTGTAGTGTGAGCTCATTACAGAGTGAAGGGAGCCTCTCGGTTAGGAATATGCCCCTCCTGCATGTCCATGTATGTCAGTGCTGAGGTAAAGCTCTCCTGAGCATGTGGCTGTATGGGACTCTGATTGCCTGAGGTGCAGCATGTTCATTACTGCTGGGTAGGACATGGCTGTATATGGCACGCACAGATTGCCTCTGAACAGGCAGTATGCCACTGAGTCCAGCTGGATTTACTTTACCTGGGCAGCATATGACATCTGTATGAGCCATTGCATCCCCTTGATGAGGTACTGTTGTCCTGTACCAGTTGCTCTAGGTGTCTGGTTAGGTACATCCCAAAAGGTGCATTGTACGCAATTATAAGCCTGATGATGGATGAGTAAAGAAGCACAATGACCTCCCCTGCCATACATGTGAATCCCTCATGATTAGCTGGGCTATATAACATGTCTTTCAATCCACGTTGGCCATGTGGTTGACAAATGACAGACCGCTACCATGTTTCTTCCCCAGGTCCCCAACTACGTCTTCTGTACTCAATGGCCTAACACCTATGTTGTACTTTGCCACCAATGTGGAGGCGTGGGAATCTGCACTGAATACTGATACTCCCCCTCCCTTGTTCAAGTGTTGGGGCCAACAAGAATGGTAACAGCTATAACTTGGTAGTACTGGTGTGCTCCTGTGAAACCTGAAACAGGTTCATGTTACTGCACAGATATCGATGTCCAGAATGCTAAGTAGGGTTTTGAGTGCGTGCATCCTGAGGTCTAGACTTCCGGTGTTGAGTAGCATCACTCTTACTTCCTCATCCTTTGTGATACAAATGGATGTGGGTTTGCCTTATGAGCCTTGCCCAATACAGGCACTATGGGTGTAGCAAGAGGCTCCGCCAAATTCCAATAGGACAGGGGTGACAGGTGCAAGCTGACCCTAGCAAAGCATACCACCCCAAGATGGCAGGCATTGGCACACCTGTGAATGACACCAGTATGTCAGTCAATTGATGGAAGGGATCATCGTGCCTTGATATTGTGGCATTGTTCTTGGTGAGGGTAGGGTGCTACTCAAGGTCAGGGTCAAACTGTCTTGGGCTACATGCTCAGAGAGCTCTGTACTGTCTCATGTCATGTAGTCCAGGGAGGTATGTGTCAGGTCATTCACACCAGCATGGACATTGACTGAGTCATACCTGTACTTGCCTTGGGGTTACCTGAGTGTTTGTGTTATGTGGCAGGTCATAGTGCCCGACAGGCTGCACACCATTACCCTCACCTCGTTAAGCCTGGTGAACGTGATGTTAGTGTGCCTGATGATAGAGGCACCTAGTACAGGTGTATGTGGTGTGTTGTGTACTGTTAATGGCTGTGAGTGTTCAGCACATTGGCTTTGTGTGATATGTGTTGCACGTGTACGTTTCCATGGTAGTGGTTGCCTGAGTGTCTACTTAGGAGGTCTCTGCTGCGTAGGCAGACCTGTAGTCCGAGCCTACAAGTATGTTCATGTGTGATCGTGTGTTAGTTCTGCTGTCGTGGTAGGTCTATGTGAGACTGGAAGTGTAGTGAGTGTGGTTTCCCTCGCCACCTGACTGGTTATGGCGGTATTGAGTAGACAGAGCCTAGCCTCCAGTTTGGTATATGGTTGCATCACTCACATGAGTTTGAATTTGTTGTTAGGAGGAGGGGGTTGTCTGTGTACATGCAGCTGTTCTAACATTGTCTCTGGAGTACCACACTCACCAGCTGGACTGGGAGGGAACTGACAACTGACCTCTGGACATGCTAGAATACTATTGTGAATTCCGTAATAATTGAAAACAAGGTCCAGTGGGGAGTGAGGGTGTACTGATATTACCTACAACTGCTGACTGATATAAAAGCATCAGTGAGCAAGTGCCAGGTAACCTAAGTGCAATGTGTCACAATTAAGTAAATGCAACAATGACAAGCAGTCACTTGCTGTCATGTGTAACATGGAAGTGCGTACAGTAAGCAATGCAGATATCAGTAGTGAGTCACAGACGTGTTGAGAAGCTGTGTATTATGTGGAAGTAGCATACCAGTGAAATAACAAGCTAACAAATAACAAGCATATAAACAAAGGTAGATCCAGGAGGCCTGAATGTAGTGTTTGCTACAGCAAACAAGGTGTAGCAATGTCAGTAAGTTACAGCTCAGATATGCAGGCACTATAAACCTGAAACCAGATGTCCCCAGCTATGAATGGCAGAGTACAGCCTATTGTCACACACGAGTGCAGACCACAAACCTTGTTAATGTTAAATAACTGGCCTGAAGGCCAACTGCCTATACCAGAACTAATACACTTGTACACTGGGCCCTCAATCAGCAGTTCCCAACTTTAATGGATGAAAGATATGTGTCCTGCCACCACAGTGCTTGCCACAAACCTCCCTAATGTAAAACAACTGGCCTGAAGGCCAAGTGCTTAGTCAAAATGACTTAGAATGATAGCTACACTGTAATCAAGTTACAACCAAGCAGTAATAAGTACAATTTAATACTCCCTGTATAGAATGTGTACCATGTATTGCTGAGATACTATGCTGATAACCTGTATGTGTACCTTTCCAGATCAACATGGCTCCAAAAAGGAACCCAGCATATTCTGCTGCAGAGGATGACGTGATTCACTAGAGCCTGGTGCGTGACTATGCCATCCTGTTCTTATGCGCCACCCAGAATCAGCAGGAGAGGTCTGCACTGTGGCAAAACCTACTTAGCAGGATAAATGATGTTGGCATGCATAATAGGACATATGAGCAGGTGAGACATCACTGCAGTGATTTGATTAGAAATGTCCACCAGCGTGCTGCAGATATCCACAGGCAACAGGTTGCCACAGGTGGGGGGGTGGCCATACATCCCCCCTCACCAGACAGGAGGGGCTACTGCTAAGTGTTGTGGATCCAGCCCTAGAACAACAACAGCAACAGTCATGCATCATGATGGAGGTTGGATCCACACAGCAGCAAGACACCGAGCGTGCAGGTAAGATGCCATATTTATTTATTGTTATTACTTTTACATTTGTTGACCAAGATAGTCTAGCTGGATATATGTCCACTTTCAGTAGAGGCCTGGGGAGAAAAGCTCCACACATAATATAATAAAGGCAGACAGACAAGTTGTTAATACAGACAGCCAACAGAATAGAAATATACACAAGCCTGTTAATTAAATCAACATACATTTAAGGAACTCAAACAGTTTAGTCATACACAATGTACTGTCGGTTTCAAAGCAATTCTACCTAAAGCATAACGGTTATGCAATAAGGCAAAAGCCATATAGATAATACTTAGGGCTCAGAAGGGTAGAGAAGTAGAAGGAGTATGAAAGATAAAATAATAGGGAAGAGGCAGGGGTCAAGAAGGGAAGTGAGGAAAAGAAGGAAGACAGTCAAGAGGAGGTGGGAGGGATGGGAGAAGTAGGTCAGAGCATAGAAGGACATCAAGGTGAAAGAAACAGGGTAGATGCTAGTTTTTATGCACAATGAGGGGTTAAAGGTAAAGAGAGGGTGGGGAGAGGGATGTTAGCCTGGAGTCCAACAAGAACAAAGCCAGTGGTTCTGGAAGTACAGTTTGAGTTGTCGTTTGAAGAGAGGTAAGGGTGAGATTAGAGTTAACTCCTGGTATGTAATTATGACTGTTCTGTACACTGTTACTTCATGCACGCATAAGGTGTGCATGTGGTATGTATATGTCATCATGATATGTAATTGTGCATGTGTGATACAGACATTATGAGCAGCTGATGTGTATAAGGGAACTAGTGTACTACTGTACTGTATCATGTGCAAAACAAATGGCACACTTGTGCCCACTGACATTACTCTCTTCACACTTCCAGGTCCCTCCCATCTAGCAACGAGGCAGGCCATACATGCTGGTGAGTGTTTTTAACATTACCTGAAAAACAATTTGTAATACTAGTAAGAGTAGTGTAACGCTGTAGTAGACATGCTGGTGAGTGTGTTAATAATAACTGTAATAACGAGTTGTACTAAATTAAGAGTAGTGTAACATGGTACTGATGTGTGTGTTTACTGTGGGGTGTGCATGTGTGCGAGTGTGCCTGTGCCCATGTGTGCATGTGTGTTAGTGTCCATGAGTGCATGTGTCCATTTCTGAATGCGTGCGTTAGTACTGAAGTGCATCTCTGTCAAATATGTGTTGGGACTGTAATCTGTGTTCCCTGTTTTCCTCCCGTAGGTTCTGGTGCTGCTCTGGTGACCTGTAGCAGGGAACCTGAATCTTGTGCCCCAGGTACTGATGATGATGAAATGTCTGTAATGGTGCAGGAAGGTGTGTCTGGGTCCTCCATTGGTCAGCCAATTGACAGTACACAGCTGTCAACCCTGTCAATGCGCACAGTCATCCTGCCGTTACATCCTTTGTCACCATTGTCCCTAGGTGATGGACAGTCTGCAGTGGGCATAGATCAGGGTAATGTGGTACCTGTGGTACATGCATCCCCACAAGGCAGCCATGAGCAGGGTCCTCCAATGGTACCACGCAGACAGTCGCCCATAGGTTCTCGTGGGGGCATCCGTGGCCGTACTGCCTCTGGCCGACGTGCCCAAGGAGGTATGTCAACCTCCACTATGTTCAGAACTGTCATGCAGGCACAGGCACGTATGGAAAGGTACACCAGACAGGGTCTGAGGGAGCTGAGAGCATGTCGCACAGCCATGACAGACGGCATGCGTGGCGCTAGAATTCTATCCGTAACCTCACAGATGTTGTTGACAGATGTTGTGGGGGCATAGAACAGCTGCTCCACAACCAGATGTCCATGGGCCAGGGTGATGGTGTGCGTTTGCGACGTCGACGTGGCCGTATGCCAGCAACAGCACCAGCTGGCAGTGGCCGCGGACGACAACAGGCCCACTCACGCACCTCAAGTGCCAGCACCAGCCCCAGCAATGCTGGGTCTGTGCTGTCATCAGGATGCCCCAGGAGACCATGTGCACGTGGCTCTGGACAGTCCCAACAGGGAACTGTGTCCAGTCAGCACACCCCTGCTTCTGACGACAGTACCCAGTCTGGGTTAGTACCGGATACGGCCCGTAGCACCCTGCCAGGCACAGGTACCGTGTCCGTGCCCACAGACACTGATCTGGATGACCTGACAGGTGCAGTCTGTGGCTGTCCACAAAACCCTGTACATGGCAGCCATTATGTGTGACTGTGTGCGTGCTTACACACATGCAGAAACCTAACACCTAGGGCAAACACATACACACACACACTGCACCAACACTGGTCCACCCTGTACTGCTGCCCCTCACAAACACACATACACACACATGTCAGTTGGTGTCACCAGTGGCTGGCTTGGGCATACCTAACCCACACCCTGTGCATATGATGACACTGTGCCTCCTACTGCATACTACAACATTGGTGCAGGAGAAGGTATACACGTTGCTGATGCACAGGGTGACTACATAGATGTGTATAAGTAGTAACATGTTTGTAACTGTTCAGTGTTCCAGTATGATTGTGTGTATATCCCAGCAGTCCTGCTGCAGTAACTGTATGAATGTCCTCAATTGTTATCTGCACCCATACTACTTACCAAAGTGTACCAGCTGCACACCATCACATGCTAACATTGACCATGGGAATGCGCATCATGTGCTGTTATGTAGATTCAGCTATATGTATCTGTTCTGTCACACATGCATTTATACACAACCTGCTACCCACACACATGCACACGCTCACCTGCCATTCCCATTATCTATTACCCTACATGAGTAGCTGTCAATACATGACAGGTACACATTTGAGAAGTGCACTATGTTGTTTACTACTCACTTCCTCTTCTCTACCTGTACTCACAGGGTGCAGGCAACCTCATCAGTTCAAAGATGTAATGTGCATCAGGTACTGTGGTGCCCTGATTGCCACATCAAACATGTTTCCCATACGGAAATGCACACACAGACACATCCCACATCCACACACTTGCCACATACAGGCTTCAAAACACTATCTAGGTATATTCTGGTACATGTGTGTGTTACAGTAGCATGTAACACTATACTGAGTACTGGCAGTTGTCTGTTGTCATGATGTTTGTATAGAATAAAAGAATTGTTTGATTATCCTACTTCGTTTTGTGGACATTACTTGAAGAAGTGTTACCTTACATGTGTTATTGGTACCACCACCTTCTCTTTTGTAGTTTTGTTTGTATATGGTGCTGTCAACATCACTGCTTGTTAAGGGTAATGAGCACCCTGCAGTGCATAGCCCCATGTGGCAAAAGCCACATCCCACCCCCATCATTGTGCACACACACTAACCCCACCCACAGTAAAACACATACGTTCCATTTGCAAGATTCAAACCCATACCTAACTGTGTTATGTCAGTAGAAACAGACACATTAGCAGAGTGTGCTATATGCAGTAGTTGCGGAAATCCTTTCTAATGCTGTACTTAGAGGGTGCTGACATCATCTGTGTGTAGGAGGAGGGATGTGCACCCTGTAGTGTGTTTTCCCAGTTGGCAAAAGGCACGTACCCCTCCCAGCATAGTGCACACACATAAACCCCACTCATACTAACACACATACATTCCCTTTGCAGGATTCAAACCCCTACATAACTATGTTATGACACTGGAGAAAGACGCATTAGCAGAGCATGCTATGCGAATTACTGGAGGACTTTAACACAGGTAATATAGTTATAGAGTCCTGACATCATCAGTGTTTCAAAAGGGGGATCTGCATCCTGTACTGTACTGTCACAGCTGCTAATAGGGGCATTTCCCACACACACACATCAATGTGTTTGAGGTTTGCATATGTGGGGGATCCAGTACTCCAGTGTGATTTGTATATGGTTTGATTGCAACAATGAGGGATATACTCCCAGTGAGCATTTGGTACTCATGTTTGTGATGATCAGGTCTAGTATATCTGCCCCTCTTGTGGGAAGGTTGGTTACCTGTTCCATAGCTAAAGAATGTCTGATCTATGCGAACCCTAGAGCTTGGGTATTGTGGCTTGTGTAATGTTCACAGTCTATGTTTGGGTATCTGATGTCACCCAGTATGATGGTGTTTGCAGAGAAATCTATACTCTCCTGTGTCAGCATGAAGGCTGTGTTGGGAGTCCTGAGTTTGAGAGGGTGCTGTAAGAGCTCCTCTGTGTCTCTTTCCATGTGGTCCAGGGAGGTACGTCTCAGGTTGTTTGCACCAGCATGGACAATGACTGCCTCATAGTTGTACTTGCTGTGGAGTGACCTGTGTGCCTGTGGTATGTGGCACATTCTATCACCCGACAGGTAGCTAAATGTGACCCTCACCTTGCTCTGTCTGGGGGGCAGCACGTCTGTCAACAGCTCATGTCAAGCAAGTTCACACCCCTCATAAATGATGTGGAAACCTTCAAAGGCCCCAGGCCTGTTGAAAATATGGACCAGACTGCAGATACCTGTATAAAGGCATTCTATGGACACATTCAGGAATGCATGGATCATGACACCACATATGAAAGCATGACCCAATTCTCCAAAGGCAGATGTCCTGAGTGCCAGACACCAGCCATAAACACACTATACAATAGAAGGATGATGCCACCACATGACACAACAACCTCCCAAAATGTGAAGGCACCACTGATGGTTATTGGAAGACAACTACAGGCACCCATACAATTGTCTAAGGCCATCTTTGAGAGAAGATTCCACAAGCCACTGAGGATAATCACAAGGCTGTCTGTAGTTATGTTAGGAACCTGGGTGGTACTACCCAGATATGCTCAGAGGTAATCCAAGATGTCACACAAATACAAAACACACAGACATTGCCATCATCCTAGTGGACAGGTTCACTGCTACCTTCTCCCCCCCACCACACCGAAAGGGCAAATATGTCTCGCGGCAGAGTGCTGCCCCCCCTGACATCAAAGATGCTCAGGTAAGAGATGCCCTTCCCAAAGCAATAAACACTGCATCAATGGGACCAGACAGTGTCCCAGGCTGTGTCCTACATGAACCACAAGAAGAGCTACACCCAGACATAACACCACTGTTCAATCCCAGACTTACTACACGATATGTGGCCAGAGAGTGGCGTACAGCAACAGTGGTCCCTCTACATTCAGGTGGTGCCTTCACGGATCCTGGACACTATTCGCCCCATATGTCTGACTAGCTTTGTCTGCAAAGCTATGGCAAGGATCAACATGAACCTCACATATCTAGATATTGTGTACCTACAGACATGTCACCATACACAGTTTGGCTTTGTTAATGGCAGATCCTGCCTCTCAAACCTGTTTGATTTCTTTGAAACAGTCACCAAGGCCACTGTCAAGGGGAAGGAGGTCTACACAGCCTACCTGGACCTTGCATAAGCCTTTGATACAATACCCCACTTGTGCATTATAGGGAAGCTCACCAGTGTACATATTAACCCTTATGTCACTATTGTTATTGCACACTGGCTCAAGGGCAGAACACACATGGCTAGATTTGCTGGAGCCATGTCAGCCTCCAACCTGGTACAAGTGGTGTCCCACAAGGCTCAGCCCTGGGAGCTGTCAGGTTCATTATATATGTACCATAGGTACAGGCCAACATGCAAGTACTGTGGCTGAGCAAGTCGCAGGTGACTGCAAACTCTACTCGGTGGCATACTGCCTCTTCATAGGCAATCTGTGCCTGACATATAAAGCCATGTCAAACCCTCACTTAATGGCCATGCTGCACCTCAGAATATCCAGATCCCATCAGGATACATGCTGGAAAGACTTGAACCTCAGGAGTGATATACATAGGACATGCTGGAGGGGCACATTCACAACTCTGGAGGCTCCCTTCATTCTTGAATATTATCCCAATAGAGGTTAGGCAGACTGACTCAGTGACTGTCTTCAAGAGTGATATTAATGACTGGATGTGACATTGTAGGGTTACCCTGGGTATCACTTATGTGTCACTGTGAGACAGAGGCACAGTATACTAACCTTGGAAAAGGGCATAGCAAGACAGATTTACAATGTATATTGAAAGCCACACATTCTGGCTAGGGGATACATGCCCTGGGCAGACATCCCTGTATGAACCTATGGACATATGTATCTTGTTCACCATTGGCCCTATGTGCTGTTAATCACCAATGCAATCTCAATATTATGGTAGCATGTGCAAAGGTCAGTTGTCAGTCACCTCTATGGTACAGTTGTGGGATATGTGTGTCATGTAGTAATGTCACAGCTGCCACATGTACACAGTCAACCCTATCCCCTGCCCATGGATGTACAACACATGTATGAGATGGAAACACATGGCCGAACTGTGGACTAAGCACTCTGAACCCAGTACTGGCATAACCTGTCTGGTGGCATGAAATACTACAGTGACAGCAATACCAATCTGATGTGGACCTACACGGACAGCAATACAAGCATGGAAACACACTGGGTCAGTTGTAGAGCCTAAGGATAGCATCCTGCATGACTGGCAGACATCTCTGCAGCTGGCACACAGGCATACATTAGGCCTGCACACAGCACGCATAACACATAGCACACAAATCCTGTGTGTCAAACAAGCACAGTCTGTACAGTTATACAACACTACTGCCGCAGTTGTGTTAGGTACCTTTATTGTCCAGTACAGTGAGAACATGCTCACCAGGCTGGACAATGTGTAGGTCACAGTGATATGCTCATGGAGCACTGTGGTCCACCACATAACACAAACATACAGGTCAGTCAGATGCATGGACACATATGACTCAGTCATTGTCCATGCCACCACAGCTGATGTGGGATGTCCCTCACTGGGATACATGATAGGGAACATGGAAGGGATCACTGAGCAAGTGACACAGGCTGGTAGACCCCTGACCTTGGTTGGCATCAGACCCTCACCAGGGATTCTGACATATTACTGAATGCTAATGAATTAGTGTAGCTACAACACCCTGGCTGAACGGTTCTTAGCATGCTGTCACTGCATTGCTGTGGAATAACGTCTTACCACTCCCACAACAAGTGAAAACATGCAGCACCTGTACATCAGCAACATGTAGACTATATGCCCCAGACCAGGTGTGTATCCCTCACTACTAGGCTGATAGCATCTACATCTCACACTGTATATACACATCCCACATGCAGCACCTGCACAGAAGACCACAGTCATAATGTTAACCTGTGCAAATACCATGTATTCACATGTGTCAGGCATCACACATGGTAACTATTGAAGGTCACAGGTGCATATGTGTATTTGGCAAACACATACATCATGTGTGCATTGCCATAACTGGTTTAATCAATGTCATGCATTATTGTGAGGGACAACCCGCACACATGGGCATTCTGTGTGGGCAAAACACACGTGGCATGTCTGTACTCAAAAGCCATACATAATTGTGATATCATTTAGAAAGGGGTATGTGCATCCTGTAGTGTGTTTTCCCAGTTGCCAAAAGGGGGATTTCAGTCATACATACTTACCCCCCCTGCACACACACTTGCTATTTGCTGGATCCAAACCCCTATCTAACTATGTTATGACACTAGAGACGGACGCATTAGCGCAGCGCACTATTCGCATTACTGGGAGATTTCCTTTCACATGATATACTTATAGGGTGTTGACATCATCAGAGTTTAGAAAGTGGTATGAGCATCCTGTGGTGTGTTTTCCCAGTTGCCAAAAGGGATGTTCTTTTCATACACACTGACACACACACTTGCCAGATTCAAACCCCTACCTAACTATGTTATGACACTAGAGATGGACGCATTAGCGCAGCGCGCTATTCGCATTATTGGGAGATTTCCTTTCACATGATATACTTATAGGGTGCTGACATCATCAGAGTTTAGAAAGTGGAATGAGCATCCTGTGGTGTGTTTTCCCAGTTGCCAAAAGGGATGTTCTTTTCATACACACTGACCCCCCTGCACACACACTTGCCACTTGCTGGATTAAAACCCCTACTTAACTATGTTATGACACTAGAGATGGACGCATTAGCAAAGCGCGCTATTCGCATTACTGGGAGATTCCCTTTCACATGATATACTTATAGGGTGCTGACATCATCAGAGTTTAGAAAGTGGAATGAGCATCCTGTGGTGTGTTTTCCCAGTTGCCAAAAGGGATGTTCTTTTCATACACACTTACACCCCTTCACACACACTTGCCACTTGTTGGATTCAAACCCCTACCTAACTATGTTATGACACTAGAGACGGACGTATTAGCAGAGTGAGCTATTCAGATTACTGAGAGATTCCTTTTCTCCTGATATACTTATAGGGTGCTTACATGATCAGTGTCTAGAAAGGGGAATGAGCATCCTCCGGTGTGTTTTCACAGTTGCTAGGAGTAACATTTGGACCAAGTGTGTGAGCATGCCCAGTTCAGCCTTCCCATGGCATGTTGTGTGAAAGATATCTCATTTATCTAAGTGTGTGAGCATGCCCAGTGTGGGCTTTCCATATGTTGAACTCTGCAGCACATCACATTTGTGGATGAGTGTGACCTTCAACAAATACCTCCAGTTTATGGTTGTGTGTTCTGTGCCATGTTGTGTAGTTACTGTCCAGATGCTTTTTGTGTGAACACAACAGGGAGGATACTGTGCCTGCAGGTTTTGCATGGGATACTTTGCACACAATTGTCAACATCCGTTCATACTGACCTAACACTGTAGTACTGTATAGTGTAGTGGTTCAGTACTTTCACTGTGGTGGTCAGTATCCTGGGCTTTAGTCCTATCACTGCTTTACATTTCCATAGTGTGCACAACAGCCTGGTTAGGGTTCAGTTGTGCACATCTGCACAAAGGCGGTGCCTCTACAGACCATGGTAATTACTGCCCCATAAGCTTAACAAGTGTAGTCTGCAAAGTTATGGAGAGGATCATAATTGAGCTCATAAACAAAGATATGGGGGACATGCAGACATTGTACCCATCCCATTTTGGCTTGGTCAAGGGCAGATCATGCCTTTTGTACTGGGTTGGCATCTTCAAAACGGTCACTTAGGCCATTGTTGGGGAAAGGCAGTCCATACAGCCTACCTTGGCCTTGCAAACACTTTCAACACAATACCCCACTCAGGTATTGTGGAAAACCCTAACAACTGAAATGTAAACCCATATGTCACAAGATGGGTTGCAAACTGGCTTAAGGATGGGACCCACAGGGTTAGAGTTGCTGGCACTATGTTAGACTCCAGGCTGGTCACAGGTGGTGTCACACAGGGCTCAGTCCTTGGCCCCCATTGTTTGTCATGTACTTCCCAGAAGTACAGGCCAACATGGGAGGACTTTGGCTGACAATGTTTGCAGATGACTGCACACTGGGCCATAGTGGACAGTGCATCAGACACGGATATCCTTCACAAGGGACTCACGGTAACTGATAGCTGGTGCCAGAGCCATGGCCTGCAGTCAAAGTGCACAACATGTGTAGACATACCCTTCAGGAATGGCAAGGTAACCCCAAGCTACCATATAGGTGGCAATCCTCTGAGCACAGAGGAGGTTATCATGGACCTGGGGACCCAGGTTGACAGTCGCCGTTCTTCTGACACTCACGTTGCTAAAGTGGCTAGAAAGACCTTCTACATTGCCCACCTGATCAGGATGGGATTCACATCCAGATCTAGTGGGTGATTGTTCCCCTGTACTCTTCACTTATCAGAACGGTGATCAAGTAGAATGCCCTATTCTGGATGTATCTCACCCAACATCTGCAGCAATTGGAGACACCCTGAATGTCCCCCACCTAAAGGATCAAGGAACCCCAACAGCTGTCATATGCTGCCAGATTGAAGACACTCCCACTCTATTCACTCACATACCGTCTGCTTAGAGGTGACATGTGCCTGACATGCAAGGCCATGTCCAAACAGGGATTAATGGACATGCTCCACCTCAGAATCGGCAGATCCACCTGAACCACTAGTGCAGGTGACTTACACCTTAGCAGGGATGTACGTTGGACATGTTGGAGGGATGGAGTTATCACCCGGAGACTCCCTATGCTGTGGAATACAATCCCGGTCAATGTGAGGTAGAGCACCTTGCTGGCTGTGTTCAAGAGGTATCTTGACCTGTGGATGGAAGGTCATACGTTTAACCCGGGGATCGTCACTGTGTCACTGCTGGAGAGAGGCATGACAAAATAATGGGCACAGTACTGTTTCCATATAATAGGTGGTGTATACCAATGAACTCTGTGCTAGGCTTATACCTGCCTTAGGGAAGATAGCCTAGTATAAACCTATGTACCTATGAACCTATCTGACCATGTTGCATTATGTTCAGATGTGAACTACTTACAACAGCCTCATCCAACATCAATAGTGTATTCCACAACATGGGTGTACATTGGCAAACACTACCGATGTGCCCTAGGCCATTTCTAATGCTAGTCGGAGAGTGTGTTTGTCCATCAACACATTGTAAGTGTAGTTTGCCATGACATATGTCTTGTTTAGTATACTGTGCCTCTGTCTACCTGTGACATAACATTGATACCCAGGGTAAACCTCCCATCTCCCATCCACTCATTAGGATTCCTGTTGACGGGACTCAACGAGTGTCTCTACGGACAACCTGTACTGGTAGTTCACTCATGCGTGGGGGTGGCTTCTGTGTTATGGATAATGCAGTACAGCCTGTCCTATGTATGACAGTGCTGGGGTTCAGGTCCCTTATGTGCATAGCTCCCTGCCATTCAGATTGTACAAGGTGCAGCATGTGCATTGATTCAAGCTTGGACATGGCTTTCTACATCAGGCACAGCTTGCATCTGGGTGAACAGCATGGCAGTGTGTGGAACTGCACTCTGTTTAATCTGGCAACACATTACAGGTGTTCCAGCTCTTTCATACTCCTGGTGAGGTACTGTTGTGGACTTTACAGGTGCTGGATGTGTCTGCATGAGGTACACCCCACAGGGGCTGTTGTGGTCATTTCTAATGCTGATGAAAGATAACTGCAGAACCACAATGACCTCCCCTTAGCTAGATGTCAGACAGCATGGACCATGCAATCACAAATAAAAACAGGACCCTCTCCACAAAGGGAAAGTGTCCTGTCTGGTGGACCCCAGCCATAAACAAACTGTATGACAGATGAGGGTTACTAATGCAAGACAGAGCTACATCTCCAAAAGGGAAGACAGCTGTGATCAGCACTAGTAGAAAGCTACATTATCTCCTAAAGACATGCAAGGTCAACTTGGGGACATAAATCACCAAAGACAATGAAGGTAACCACACTGCTTTCTTCAGTTATGTCAGACACCTGGTTGTGAACCCTCAGATATGCTCAGAGTTGGTACACAACAACATATATTCCAGTGACCTGACAGATATTGGCAACATTCCGGACAGCTTCAGTGCGATTTACCCCCTCCCTCACCCCCAAAAGAAGATAGTTATCACTGCTGTATGTAACCTCACTGTCATCTTGGATGTCCATGTGAGAGCCGCACTCAGCAAAGACAAGTACACAGCATCCATGGGACCTGCTGGTATCCCCGGTTGCATGCTATGTGAACTCCAGAAGGGGCTGGACCCGTATATACAACTGCTATTTAACTTTAGTCTTGCTACAGGATATGTACCTGAACACTGGCGTACGGCAACAGTGGTCCCACTCCACAAAAGAGATGCCTCCACAGACCATGGCAACTACCACCACACAAGCTTAACCAGCCTTGTCTGCAAAGCTATGGGAAGAGTCATTACGGAGTTCTTACACAGACACATTGCTGACCTATGGACCCTTGTTCCCACCCAGTTCAGCTTTGTACAGGGCAGATCCTGCCTTTTGCACCTAGTTGACTACTATGAAACTGTCAGTAGGGCCATCGACGAGGGCTACGCAGTCCACACAGCCTACCTGCACTTGGCTAAGGCCTGTGGCACAATACCCCACTCAGGCATCATAGCCAAGCTCAACAGCTGACATATAACAGCATATGTCACAGGATAGGTTGCAAAATGGCTAAGAAACAGAACCCATAAAGTCAACATTGCAGGTGCCTTGTCAGATTCGAAGCCAGTCACAGGTGGTGTCCCACAAGGATGTGTCCTGGGACCCCTCTTAATTGGTATTTACTTTTCAGATATGAAAGCAAACATAGGGGGGTTGTGGCTGACAAAGTTTGCAGATGACTGCAACCTAGGCACCATAGTGAATACATCAGCCGACACACACATACTACAGAATGCCGTCACAAAGGCAGATAGCTGGTGCCAGACGCATGGCCTGAAACTGAATGCAACTGATGTGTATTCATCCCCTTTGGGAGGAACAAAGTACCCACAGATCAATACATAGACAGCAACCCACTGAGCACAGACAACAAATCAGACACCTGGGGACACATGTAGATAGTGACATCTCTTTGACACCCTGTTGCCAAAGTGGTTAGGAAGACTTTCTATCTTGCCCACCTTATCATGGAGGGTTTTCCATCCAGATCATAGGAGGTCATTGTTCCACTATCCTTCTCCCTTATCAGGCCCATGATTGAATACAAAGCTCCATATGGTATGTACCTCGCCCAGCACTTGCAACTGCTGGAGACACCCCAAAAGTACCTACCATGAAGATCAGGGTTCTTCAACACATGTCATATGCTTCCAGAATAGAGGAAATCCAGCTTTGTTCAGTGTCATACCGCATACTTACAGGTGACCTATGCCTGACATACAAGACCATGTCCAATCAGGATTTGGTGGACATGCTCCACTGCAAGCAATCCAAATCCACCAGAGCCATGACAGCTGAGGATTTGAACCTCAGCACATACATGTATAGGACATGCTGGAGGGACAGAGTCATAACTCAGAGGCATCTCACACTCTAGCAGAGTATCCCAGTTCATGTTTGACAGAGTCCCTCACTGACTCTCTTCAGGAGACATCTGGACAACTGCATATGAGACAGAGGCACAGACTAGACAGAGGCACAGTCATGTTATTCAATTACGTAAGGGGGTCATAATGTGTCACTACTAAGTCAGAGGCACAATATTCAGAATCTATTCTGTACACTTATTACCACTATAAGGGGTGGCAATAGCCACATCACTATGGCTAGGCTTATACATGCACTAGGGCAGATAGCCTAGTAGTAGACTATGGCACTATGAAACACTGGTGTATGTGTAGGTACTGTCAGTCAAGCACTATGATGTGGTTTGGGGGGCTTGATATCTCCTTGTATTCCAACATTGTTTTGTCTATTCCTTCTAGCATGTCTAAGGATCAGTTGCTAGTGTCCTCTCCTGCTCAGCTGGTGAACCTGGGAATATTGAGGCAATGTTACACTTGCCTCATGTACACTGACAACCCTCTCATTCTCCCATTAAACACACATACATGTGAGAGATGCAACTATATAGCCAAGGTGGAGGCTGAGCTCTCTCAACATAGGACTAGCAAGACCAGAGAGAAGGTGAAGGTAACCACACACATCACGAACCCAGTCTCACATGGCACTATCACAACTTAAAATCAAACACATAGACACACAAAGACATACTCGGAGGCTCTGATCAGAATTCTACCAAAACGGCAGTGGCCACCACAGCAGACACTCACACAACTGCCTCCACAGGGCACAGCACATGCAACACATTGACCACATAGTCGGTGTGCCAAACAGTCACAGCCCTTAAGGCCAAACACAATGCCAGACACACTTGTCATAGGTGACTCCATAGTCAGACACACTGACATCCCGCTCACCAGATCGAGTACGGAGGAGGTCACAGTAAGCTGCCTATCAGGCACTGGAATCCACCACATAATGCAAGCACTCAGGTCACTCAACTGCAAGTACAAGTCTGACCCAGTCATTATCCATGCTGGTGTGAACGACCTGAGATGTACCTCCCTGGACTACATGGAAAGAGACATAGAGGATCCCTCTGATTATGTAGGCCAGGCAGGTATGTCCCTGACCTTGAGCAGTATCCTACCTTCACCAAGTATGATGCCACATAAACAGAGACAAGATGATCAGCTGTAATAATTTGCTTAAACTATGGTGTCATTCAAAGGGGGTCCAATGTCTGTCTGCCTGGGATGACATGCTGGACAGGCCACGCTGATTTGCAAGGGACGGCTTGCACCTGTCACTCCTGGGCTTCCGGATTTTGGCTGATGCTCTTGGCACCCCCATTGTGCCTTTTTTATGCAAGATTCAGATTCTACACCTACCACCCTAGAACACAGAAAAGGAAAGACACTAAGGGTAATGCTCAATGCCAGAGGTCTCAACCTCAAGCTGCACACACTCGATGCCCTTCTCAGTATGTAGCACATTGATGTCTGTGCTGTGCCTGAAACCTGGTTCACAGCTTCTGACAGCACCCCGGCACTATCGGGTGTTACCTCATATCATGCGTTCCGGCACCGGAATCCAGACAACACCAAGAAAGGAGGGTGGGTGTCCATATTCATCAAGGACACCCTCACCTCGAGGTTGGTGGCAACACACGATGCATCGAAGACCATCCAGGTGCCAGTAACCGTAGGCAAGACTGCTCTGCAGTTTGTAGCATGTTACATGCCACCCTCTCAAACTCAGGTACCTCACACAGCTGTCCTGAAAACACAGGAGGGGATATATGTATCTCCAAACACCATCCTACTGGGTGATTCCAACTATCCAAATATAGACTGGGATCACTAATCAAGCCACAACACTCTAACACAAAGGTTCCAAGAGTTCATACACTCAAATGCCATGGAACAACTGGTCACCATCCCCACAAGTGGAGACAACATACTAGAACTCATCATCACGAACATGGGGTCACACTGTTCAACACTAGAAGTATACCCATCATTGGTGAGATCAGATCATGGATTAATCTCAGTGGGGGTCCACATGCCACCCACACCCCAGATAGAAAAACAAACAGTGAAGACCTTCTCAGATGCCGACTTCACATTTCTACAGACTGGTGTGGTCTCTTTCAAGGCCCCCAGGCCAGCGGACACCATTACCCAAGCTGCTGTATCACATACAAATGCCTTCTACCAGCACCTCCAGGACTGCATGGATCAGGCAATCCCAAACAAGACAAAGACTATTTGTACCACAGGCAAGCATCCAGTCTGGTGGACCCTAGCCATAAACAAGCTCTACAACAGAAGGAAGGAGCTACTACAAGATAGAGTGAAATCCGTAGAAGGGAAGACACCCCTGCTCATTGTGAGTAAAACATTGGGTTCCCCCATACAATCATCCAAGGCGAGTTTTGAGAGTAAACCCACTCAGGACTCATGGGACAATCATGAGGCCTTTTTTACCTATGTTTGAAACCTTGGAGGGAACTCCCAGATATGCTCAGAATTAGTTGGGAATGATGTAAATATCACTGAACCTACAGACATTGCCAACATACTGGCTGACAGGTTCAGTGCAGATTTCTCCCCCCCCTCCCCACAACTGGAGGGGTATCTACACCAGAGGATTGTAGCCCCCCAAACATCTCCAATGCTGGGGTGAGAACTGCTCTATCCAAGGCGGAAAACACTTTATCCATGGGACCAGATGGTGTCCCCAGTTGTGTGCTCCATGAACTCAATGAGTAATTACATCCGCAGTTAGGGCAGCTGTTTAATCTTAGCCTCACCTCAGGATATGTGCCCAAGGTGTGGCATACGGCAATGGTGGACCCACTTCACAAAGGAGGTGCCTCCACCAACCCCGGAAACTACCATCCCATCAGCTTGACAAGCCTGTTCTGCTAAGCTATGGAGAGGATCATAATGGGAATTATAAATGAAGACATAGGGGACTTGCAGACATTGGATCCAATCCAGTTTGGCTTTGTCAAGGGCAGATCATGCCTTTTAAACTTGGTTGACTTTTTCAAGACAGTCACCCAGGCCATTGACATGGGCAAGGCAGTCCACACAGCCTACCTTGACCTGGCAAATGCTTTTGACACAATACCCCACTAAGGTATCATTGAAAACATCACCAGCTTAATTGTGTACCCATACATCACAGCATGGGTTGCAAACTGGCTAAGTGACAGAACACACAGGGTCAAAGTTGCTGGTGCCATGTCACACTCCAGAGCTGTCACAAGTGGTGTCCCACAGGGCTCAGTCCTGGGCCCACATTTGTTCAGCATCTACTTTTCAGAAGTACGAGCAAACACATGAGGATTATGGCTGACAAGGTTTGAAGATGACTGCAAACTGGGAAGCATAGTTGGAAACCCATCTGACAAAGACATCCTTCAGAAGGGTCTCATAGACACAGATAACTGGTGCCAGAACCATGGCCTTACGTTAAACGCTAAACAATGCATAGTCATACCCTTCGGGAACAACCGGGTTACCCCTAGTTCCCATCTAGGTGGCAATCCTCTAAGCACAGAAGAGGTTATCAGGGTCCTGGGCACCCAGGTTGACATTAATATTTCATTTGACACTCACATTGCCAGAGTAGGCCTGGGGCAGTTCCTGCTATTAGGACAGAGGTGTGACCTGGTAGTGTCAGGGTGCTGATGTGGGCTTTGACCCTGTTTTCTATTACAGCACCGATATCTACATTCTCTATACTGTGTGCATTTATACTGCACGCATTTATACTTCTGGCATTGGGTAGCATTACATCTAGGTTACTATCGCCAGGTACCTATGAGGTAGGTTTGTGTTTTTTGTGGTTTATGATTGGTGTGGGTGGATGTTAGTCGGGTCCTCAGGTGTGCATATGGTACATGGTATTACATGACTTAACACATGGCATTCATGCCTCAGGTGGTGCTGCAGGGCTGCCTCTGTCGGATGCACATACTACACTCCCTGTACATGTTTGGAAGCAGGTTGTGTCATGTTAGGCATCCCTGTTACTATATGAGTGAGTCAGAGCGGGTATCAGTCCCAGTGTTCCTACTGACCAAGTGTATGTGCTATGCATTGCCTCTTTGCCAAGGCTAGGGCATACTGGGCATGCCTCCTTCTGCCTACTAGGACAAGGTCAGGTTGTTCCTCCTCCGAGTCACCCTCTGCCTGTGGTGGCCTTGGCAATGGTGGGGGGATGTTAGGCCCAGCCCTGTGCTGGTCCTGCTGCAGCTGTTTCCGCAGGATCATATTATGTAGCATAGCACATATCATGACCATTTGGGTACATGTAGTTGGTGTGTACTGCAAGGCTCCACCAGATGTGTCCAGACACTGGAACCGTGACTTGAGCAGCCCAAACACACGCTCTATGACATTACGTGTTTGTGCGTGTGCCTCATTATGGCGTTCCTGTTCAGGTGTGTGTGCATTTCTGATGGGTGTCATCAGCCACGGCTCAAGTGCATAACCTGCATCCCCCACTAGGTGTCTGTGTGGGAAGTCCCCACTGGCAAATGATTGGTACAGCTGCGTCAGATGCCAGATGTGGGAATCGTGGTAGCTCCCAGGGCAGCCAGCACACACATTCATTATTATGCCCTGAGCATCACACACGACCTGGCAGTTGATGGAGGGGTATCCCTTGTGGTTAATGTAGACTCTACCTCGCTCACCAGCTGGTGCTTTGATGCGTACATGCGTGCAGTCTATTGCATCCAGCACCTCAGGGTATCCCGCTATTTGCTGGAAGAGACGCATATTGCTGGCCACAACCTCACGGTCATTAGGGACATATATATGATCACCGACATGTGCTGACATGGCATCCAGGAACTGGTGCAGTACCCTGGAGGCTGATGCCTGTGATATCCCCATCATATTACCAGTTGGTCTCTGGAAGGTACCTGTTGCTAGTATTCTTAGGCCAACACATACCTTGGTTTCCACTAGGATGGGTTCCTCTCTGTTGGTTCTGTGTGTGAGATGTGGCTTGCACAGCTCAACAATCTGCTGCAGAAGGTCTCTGTCCACTCTGTAGCGCTCTACTATCTCCAGCACATGTAACCCATGGTAGGTGACCCTGGGCCTGTATACTCTTCTCCTTCTCCTCACTCTGGGTTGTCTGTCAGCATCTGCATTGACACCACCCTCAGCAATTCGCCTTTGCCTGATTATAACAGCTATGGCAGCCCCTAGCATTTCTGCTCTGAGTTCAGCTTTTTCAGTTTTCAATTCTGATAGCTTACTTTCTTGCAGTATCTCTTGTGAGAAACACCCTGCACTGCTCTTTGCAGTGTTTTAAGTGCTGGGTTGGGCTTCTAGTCTGCCTGCATAATTGCCTGCTTCCCATTGTTTCCAACAATTAACTGCAGCAGTATCCTCTGGCAGTTTCCATGTAATTTAGTTGTTTCCTGTTTCCTCTCTGTTTCCTGAGGGGGAGCAATGTGCACACCAGCTTAAACATGCTCACAGTCACCTAAACGCGCGCACACATCCCTACACGGTGTTACACGCGCGCACACATCCTTACACGGTGTGAACTAGGCTGATTCATGTTAAAACGCGCGCACACTGCCTTAAACACGTGCACGCCCATGCAAACCGTTGTACACGGTTTGCAACATGCTCCCACATGTTGAACCTGCCTTACACGCGCGCACACATGCGCATGCACGTATATCAAGAAACTTTGAGTGTAGGGATAGCGTAAACCTTCAGTTTCTTGACTTTCCTAGTGTTCTGTTGGGACACACCTCCTTCCCTGAAGTCTGTCTGTCATCTTTCACCTTACATTGCCCTCCAATCTGGTACATTTGTATCTATCCTTCCCCCCCGTGATGTCACCTACCTCTTACTCTGTTCCTCCCCCTTCTCTAACTCTTACACTACTCAGAAAGTGCTCATTACCTATGTGGCAGTGTGATTCAGTATTGTAACCCTCATTTACATAGGATTGCCTAGTAATGACTAGTTACATGTCTTACACGGAGCTTCCCCCCCTTGACAACCACTAAACGGAGGCCATATTGTTTTTGGTCTGCAAGTCCCTCCATTGACATTACATGTAATACATAAATCCCACAATTATGGGCTTATAAGCTTCGGTTTTTAGTTTTAGGTAGCGCACCCCATTTGCGCGGGTGTGCGCTGCAGTTAAACCTCAAAATCCCATGAAAAAAAAAAGTTATATTACATATTTTTGCAACACTTTTTCATGCCAATGGCCACATATTTGGCCATTGGCATGCTTAATGATAAAAATGCACCCTTTATTTGGAGCTGACATAGCTCCGTTTTTAATTTTGCAGAAATCTACTCAGTTGTCAGTTGAGTACATTTCTGCAGCTAACACGTCCATTACACGGACTGGTTTCTGCTTCGTGGATCGCTCAGATACCTCATTTGCATATGTTTCAGCTGCAAATGAGGTATTGAGCATTTCCACACCCAGTCCGTGTAAGAGATGTGTTAGCTGTCTCTTACACGGAGATTTGGGATGTTCCTGAATCGGGAGGCTTACACGGAGGCTTACACTACTCTTGAACTCCGTGTAAGCCTTCCTGAATCCGGCCCAATATGTAAAAAACAGTTATACCAACTGAAGGCATGGCAGAAAATAGGGGGAGATGAAGAAAACAGTTTCAGCAGAACTCTGATAAACTATAAGCAACAATTAACAGTACAAACTTTAAATCCCCAAAAATATACTCACTCTGCATATTTCCCGATAGATAAAGCAGTGTCTCTGAACAAAGGTTGCAGCAATAAAATGCAGACTGTTACTAACAGTTCAAATTTTATACAAATGATCCTTGAGTTAGATAAAACATTAGCTGTAAAAAGCAGTTATACCAACTGAAGACACAGCAGAAAATAGGGGGAGGTGGGGAAAACAGTTTCAGCAGAGATCTGAAAAACTATAAGCAACAATTAACAGTACAATCTCTAAAACCAAAAAAAATACTTACACCTGTATATTTCCAGATAGCTAAAGCAGTTTTCAGAACACAGGTTCCAGCAATGAAATTCAGGCTGTCACACAAGCTGAAAAAAAGGTATACCAACTGACGACACAACAGAAAATAGGGGGAGGTAGGGAAAACAGATTCAGCAGAGATCTGAAAAAATAAACGCAACAATTAACAGTACAAACTGTAAAACCAAAGAAATATACTGAGCTCTGTATATTTCCACATAGATAAATAGTCTCTCAGAACACAGGTTCCAGCAATGAAATGTCGGCTGTTACTAACAGGTCTAATTTTATGCAAGTGATCCTTGAGTTAGATGACACACAAGCTGTAATAAACAGTTATACCAATTGAAGACAGAGCAGAAAATAGGGGAAGGTGAGGAAAACAGTTTCTGCAGAGATCTGAAAAACTATAAGCAACAATTAACTGTACAAACTCTAAAACTAAAAAAATATACACAGCTCTGTAAATTTCCAAATAAATAAAACAGTCTTTCATAACACAAATTCCAGTAATGAAATGCAAGCTGTTACTAACAGGTCTAATTTTATGGAAGAGATCCTTGAGTTAGATAACACACAAGCTGTAAAAAACAGTTATACCAAATGAAGACACAGCAGAAAATAAGGGGAGGTGGGAAAACAGTTTCAGCAGGGATCTGAAAAACTATAAGCAACAATCAACAATACAAACTCAAAAACCACACAAATATCCTCAGCTCTGTATATTTCCAGATAGATAAAGCAGTCTCTCAGAACACAGGTTCCATTATTGAAATGTCATCATTTACTAACAGGTCAAATTTTATGCAACTGATCCTTGAATTAGATAACACACAAGCTGTTAAAAAACAGTTATACCAACTGAAGACACAGCAGACAATAAGGGGAGGTAGGTAAAACAATTTCAGCTTAAATCTGAAAAAATATAAGCAACAATTAGCAGTACAAACTCTAAAAGCACAAAAAAATACTCAGCACTGCATATTTCCAGATAGATAAAGAAGTCTCTGTGGACACAGGTTCCAGCAATGAAATGCAGGCTGATACTAACAGGTCTAATTTTATGTAAGTTATCCTTGAGTAGATAACACACAAGATCTAAAAAACAGTTATACCAACTAAAGACACAGCAGAAAATAGAATGAGGTGTGGAAAATAGTTTCAGCATAGATCTGAAAAACAATAAGCAACAATTAACAGTACAAACTCTAAAACCACAAAAATATACTCAGCTCTGTATATTTACAGATAGATAAAGCAGTCTCTTGGAACACAGGTTCCAGCAGTGAAATGCCGGCTGTTACTCAAAGGTCTAATTTTATGCAAGTTATCCTTAAGTTAGATAACACACAAGATGTAAAAAACAATTATACCAACTGAAGGCACAGCAGTAAATAGGGGGAGGTGGGGAAAACAGTTTCAGCAGAGATCCAAAAAACTAAAAGCAACAATTAACTGTTCAAACTCTAAAATGACAAAAATATTCTCAGCTCTGCATATTTCCAGACAGATAAAGCACTCTCTCAGAACACAGGATCCAGCAATGAAATACAGGCTGTTACTAACGGGACTAATTTTATGCAAGTGATCCTTGAGTAAGTCAACACACAAGCTGTAAAAAACAGTTACATCAACTGAAGACACAGCAGAAAATAGGGGGAGGTGGGGAAAACAGTTTCAGCAGAGATCCGAAAAACTAAAAGCAACAATTAACTGTGCAAACTATAAAACAACAAAAATATACTCAGCTGTGTATATTTCCAGATAGATAAAGAGGTGTTTCAAAACACAGGTTCCATCAATGAAATGCAGGCTGTTACTAGCAGGTCTAATTTTATGCAAGTGATCCATGAGTTAGAAAACACACAAGTTGTAGAAACTAGTTATACCAACTAAAGACATAGCAGAAAATAGGGTGAGGTGGGGAAAACAGTTTTAGAAGAGATCTGAAAATCTATAAGCAACAATTAACAGCACAAACTCTAAAACAAAAAAAATAGACTCAGTTTGTATATTTCCAGATAGATAAAGCAGTCCCTCAGAACACAGGATCCAGCAATGAAATGCAGGCTGTTACTACCAGGACTAACTTTATGCAAGTGGTCCTTGAGTAAGACAACACACAAGCTGTAAAAAAACAGATATACCAACTGAAGACACAGCAGAAATAGGGGGAGGTAGGGAAAACAGTTTCAGCAGAAATCTGAAAAACTATAAGCAACAATTAACAGTACAAACTCTAAAACCACAAAAATACTCAGCTCTGTATATTTCCAGATAGATAAAGCAGTCTCTTAGAACACAGGTTCCAGCAATGAAATGCAGGCTGTTACTAACAGATCTAATTTTATGCAAGTGAATATTGAGTTAGATAACTCACAAGCTGCAAAAACAGTTATGCCAACTGAAGACAGAGCAGAAAACAGGGTGAGGTGGGGAAAACAGTTTCAACAGAGATCTGAAAAACTATAAGCAACAATTAACAGTACAAACTCTAAAACCATAAAAATATACTTAGCTCTGTATATTTCCAAATAGATAAAGCAGTCTATCAAAACACAGTATCCAGCATTTAAATGCCCACTGTTACTAATAGGTCTATTTTTATGCAAGTGATCCTTTAGTTAGATAACACATAATCTGTAAAAACCAGTTATACCAAATTAATGCACATCAGCAAATAGGGGGAGGTGGGGAAAAAAGTTTCAGCACAGATCTGAAAAAAGGAAAGCAAGAATTAACAGTACAAAGTTAAAACCAAAAAAAAATTCTCAGCTCTGTATATTTCCATACAGATAAAGAGGTCTTTCAGATCACAGGTTAAGGCAATGAAATGCAGGATGTTACTAACAGGTCTAATTTTATGCAAGTAATCATTGATTTAGAAAACACACAAGTTGTAGAAACCAGTTATACAAACTGAAGACACAGTAGAATACAAGGGAGATGGGGAAAACAGTTTCAGCAGAGATCTGCAAAATTATAAGCAACAATTAACAGCACAAACTCTAAAACCAAAAAATATATTCTCAGTTTGCATATTTCCAAATAGATAAAGCAGTCTCTCTGAACACAGGTTCCAGCAATGAAATGCCGGCTGTTACTAACAGGTCTAATTTTGTGCACTTGATCCTTAATTTAGATAACACACAAGCTGTAAAAAACAGTTGTACCAAGTGAAGGCACAGCAGAAAATAGGGGGAGGTGGGGAAAATTTTCAGCAGAGATCTGAAAAATTAAAAGCAACATATAACAGTACAAACTCTAAAACCACAAAAATATACCCAGCTCTGTATATTTCCAGATAGATAAAGCGATCTCTCAGAACACAGGTTCCAGCAATGAAATTCAGGCTGTTACTAATAGATCTAAATTTATGCAAGTGATCCTTGAGTTAGATAACACACAAGCTGTAAAAACCAGTTATACCAACTGAAGACAGCAGAGAAAAGTGGGAGGTGGGGAAAACCGTTTCAGCAGTGATCTGAAAAAACCATAAGCAATATAACAGTAAAACTCTAAAACCATAAAAATATACTCAGCTCTCTATATTTTCAGATATATGAAGCAGTCCCTCAGAACACAGGTTACAGCAATTAAATACAGGCTGTTACTAACAGGTTTAATTTTATGCAAATGATCCTTGAGTTAGATAACTCACAAGATGTAGAAAACAGTTATACCAACTGAAGGCAAGGCAGAAAATAGAGGGTGATGGGGAAAACAGTTTCAGCAGACATCTGAAAAACTATAAGCAACAATTAACAGTACAAAAAACAGCAAAACCAGAGGTATGCACCATAAGCTGTAAAGACAGGATTCTGCTGAAATGTCCAAATAAGCTAGTGAACAAAATCACAATCCAGAGAGATAAAAGTAGATAAAAATCCCAGGTTTAATGACAAAACCATACAAACAAAAGAACAAAAAAAACTGCAGTGGTGAGCGCTTTCACGTTGTATCCAACGCTTCATCAGACATCAAATGCAGTGACAAACAGCTCATATATATATCAGCAACTTACAATAGAACGAATCAAATGCTGAGACTAATTAAGAACCATGATTTAAAAACCAGTGTTAAAGACATACATCAGAAAATACAAATGCTAAAAATGAACACATAAAATCAATGCTTTAAAGGCCTACTCACTAGGAACGGTCTAAGTGTCAATCTATCATTGAGTCCAAGCCTATGGGCTTGTAACTTCAAGATCCATTTCCCTTCCCTCTCCTCAGTGTGGTTCCTGATGTTGCCCAATCTACCTCCTTTATGGACTAGTTCCAAGACCTTAAACTTGAAAGTATGTGAAGGGTCATTATCCAAAACGTGCTTGGCCAAGGCATTGGTGGTATTGGCTTTCTCAATGGCATAGGCATGCTCACGCATGCGCTCACGAAGAGTCCTAGTGGTCATTCCAACATAAAACAATTTACATGCCTGACACTCTGCCACATAAACCAAATTAACTGATCTACAATCAGCATAGAATCTAGATATATATCTGCGTCCTGTGACAGGATGAACAAAACAATCTGAAACAGCTATAAATCTGCATTGGTTACAAGAGTGACAGGGGTGTGTACCTTTCTTATTCAGAGCCCTGGCAACTACTGGTTTCCTATCGTAGCAGAGTAACCTGTTTAAAGAGTACATATTTCTATAGGCTACATGTGGTCTTGTATCAACTAGTTTCCTTATGTTTTCATCAAACATTAGCAGTTTCCAATTGTTGTTAAGAACTTGTAAAACGTAGCTGTTCTTATTTGTATATGGGATAACTATCCTATTTGTGGAAAGTACTTTCTTATTAGACGGGGGATCTATATGTGTTCTCTTAAAAAAAGGAGCCCCTCGACTAGTTCTAAGACCATCACCAGCTAGTATATTCTTGTGCACCTTTTTGTTTTCATAGCCTCTATCTATAAAATTGTTAGCAAGTTGCAACTTATGTTCGTCATAGGTGGTGTCGAGAGTGGTCAACCTAGACATCCTCATGACCTGGTTGGTCACTATGTTCTCATATATATGCCTAGGATGCATGCTGTTTCGGTGTAACAAATTATTCCTCCAACAATCCTTCCTGTAGAGTTCAGTCTCTAATCCATTAGATGTCTTGATGATCTTTACATCTAGAAAGGCAATCTCATTGTCAGATTGAGTACAATCAAAACAAAGAAATTCCGTAGTGTGGTTTAAATAAGACACAAAGTCAAGAAGCTGTTCTGACGTGCCACCCCATATAATAAAGATGTCATCTACAAATCTGTTGTAGTATTTGAGATGCGTCAAAGACCCATTGTTGTCATTGAAGACATAGGTGTCTTCCCAATGTGCCAGTACCAAATTCACGTAGGCATTGGCACATGGCGTGCCCATCGCTACACCTTTGGTTTGGAGATAGTATCTATTGTCGTAGAAAAGGACATTGTATTGGAGAACAAGCTCCAAAAGCAACATCCATCTAATGATAGTATGACTAGGAAGCATATTATGTGCCAAAAAGGTCCTAATATATTCCATCCCAATGCTGTTAGGTATGGATGTGAACAAAGATTTCACATCGAGGGTAACAAGGATATCACTCATGCTGAATGAAGTAGAATTATAATAAGAAGCCAAGTTTTCCAAAAAGTTGGTGGTATCCCTTAATATCTGTTTTACTTTAGAAACAATAGATTTAAACATCTTGTCCAAATAAATGGAAATTGGCTCCGTAAGCCATCCCCTGCTGGATACAATTGGTCTCAAAGGGGGGTTATCTAACCCCTTATGAATTTTAGGGAGGCCTCTGAATGAAGGGACAAGAGGACTATCAATTAAAAAATAAGAGTACAGCTCTCTGTCAATGACCTCGGTCAACAATAAGTCATATAGATGACTATGAACATTCCTAATTAAATTGTTAAGGTCATAGTTGTGTATGAGAAGATAGGTTTCACTATCAGATAGCATCAATTCCATTTTATTTGTGTAAAAGGCTTTGTCCATAACAACTCTGGCACGCTTGTCAGCTTGCCTGATGACTAAGTTCTCATTGTTTCTTAAACTAGTAATAGCAGCTCTCTCATCTAATGTAGTATTATAAAAGCATGGTTTCATTTCCTTACTATTATAAAGCTCAAATAAATCAAGCTCACAAGCTTGTTCAAATGCTTCTAATAATGGATGCTGTTGAGGAAGAAAAGTAGATGGTTTTCTGAAAAGCATAGAATTCTTATTATCAGTATAGTTGGATTCCTGGCCATAGAGCAATTTCAACCCCAAATTCCTAGTAAACATCTTTATGTCAACTATAATGTCAGTTAAATCATTACAAGCGGAGGGTATAAACCCCAAACCTTTATTCAGTATTGATACCTCATGTGTATTCAAACTGTGACTGGAGATATTAACCACTAGATCCTGTGTATGGATGTCTGCGGTTTCTTCGCTTGTATAACAGTCTCTTCGGAGTTCTTCCTCTTGGCTGCCCTCCCCTGTGGAGACCAAGTCCTCCGTTCGAAGGGTCTGAAGGGCAGCGGAAAAGAAGGAAGCCCCTCACCTAAACCAAGGACTTCATTCTCCATCGAGACTACAAACGTGTCGATGGGGAGTTGTTTACGTCTAACATCATTCCCCCTAGAACGGGGACTCAGTGTGGATCCATTGACACAAGGCAGTATGTTCGTCGTATCATTGCTCTCAGCGTGTATCAATGCCTCGACAACAACTTGTTTGGATGCGGAGGTGGAAACGGTATTCACTGTGCCAGCTGTAGAAGGCGTGTGAAGGATCGTATCACCTGCGCTTTCTGATGATGTCATCAATTCGGCCGATTCCCGTTCGGGAGCTCGATGCATGTTAGAAGAAACAGCTGGTTTGTAAGTTGTAGATTTAGAAGGGTGTTTAACATTGTCACGCGGCCAGGAAAAGACCTGACCATTCTGAAAATCCAGGAAATCTCTCTCGAGTTTCCTTTTCTTTTCTTGTAGGGTTTTAAAATCCACAGAAGTCAGCAAATGTTTCAAATCTGTTGAAAGTGTAATCAATTCATGCTGCCCAACAACACCGGAAAGCTCTCCCTGACGCCCGTCTAAATCTACAACTTACAAACCAGCTGTTTCTTCTAACATGCATCGAGCTCCCGAATGGGAATCGGCCGAATTGATGACATCATCAGAAAGCGCAGGTGATACGATCCTTCACACGCATTCTACAGCTGGCACAGTGAATACCGTTTCCACCTCCGCATCCAAACAAGTTGTTGTCGAGGCGTTGATACACGCTGAGAGCAATGATACGACGAACATACTGCCTTGTGTCAATGGATCCACACTGAGTCCCCGTTCTAGGGGGAATGATGTTAGACGTAAACAACTCCCCATCGACATGTTTGTAGTCTCGATGGAGAATGAAGTCCTTGGTTTAGGTGAGGGGCTTCCTTCTTTTCTGCTGCCCTTCAGACCCTTCGAACGGAGGACTTGGTCTCCACAGGGGAGGGCAGCCAAGAGAAAGAACTCCGAAGAGACTGTTATACAAGCGAAGAAACCGCAGACTTCCATACACAGGATCTAGTGGTTAATATCTCCAGTCACAGTTTGAATACACATGAGGTATCAATACTGAATAAAGGTTTGGGGTTTATACCCTCCGCTTGTAATGATTTAACTGACATTATAGTTGACATAAAGATGTTTACTAGGAATTTGGGGTTGAAATTGCTCTATGGCCAGGAATCCAACTATACTGATAATAAGAATTCTATGCTTTTCAGAAAACCATCTACTTTTCTTCCTCAACAGCATCCATTATTAGAAGCGTTTGAACAAGCTTGTGAGCTTGATTTATTTGAGCTTTATAATAGTAAGGAAATGAAACCATGCTTCTATAATACTGCATTAGATGAGAGAGCTGCTATTACTAGTTTAAGAAACAATGAGAACTTAGTCATCAGGCAAGCTGACAAGGGCGGTGCCGTAGTTGTTATGGACAAAGCCTTTTACACAAATAAAATGGAATTGATGCTATCTGATAGTGAAACCTATCTTCTCATACACAACTATGACCTTAACAATTTAATTAGGGATGTTCATGGTCATCTATATGACTTATTGTTGACCGAGGTCATTGACAGAGAGCTGTACTCTTATTTTTTAATTGATAGTCCTCTTGTCCCTTCATTCAGAGGCCTCCCTAAAATTCATAAGGGGTTAGATAACCCCCCTTTGAGACCAATTGTATCCAGCAGGGGATGGCTTACGGAGCCAATTTCCATTTATTTGGACAAGATGTTTAAATCTATTGTTTCTAAAGTAAAACAGATATTATGATACCACCAACTTTTGGAAAACTTGGCTTCTTATTATAATTCTACTTCATTCAGCATGAGTGATATCCTTGTTACCCTCGATGTGAAATCTTTGTTCACATCCATACCTAACAGCATTGGGATGGAATATATTAGGACCTTTTTGGCACATAATATGCTTCCTAGTCATACTATCATTAGATGGATGTCGCTTTTGGAGCTTGTTCTCCAATACAATGTCCTTTTCTATGACAATAGATACTATCTCCAAACCAAAGGTGTAGCGATGGGCACGCCATGTGCCAATGCCTACGCGAATTTGGTACTGGCACATTGGGAAGACACCTATGTCTTCAATGACAACAATGGGTCTTTGACTCATCTCAAATACTACAACAGATTTGTAGATGACATCTTTATTATATGGGGTGGCACGTCAGAACAGCTTCTTGACTTTGTGTCTTATTTAAACCACACTACGGAATTTCTTTGTTTTGATTGTACTCAGTCTGACAATGAGATTGCCTTTCTAGATGTAAAGATCATCAAGACATCTAATGGATTAGAGACTGAACTCTACAGGAAGGATTACTGGAGGAATAATTTGTTACACCGAAACAGCATGCATCCTAGGCATATATATGAGAACATAGTGACCAACCAGGTCATGAGGATGTCTAGGTTGACCACTCTCGACACCACCTATGACGAACATAAGTTGCAACTTGCTAACAATTTTATAGATAGAGGCTATGAAAACAAAAAGGTGCACAAGAATATACTAGCTGGTGATGGTCTTAGAACTAGTCGAGGGGCTCCTTTTTTTAAGAGAACACATATAGATCCCCCGTCTAATAAGAAAGTACTTTCCACAAATAGGATAGTTATCCCATATACAAATAAGAACAGCTACATTTTACAAGTTCTTAACAACAATTGGAAACTGCTAATGTTTGATGAAAACATAAGGAAACTAGTTGATACAAGACCACATGTAGCCTATAGAAACATGTACTCTTTAAACAGGTTACTCTGCTACGATAGGAAACCAGTAGTTGCCAGGGCTCTGAATAAGAAAGGTACACACCCCTGTCACTCTTGTAACCAATGCAGATTTATAGCTGTTTCAGATTGTTTTGTTCATCCTGTCACAGGACGCAGATATATATCTAGATTCTATTCTGATTGTAGATCAGTTAATTTGGTTTATGTGGCAGAGTGTCAGGCATGTAAATTGTTTTATGTTGGAATGCCCACTAGGACTCTTCGTGAGCACATGCGTGAGCATGCCTATGCCATTGAGAAAGCCAATACCACCAATGCCTTGGCCAAGCACGTTTTGGATAACGACCCTTCACATACTTTCAAGTTTAAGGTCTTGGAACTAGTCCATAAAGGAGGTAGATTGGGCAACATCAGGAACCACACTGAGGAGAGGAAGGAAATGGATCTTGAAGTTACAAGCCCATAGGCTTGGACTCAATGATAGATTGACACTTAGACCGTTCCTAGTGAGTAGGCCTTTAAAGCATTGATTTTATGTGTTCATTTTTAGCATTTGTATTTTCTGATGTATGTCTTTAACACTGGTTTTTAAATCATGGTTCTTAATTAGTCTCAGCATTTGATTCGTTCTATTGTAAGTTGCTGATATATATATGAGCTGTTTGTCACTGCATTTGATGTCTGATGAAGCGTTGGATACAACGTGAAAGCGCTCACCACTGCAGTTTTTTTGTTCTTTTGTTCGTATGGTTTTGTCTTTAAACCTGGGATTTTTATCTACTTTTATCTCTCTGGATTGTGATTTTGTTCACTAGCTTATTTGGACATTTCAACAGAATCCTGTCTTTACAGCTTATGGTGCATACCTCTGGTTTTGCTGTTTTCGTGTGTTTTTTTCCATGGCAGAAAATAGGGGGAGGTGTGAAAACAGTTTCAACAGAGATCTAAGCAACAATTAACAGTACAAACTCTAAAACCAAAAAAAAATACTCAGCTCTGTATATTTGCAGATAGATTGGTAGGCAGTCTCTCAAAACACAGTTTCCAGCAATTAAATGCAGGCTGTTACTAACAGATCTAATTTTATGCAAGTGATCCTTGAGTTAGATAATACACAAGCTGTAAAAACAGTTATACCAACTGAAGACACGGCAGAAAATAGGGGGAGGTGGGAAAAACAGTTTCAACAGAGATCTAAGCAACAATTAACAGTACAAACTCTAAAACCAAAAAAAAATACTCAGCTCTGTATATTTGCAGATAGATTGGTAGGCAGTCTCTCAAAACACAGTTTCCAGCAATTAAATGCAGGCTGTTACTAACAGATCTAATTTTATGCAAGTGATCCTTGAGTTAGATAATACACAAGCTGTAAAAACAGTTATACCAACTGAAGACACGGCAGAAAATAGGGGGAGGTGGGAAAACAGTTTCAACAGAGATCTAAGCAACAATTAACAGTACAAACTCTAAAACCAAAAAAAAAATACTCAGCTCTGTATATTTGCAGATAGATTGGTAGGCAGTCTCTCAAAACACAGTTTCCAGCAATTAAATGCAGGCTGTTACTAACAGATCTAATTTTATGCAAGTGATCCTTGAGTTAGATAATACACAAGCTGTAAAAACAGTTATACCAACTGAAGACACGGCAGAAAATAGGGGGAGGTGGGAAAAACAGTTTCAACAGAGATCTAAGCAACAATTAACAGTACAAACTCTAAAACCAAAAAAAAAAATACTCAGCTCTGTATATTTGCAGATAGATTGGTAGGCAGTCTCTCAAAACACAGTTTCCAGCAATTAAATGCAGGCTGTTACTAACAGATCTAATTTTATGCAAGTGATCCTTGAGTTAGATAATACACAAGCTGTAAATCAGTTATACCAACTGAAGACACGGCAGAAAATAGGGGGAGGTGGGAAATCAGTTTCAACAGAGATCTATGCAACAATTAACAGTACAAACTCTAAAACCAAAAAAAAAATACTCAGCTCTGTATATTTGCAGATAGATTGGTAGGCAGTCTCTCAAAACACAGTTTCCAGCAATTAAATGCAGGCTGTTACTAACAGATCTAATTTTATGCAAGTGATCCTTGAGTTAGATAATACACAAGCTGTAAATCAGTTATACCAACTGAAGACACGGCAAAATAGGGGGAGGTGGGAAAAACAGTTTCAACAAAGATCTAAGCAACAATTAACAGTACAAACTCTAAAACCAAAAAAAAAATACTCAGCTCTGTATATTTGCAGATAGATTGGTAGGCAGTCTCTCAAAACACAGTTTCCAGCAATTAAATGCAGGCTGTTACTAACAGATCTAATTTTATGCAAGTGATCCTTGAGTTAGATAATACACAAGCTGTAAAAACAGTTATACCAACTGAAGACACGGCAGAAAATAGGGGGAGGTGGGAAAACAGTTTCAACAGAGATCTAAGCAACAATTAACAGTACAAACTCTAAAACCAAAAAAAAAAATACTCAGCTCTGTATATTTGCAGATAGATTGGTAGGCAGTCTCTCAAAACACAGTTTCCAGCAATTAAATGCAGGCTGTTACTAACAGATCTAATTTTATGCAAGTGATCCTTGAGTTAGATAATACACAAGCTGTAAAAACAGTTATACCAACTGAAGACACGGCAGAAAATAGGGGGAGGTGGGAAAAACAGTTTCAACAGAGATCTAAGCAACAATTAACAGTACAAACTCTAAAACCAAAAAAAAAATACTCAGCTCTGTATATTTGCAGATAGATTGGTAGGCAGTCTCTCAAAACACAGTTTCCAGCAATTAAATGCAGGCTGTTACTAACAGATCTAATTTTATGCAAGTGATCCTTGAGTTAGATAATACACAAGCTGTAAATCAGTTATACCAACTGAAGACACGGCAAAATAGGGGGAGGTGGGAAAAACAGTTTCAACAAAGATCTAAGCAACAATTAACAGTACAAACTCTAAAACCAAAAAAAAATACTCAGCTCTGTATATTTGCAGATAGATTGGTAGGCAGTCTCTCAAAACACAGTTTCCAGCAATTAAATGCAGGCTGTTACTAACAGATCTAATTTTATGCAAGTGATCCTTGAGTTAGATAATACACAAGCTGTAAATCAGTTATACCAACTGAAGACACGGCAAAATAGGGGGAGGTGGGAAAAACAGTTTCAACAAAGATCTAAGCAACAATTAACAGTACAAACTCTAAAACCAAAAAAAAATACTCAGCTCTGTATATTTGCAGATAGATTGGTAGGCAGTCTCTCAAAACACAGTTTCCAGCAATTAAATGCAGGCTGTTACTAACAGATCTAATTTTATGCAAGTGATCCTTGAGTTAGATAATACACAAGCTGTAAAAACAGTTATACCAACTGAAGACACGGCAGAAAATAGGGGGAGGTGGGAAAAACAGTTTCAACAGAGATCTAAGCAACAATTAACAGTACAAACTCTAAAACCAAAAAAAAAAATACTCAGCTCTGTATATTTGCAGATAGATTGGTAGGCAGTCTCTCAAAACACAGTTTCCAGCAATTAAATGCAGGCTGTTACTAACAGATCTAATTTTATGCAAGTGATCCTTGAGTTAGATAATACACAAGCTGTAAAAACAGTTATACCAACTGAAGACACGGCAGAAAATAGGGGGAGGTGGGAAAAACAGTTTCAACAGAGATCTAAGCAACAATTAACAGTACAAACTCTAAAACCAAAAAAAAAATACTCAGCTCTGTATATTTGCAGATAGATTGGTAGGCAGTCTCTCAAAACACAGTTTCCAGCAATTAAATGCAGGCTGTTACTAACAGATCTAATTTTATGCAAGTGATCCTTGAGTTAGATAATACACAAGCTGTAAATCAGTTATACCAACTGAAGACACGGCAAAATAGGGGGAGGTGGGAAAAACAGTTTCAACAAAGATCTAAGCAACAATTAACAGTACAAACTCTAAAACCAAAAAAAAAATACTCAGCTCTGTATATTTGCAGATAGATTGGTAGGCAGTCTCTCAAAACACAGTTTCCAGCAATTAAATGCAGGCTGTTACTAACAGATCTAATTTTATGCAAGTGATCCTTGAGTTAGATAATACACAAGCTGTAAAAACAGTTATACCAACTGAAGACACGGCAGAAAATAGGGGGAGGTGGAAAAACAGTTTCAACAGAGATCTAAGCAACAATTAACAGTACAAACTCTAAAACCAAAAAAAAAATACTCAGCTCTGTATATTTGCAGATAGATTGGTAGGCAGTCTCTCAAAACACAGTTTCCAGCAATTAAATGCAGGCTGTTACTAACAGATCTAATTTTATGCAAGTGATCCTTGAGTTAGATAATACACAAGCTGTAAAAACAGTTATACCAACTGAAGACACGGCAGAAAATAGGGGGAGGTGGGAAAAACAGTTTCAACAGAGATCTAAGCAACAATTAACAGTACAAACTCTAAAACAAAAAAAAAATACTCAGCTCTGTATATTTGCAGATAGATTGGTAGGCAGTCTCTCAAAACACAGTTTCCAGCAATTAAATGCAGGCTGTTACTAACAGATCTAATTTTATGCAAGTGATCCTTGAGTTAGATAATACACAAGCTGTAAAAACAGTTATACCAACTGAAGACACGGCAGAAAATAGGGAGGTGGGAAAAACAGTTTCAACAGAGATCTAAGCAACAATTAACAGTACAAACTCTAAAACCAAAAAAAAAAATACTCAGCTCTGTATATTTGCAGATAGATTGGTAGGCAGTCTCTCAAAACACAGTTTCCAGCAATTAAATGCAGGCTGTTACTAACAGATCTAATTTTATGCAAGTGATCCTTGAGTTAGATAATACACAAGCTGTAAATCAGTTATACCAACTGAAGACACGGCAAAATAGGGGGAGGTGGGAAAAACAGTTTCAACAAAGATCTAAGCAACAATTAACAGTACAAACTCTAAAACCAAAAAAAAATACTCAGCTCTGTATATTTGCAGATAGATTGGTAGGCAGTCTCTCAAAACACAGTTTCCAGCAATTAAATGCAGGCTGTTACTAACAGATCTAATTTTATGCAAGTGATCCTTGAGTTAGATAATACACAAGCTGTAAAAACAGTTATACCAACTGAAGACACGGCAGAAAATAGGGGGAGGTGGGAAATCAGTTTCAACAGAGATCTATGCAACAATTAACAGTACAAACTCTAAAACCAAAAAAAAAATACTCAGCTCTGTATATTTGCAGATAGATTGGTAGGCAGTCTCTCAAAACACAGTTTCCAGCAATTAAATGCAGGCTGTTACTAACAGATCTAATTTTATGCAAGTGATCCTTGAGTTAGATAATACACAAGCTGTAAAAACAGTTATACCAACTGAAGACACGGCAGAAAATAGGGGGAGGTGGGAAAAACAGTTTCAACAGAGATCTAAGCAACAATTAACAGTACAAACTCTAAAACAAAAAAAAAATACTCAGCTCTGTATATTTGCAGATAGATTGGTAGGCAGTCTCTCAAAACACAGTTTCCAGCAATTAAATGCAGGCTGTTACTAACAGATCTAATTTTATGCAAGTGATCCTTGAGTTAGATAATACACAAGCTGTAAAAACAGTTATACCAACTGAAGACACGGCAGAAAATAGGGGGAGGTGGGAAAAACAGTTTCAACAGAGATCTAAGCAACAATTAACAGTACAAACTCTAAAACCAAAAAAAAAATACTCAGCTCTGTATATTTGCAGATAGATTGGTAGGCAGTCTCTCAAAACACAGTTTCCAGCAATTAAATGCAGGCTGTTACTAACAGATCTAATTTTATGCAAGTGATCCTTGAGTTAGATAATACACAAGCTGTAAAAACAGTTATACCAACTGAAGACACGGCAGAAAATAGGGGGAGGTGGGAAATCAGTTTCAACAGAGATCTATGCAACAATTAACAGTACAAACTCTAAAACCAAAAAAAAATACTCAGCTCTGTATATTTGCAGATAGATTGGTAGGCAGTCTCTCAAAACACAGTTTCCAGCAATTAAATGCAGGCTGTTACTAACAGATCTAATTTTATGCAAGTGATCCTTGAGTTAGATAATACACAAGCTGTAAAAACAGTTATACCAACTGAAGACACGGCAGAAAATAGGGGGAGGTGGGAAAAACAGTTTCAACAGAGATCTAAGCAACAATTAACAGTACAAACTCTAAAACCAAAAAAAAAATACTCAGCTCTGTATATTTGCAGATAGATTGGTAGGCAGTCTCTCAAAACACAGTTTCCAGCAATTAAATGCAGGCTGTTACTAACAGATCTAATTTTATGCAAGTGATCCTTGAGTTAGATAATACACAAGCTGTAAAAACAGTTATACCAACTGAAGACACGGCAGAAAATAGGGGGAGGTGGGAAAAACAGTTTCAACAGAGATCTAAGCAACAATTAACAGTACAAACTCTAAAACCAAAAAAAAAATACTCAGCTCTGTATATTTGCAGATAGATTGGTAGGCAGTCTCTCAAAACACAGTTTCCAGCAATTAAATGCAGGCTGTTACTAACAGATCTAATTTTATGCAAGTGATCCTTGAGTTAGATAATACACAAGCTGTAAAAACAGTTATACCAACTGAAGACACGGCAGAAAATAGGGGGAGGTGGGAAAAACAGTTTCAACAGAGATCTAAGCAACAATTAACAGTACAAACTCTAAAACCAAAAAAAAAATACTCAGCTCTGTATATTTGCAGATAGATTGGTAGGCAGTCTCTCAAAACACAGTTTCCAGCAATTAAATGCAGGCTGTTACTAACAGATCTAATTTTATGCAAGTGATCCTTGAGTTAGATAATACACAAGCTGTAAAAACAGTTATACCAACTGAAGACACGGCAGAAAATAGGGGGAGGTGGGAAAACAGTTTCAACAGAGATCTAAGCAACAATTAACAGTACAAACTCTAAAACCAAAAAAAAAAATACTCAGCTCTGTATATTTGCAGATAGATTGGTAGGCAGTCTCTCAAAACACAGTTTCCAGCAATTAAATGCAGGCTGTTACTAACAGATCTAATTTTATGCAAGTGATCCTTGAGTTAGATAATACACAAGCTGTAAAAACAGTTATACCAACTGAAGACACGGCAGAAAATAGGGGGAGGTGGGAAAAACAGTTTCAACAGAGATCTAAGCAACAATTAACAGTACAAACTCTAAAACCAAAAAAAAAATACTCAGCTCTGTATATTTGCAGATAGATTGGTAGGCAGTCTCTCAAAACACAGTTTCCAGCAATTAAATGCAGGCTGTTACTAACAGATCTAATTTTATGCAAGTGATCCTTGAGTTAGATAATACACAAGCTGTAAAAACAGTTATACCAACTGAAGACACGGCAGAAAATAGGGGGAGGTGGGAAAAACAGTTTCAACAGAGATCTAAGCAACAATTAACAGTACAAACTCTAAAACCAAAAAAAAAATACTCAGCTCTGTATATTTGCAGATAGATTGGTAGGCAGTCTCTCAAAACACAGTTTCCAGCAATTAAATGCAGGCTGTTACTAACAGATCTAATTTTATGCAAGTGATCCTTGAGTTAGATAATACACAAGCTGTAAAAACAGTTATACCAACTGAAGACACGGCAGAAAATAGGGGGAGGTGGGAAAAACAGTTTCAACAGAGATCTAAGCAACAATTAACAGTACAAACTCTAAAACCAAAAAAAAAATACTCAGCTCTGTATATTTGCAGATAGATTGGTAGGCAGTCTCTCAAAACACAGTTTCCAGCAATTAAATGCAGGCTGTTACTAACAGATCTAATTTTATGCAAGTGATCCTTGAGTTAGATAATACACAAGCTGTAAAAACAGTTATACCAACTGAAGACACGGCAGAAAATAGGGGGAGGTGGGAAAACAGTTTCAACAGAGATCTAAGCAACAATTAACAGTACAAACTCTAAAACCAAAAAAAAAATACTCAGCTCTGTATATTTGCAGATAGATTGGTAGGCAGTCTCTCAAAACACAGTTTCCAGCAATTAAATGCAGGCTGTTACTAACAGATCTAATTTTATGCAAGTGATCCTTGAGTTAGATAATACACAAGCTGTAAAAACAGTTATACCAACTGAAGACACGGCAGAAAATAGGGGGAGGTGGGAAATCAGTTTCAACAGAGATCTATGCAACAATTAACAGTACAAACTCTAAAACCAAAAAAAAAATACTCAGCTCTGTATATTTGCAGATAGATTGGTAGGCAGTCTCTCAAAACACAGTTTCCAGCAATTAAATGCAGGCTGTTACTAACAGATCTAATTTTATGCAAGTGATCCTTGAGTTAGATAATACACAAGCTGTAAAAACAGTTATACCAACTGAAGACACGGCAGAAAATAGGGGGAGGTGGGAAAAACAGTTTCAACAGAGATCTAAGCAACAATTAACAGTACAAACTCTAAAACCAAAAAAAAAATACTCAGCTCTGTATATTTGCAGATAGATTGGTAGGCAGTCTCTCAAAACACAGTTTCCAGCAATTAAATGCAGGCTGTTACTAACAGATCTAATTTTATGCAAGTGATCCTTGAGTTAGATAATACACAAGCTGTAAAAACAGTTATACCAACTGAAGACACGGCAGAAAATAGGGGGAGGTGGGAAAAACAGTTTCAACAGAGATCTAAGCAACAATTAACAGTACAAACTCTAAAACCAAAAAAAAAATACTCAGCTCTGTATATTTGCAGATAGATTGGTAGGCAGTCTCTCAAAACACAGTTTCCAGCAATTAAATGCAGGCTGTTACTAACAGATCTAATTTTATGCAAGTGATCCTTGAGTTAGATAATACACAAGCTGTAAAAACAGTTATACCAACTGAAGACACGGCAGAAAATAGGGGGAGGTGGGAAAACAGTTTCAACAGAGATCTAAGCAACAATTAACAGTACAAACTCTAAAACCAAAAAAAAATACTCAGCTCTGTATATTTGCAGATAGATTGGTAGGCAGTCTCTCAAAACACAGTTTCCAGCAATTAAATGCAGGCTGTTACTAACAGATCTAATTTTATGCAAGTGATCCTTGAGTTAGATAATACACAAGCTGTAAAAACAGTTATACCAACTGAAGACACGGCAGAAAATAGGGGGAGGTGGGAAAAACAGTTTCAACAGAGATCTAAGCAACAATTAACAGTACAAACTCTAAAACCAAAAAAAAAATACTCAGCTCTGTATATTTGCAGATAGATTGGTAGGCAGTCTCTCAAAACACAGTTTCCAGCAATTAAATGCAGGCTGTTACTAACAGATCTAATTTTATGCAAGTGATCCTTGAGTTAGATAATACACAAGCTGTAAAAACAGTTATACCAACTGAAGACACGGCAGAAAATAGGGGGAGGTGGGAAAACAGTTTCAACAGAGATCTAAGCAACAATTAACAGTACAAACTCTAAAACCAAAAAAAAATACTCAGCTCTGTATATTTGCAGATAGATTGGTAGGCAGTCTCTCAAAACACAGTTTCCAGCAATTAAATGCAGGCTGTTACTAACAGATCTAATTTTATGCAAGTGATCCTTGAGTTAGATAATACACAAGCTGTAAAAACAGTTATACCAACTGAAGACACGGCAGAAAATAGGGGGAGGTGGGAAACACAGTTTCAACAGAGATCTAAGCAACAATTAACAGTACAAACTCTAAAACCAAAAAAAAAATACTCAGCTCTGTATATTTGCAGATAGATTGGTAGGCAGTCTCTCAAAACACAGTTTCCAGCAATTAAATGCAGGCTGTTACTAACAGATCTAATTTTATGCAAGTGATGCTTGAGTTAGATAATACACAAGCTGTAAATCAGTTATACCAACTGAAGACACGGCAAAATAGGGGGAGGTGGGAAAACAGTTTCAACAAAGATCTAAGCAACAATTAACAGTACAAACTCTAAAACCAAAAATAAAATACTCAGCTCTGTATATTTGCAGATAGATTGGTAGGCAGTCTCTCAAAACACAGTTTCCAGCAATTAAATGCAGGCTGTTACTAACAGATCTAATTTTATGCAAGTGATCCTTGAGTTAGATAATACACAAGCTGTAAAAACAGTTATACCAACTGAAGACACGGCAGAAAATAGGGGGAGGTGGGAAAACAGTTTCAACAGAGATCTAAGCAACAATTAACAGTACAAACTCTAAAACCAAAAAAAAAATACTCAGCTCTGTATATTTGCAGATAGATTGGTAGGCAGTCTCTCAAAACACAGTTTCCAGCAATTAAATGCAGGCTGTTACTAACAGATCTAATTTTATGCAAGTGATCCTTGAGTTAGATAATACACAAGCTGTAAAAACAGTTATACCAACTGAAGACACGGCAGAAAATAGGGGGAGGTGGGAAAAACAGTTTCAACAGAGATCTAAGCAACAATTAACAGTACAAACTCTAAAACCAAAAAAAAAATACTCAGCTCTGTATATTTGCAGATAGATTGGTAGGCAGTCTCTCAAAACACAGTTTCCAGCAATTAAATGCAGGCTGTTACTAACAGATCTAATTTTATGCAAGTGATCCTTGAGTTAGATAATACACAAGCTGTAAAAACAGTTATACCAACTGAAGACACGGCAGAAAATAGGGGGAGGTGGGAAAACAGTTTCAACAGAGATCTAAGCAACAATTAACAGTACAAACTCTAAAACCAAAAAAAAATACTCAGCTCTGTATATTTGCAGATAGATTGGTAGGCAGTCTCTCAAAACACAGTTTCCAGCAATTAAATGCAGGCTGTTACTAACAGATCTAATTTTATGCAAGTGATCCTTGAGTTAGATAATACACAAGCTGTAAAAACAGTTATACCAACTGAAGACACGGCAGAAAATAGGGGGAGGTGGGAAAACAGTTTCAACAGAGATCTAAGCAACAATTAACAGTACAAACTCTAAAACCAAAAAAAAAATACTCAGCTCTGTATATTTGCAGATAGATTGGTAGGCAGTCTCTCAAAACACAGTTTCCAGCAATTAAATGCAGGCTGTTACTAACAGATCTAATTTTATGCAAGTGATCCTTGAGTTAGATAATACACAAGCTGTAAAAACAGTTATACCAACTGAAGACACGGCAGAAAATAGGGGGAGGTGGGAAAAACAGTTTCAACAGAGATCTAAGCAACAATTAACAGTACAAACTCTAAAACCAAAAAAAAATACTCAGCTCTGTATATTTGCAGATAGATTGGTAGGCAGTCTCTCAAAACACAGTTTCCAGCAATTAAATGCAGGCTGTTACTAACAGATCTAATTTTATGCAAGTGATCCTTGAGTTAGATAATACACAAGCTGTAAAAACAGTTATACCAACTGAAGACACGGCAGAAAATAGGGGGAGGTGGGAAAAACAGTTTCAACAGAGATCTAAGCAACAATTAACAGTACAAACTCTAAAACCAAAAAAAAAATACTCAGCTCTGTATATTTGCAGATAGATTGGTAGGCAGTCTCTCAAAACACAGTTTCCAGCAATTAAATGCAGGCTGTTACTAACAGATCTAATTTTATGCAAGTGATCCTTGAGTTAGATAATACACAAGCTGTAAAAACAGTTATACCAACTGAAGACACGGCAGAAAATAGGGGGAGGTGGGAAAAACAGTTTCAACAGAGATCTAAGCAACAATTAACAGTACAAACTCTAAAACCAAAAAAAAATACTCAGCTCTGTATATTTGCAGATAGATTGGTAGGCAGTCTCTCAAAACACAGTTTCCAGCAATTAAATGCAGGCTGTTACTAACAGATCTAATTTTATGCAAGTGATCCTTGAGTTAGATAATACACAAGCTGTAAAAACAGTTATACCAACTGAAGACACGGCAGAAAATAGGGGGAGGTGGGAAAACAGTTTCAACAGAGATCTAAGCAACAATTAACAGTACAAACTCTAAAACCAAAAAAAAATACTCAGCTCTGTATATTTGCAGATAGATTGGTAGGCAGTCTCTCAAAACACAGTTTCCAGCAATTAAATGCAGGCTGTTACTAACAGATCTAATTTTATGCAAGTGATCCTTGAGTTAGATAATACACAAGCTGTAAAAACAGTTATACCAACTGAAGACACGGCAGAAAATAGGGGGAGGTGGGAAAAACAGTTTCAACAGAGATCTAAGCAACAATTAACAGTACAAACTCTAAAACCAAAAAAAAAATACTCAGCTCTGTATATTTGCAGATAGATTGGTAGGCAGTCTCTCAAAACACAGTTTCCAGCAATTAAATGCAGGCTGTTACTAACAGATCTAATTTTATGCAAGTGATCCTTGAGTTAGATAATACACAAGCTGTAAAAACAGTTATACCAACTGAAGACACGGCAGAAAATAGGGGGAGGTGGGAAAACAGTTTCAACAGAGATCTAAGCAACAATTAACAGTACAAACTCTAAAACCAAAAAAAAAATACTCAGCTCTGTATATTTGCAGATAGATTGGTAGGCAGTCTCTCAAAACACAGTTTCCAGCAATTAAATGCAGGCTGTTACTAACAGATCTAATTTTATGCAAGTGATCCTTGAGTTAGATAATACACAAGCTGTAAAAACAGTTATACCAACTGAAGACACGGCAGAAAATAGGGGGAGGTGGGAAAACAGTTTCAACAGAGATCTAAGCAACAATTAACAGTACAAACTCTAAAACCAAAAAAAATACTCAGCTCTGTATATTTGCAGATAGATTGGTAGGCAGTCTCTCAAAACACAGTTTCCAGCAATTAAATGCAGGCTGTTACTAACAGATCTAATTTTATGCAAGTGATCCTTGAGTTAGATAATACACAAGCTGTAAAAACAGTTATACCAACTGAAGACACGGCAGAAAATAGGGGGAGGTGGGAAAACAGTTTCAACAGAGATCTAAGCAACAATTAACAGTACAAACTCTAAAACCAAAAAAAAATACTCAGCTCTGTATATTTGCAGATAGATTGGTAGGCAGTCTCTCAAAACACAGTTTCCAGCAATTAAATGCAGGCTGTTACTAACAGATCTAATTTTATGCAAGTGATCCTTGAGTTAGATAATACACAAGCTGTAAAAACAGTTATACCAACTGAAGACACGGCAGAAAATAGGGGGAGGTGGGAAAACAGTTTCAACAGAGATCTAAGCAACAATTAACAGTACAAACTCTAAAACCAAAAAAAAAATACTCAGCTCTGTATATTTGCAGATAGATTGGTAGGCAGTCTCTCAAAACACAGTTTCCAGCAATTAAATGCAGGCTGTTACTAACAGATCTAATTTTATGCAAGTGATCCTTGAGTTAGATAATACACAAGCTGTAAAAACAGTTATACCAACTGAAGACACGGCAGAAAATAGGGGGAGGTGGGAAAAACAGTTTCAACAGAGATCTAAGCAACAATTAACAGTACAAACTCTAAAACCAAAAAAAAAATACTCAGCTCTGTATATTTGCAGATAGATTGGTAGGCAGTCTCTCAAAACACAGTTTCCAGCAATTAAATGCAGGCTGTTACTAACAGATCTAATTTTATGCAAGTGATCCTTGAGTTAGATAATACACAAGCTGTAAAAACAGTTATACCAACTGAAGACACGGCAGAAAATAGGGGGAGGTGGGAAAACAGTTTCAACAGAGATCTAAGCAACAATTAACAGTACAAACTCTAAAACCAAAAAAAAAATACTCAGCTCTGTATATTTGCAGATAGATTGGTAGGCAGTCTCTCAAAACACAGTTTCCAGCAATTAAATGCAGGCTGTTACTAACAGATCTAATTTTATGCAAGTGATCCTTGAGTTAGATAATACACAAGCTGTAAAAACAGTTATACCAACTGAAGACACGGCAGAAAATAGGGGGAGGTGGGAAAAACAGTTTCAACAGAGATCTAAGCAACAATTAACAGTACAAACTCTAAAACCAAAAAAAAATACTCAGCTCTGTATATTTGCAGATAGATTGGTAGGCAGTCTCTCAAAACACAGTTTCCAGCAATTAAATGCAGGCTGTTACTAACAGATCTAATTTTATGCAAGTGATCCTTGAGTTAGATAATACACAAGCTGTAAAAACAGTTATACCAACTGAAGACACGGCAGAAAATAGGGGGAGGTGGGAAAAACAGTTTCAACAGAGATCTAAGCAACAATTAACAGTACAAACTCTAAAACCAAAAAAAAAATACTCAGCTCTGTATATTTGCAGATAGATTGGTAGGCAGTCTCTCAAAACACAGTTTCCAGCAATTAAATGCAGGCTGTTACTAACAGATCTAATTTTATGCAAGTGATCCTTGAGTTAGATAATACACAAGCTGTAAAAACAGTTATACCAACTGAAGACACGGCAGAAAATAGGGGGAGGTGGTTAAAAGAGTTTCAACAGAGACCTAAGCAACAAATAACAGTACAAACTCTAAAAACAAAAAAAATACTCAGCTCTGTATATTTGCAGATAGATTGGTAGGCAGTCTCTCAAAACACAGTTTCCAGCAATTAAATGCAGGCTGTTACTAACAGATCTAATTTTATGCAAGTGATCCTTGAGTTAGATAATACACAAGCTGTAAAAACAGTTATACCAACTGAAGACACGGCAGAAAATAGGGGGAGGTGGGAAAACAGTTTCAACAGAGATCTAAGCAACAATTAACAGTACAAACTCTAAAACCAAAAAAAAATACTCAGCTCTGTATATTTGCAGATAGATTGGTAGGCAGTCTCTCAAAACACAGTTTCCAGCAATTAAATGCAGGCTGTTACTAACAGATCTAATTTTATGCAAGTGATCCTTGAGTTAGATAATACACAAGCTGTAAATCAGTTATACCAACTGAAGACACGGCAAAATAGGGGGAGGTGGGAAAACAGTTTCAACAAAGATCTAAGCAACAATTAACAGTACAAACTCTAAAACCAAAAAAAAATACTCAGCTCTGTATATTTGCAGATAGATTGGTAGGCAGTCTCTCAAAACACAGTTTCCAGCAATTAAATGCAGGCTGTTACTAACAGATCTAATTTTATGCAAGTGATCCTTGAGTTAGATAATACACAAGCTGTAAAAACAGTTATACCAACTGAAGACACGGCAGAAAATAGGGGGAGGTGGGAAATCAGTTTCAACAGAGATCTATGCAACAATTAACAGTACAAACTCTAAAACCAAAAAAAAAATACTCAGCTCTGTATATTTGCAGATAGATTGGTAGGCAGTCTCTCAAAACACAGTTTCCAGCAATTAAATGCAGGCTGTTACTAACAGATCTAATTTTATGCAAGTGATCCTTGAGTTAGATAATACACAAGCTGTAAAAACAGTTATACCAACTGAAGACACGGCAGAAAATAGGGGGAGGTGGGAAAAACAGTTTCAACAGAGATCTAAGCAACAATTAACAGTACAAACTCTAAAACCAAAAAAAATACTCAGCTCTGTATATTTGCAGATAGATTGGTAGGCAGTCTCTCAAAACACAGTTTCCAGCAATTAAATGCAGGCTGTTACTAACAGATCTAATTTTATGCAAGTGATCCTTGAGTTAGATAATACACAAGCTGTAAAAACAGTTATACCAACTGAAGACACGGCAGAAAATAGGGGGAGGTGGGAAAAACAGTTTCAACAGAGATCTAAGCAACAATTAACAGTACAAACTCTAAAACCAAAAAAAAATACTCAGCTCTGTATATTTGCAGATAGATTGGTAGGCAGTCTCTCAAAACACAGTTTCTAGCAATTAAATGCAGGTTGTTACTAACAAATCTAATTTTATGCAAGTGATCCTTGAGTTAGATAATACACAGGCTGTAAAAACAGTTATACCAACTGAAGACACAGCAGAAAATACGGGGAGGTGGGAAAAACAGTTTCAGCAGAGATCTAAGCAACAATTAGCAGTAAAAACTCTAAAACCAAAAAAAAAAAAAAATACTCATCTCTGTATATTTGCAGATAGATTGGTAGTCAGTCTCTCAAAACACAGTTTCCAGCAATTAAATGCAGGCTGTTACTAACAGATCTAATTTTATGCAAGTGATCCTTGAGTTAGATAATACACAAGCTGTAAAAACAGTTATACCAACTGAAGACATGGCAGAAAATAGGGGGAGGTGGGAAAAACAGTTTCAACAGAGATCTAAGCAACAATTAACAGTACAAACTCTAAAACCAAAAAAAAAATACTCAGCTCTGTATATTTGCAGATAGATTGGTAGGCAGTCTCTCAAAACACAGTTTCCAGCAATTAAATGCAGGCTGTTACTAACAGATCTAATTTTATGCAAGTGATCCTTGAGTTAGATAATACACAAGCTGTAAAAACAGTTATACCAACTGAAGACACGGCAGAAAATAGGGGGAGGTGGGAAAACAGTTTCAACAGAGATCTAAGCAACAATTAACAGTACAAACTCTAAAACCAAAAAAAAAATACTCAGCTCTGTATATTTGCAGATAGATTGGTAGGCAGTCTCTCAAAACACAGTTTCCAGCAATTAAATGCAGGCTGTTACTAACAGATCTAATTTTATGCAAGTGATCCTTGAGTTAGATAATACACAAGCTGTAAAAACAGTTATACCAACTGAAGACACGGCAGAAAATAGGGGGAGGTGGGAAAACAGTTTCAACAGAGATCTAAGCAACAATTAACAGTACAAACTCTAAAACCAAAAAAAAATACTCAGCTCTGTATATTTGCAGATAGATTGGTAGGCAGTCTCTCAAAACACAGTTTCCAGCAATTAAATGCAGGCTGTTACTAACAGATCTAATTTTATGCAAGTGATCCTTGAGTTAGATAATACACAAGCTGTAAAAACAGTTATACCAACTGAAGACACGGCAGAAAATAGGGGGAGGTGGGAAAAACAGTTTCAACAGAGATCTAAGCAACAATTAACAGTACAAACTCTAAAACCAAAAAAAATACTCAGCTCTGTATATTTGCAGATAGATTGGTAGGCAGTCTCTCAAAACACAGTTTCCAGCAATTAAATGCAGGCTGTTACTAACAGATCTAATTTTATGCAAGTGATCCTTGAGTTAGATAATACACAAGCTGTAAAAACAGTTATACCAACTGAAGACACGGCAGAAAATAGGGGGAGGTGGGAAAACAGTTTCAACAGAGATCTAAGCAACAATTAACAGTACAAACTCTAAAACCAAAAAAAAATACTCAGCTCTGTATATTTGCAGATAGATTGGTAGGCAGTCTCTCAAAACACAGTTTCCAGCAATTAAATGCAGGCTGTTACTAACAGATCTAATTTTATGCAAGTGATCCTTGAGTTAGATAATACACAAGCTGTAAAAACAGTTATACCAACTGAAGACACGGCAGAAAATAGGGGGAGGTGGGAAAACAGTTTCAACAGAGATCTAAGCAACAATTAACAGTACAAACTCTAAAACCAAAAAAAATACTCAGCTCTGTATATTTGCAGATAGATTGGTAGGCAGTCTCTCAAAACACAGTTTCCAGCAATTAAATGCAGGCTGTTACTAACAGATCTAATTTTATGCAAGTGATCCTTGAGTTAGATAATACACAAGCTGTAAAAACAGTTATACCAACTGAAGACACGGCAGAAAATAGGGGGAGGTGGGAAAACAGTTTCAACAGAGATCTAAGCAACAATTAACAGTACAAACTCTAAAACCAAAAAAAAATACTCAGCTCTGTATATTTGCAGATAGATTGGTAGGCAGTCTCTCAAAACACAGTTTCCAGCAATTAAATGCAGGCTGTTACTAACAGATCTAATTTTATGCAAGTGATCCTTGAGTTAGATAATACACAAGCTGTAAAAACAGTTATACCAACTGAAGACACGGCAGAAAATAGGGGGAGGTGGGAAATCAGTTTCAACAGAGATCTATGCAACAATTAACAGTACAAACTCTAAAACCAAAAAAAAAATACTCAGCTCTGTATATTTGCAGATAGATTGGTAGGCAGTCTCTCAAAACACAGTTTCCAGCAATTAAATGCAGGCTGTTACTAACAGATCTAATTTTATGCAAGTGATCCTTGAGTTAGATAATACACAAGCTGTAAAAACAGTTATACCAACTGAAGACACGGCAGAAAATAGGGGGAGGTGGGAAATCAGTTTCAACAGAGATCTATGCAACAATTAACAGTACAAACTCTAAAACCAAAAAAAATACTCAGCTCTGTATATTTGCAGATAGATTGGTAGGCAGTCTCTCAAAACACAGTTTCCAGCAATTAAATGCAGGCTGTTACTAACAGATCTAATTTTATGCAAGTGATCCTTGAGTTAGATAATACACAAGCTGTAAAAACAGTTATACCAACTGAAGACACGGCAGAAAATAGGGGGAGGTGGGAAAAACAGTTTCAACAGAGATCTAAGCAACAATTAACAGTACAAACTCTAAAACCAAAAAAAATACTCAGCTCTGTATATTTGCAGATAGATTGGTAGGCAGTCTCTCAAAACACAGTTTCCAGCAATTAAATGCAGGCTGTTACTAACAGATCTAATTTTATGCAAGTGATCCTTGAGTTAGATAATACACAAGCTGTAAAAACAGTTATACCAACTGAAGACACGGCAGAAAATAGGGGGAGGTGGGAAAACAGTTTCAACAGAGATCTAAGCAACAATTAACAGTACAAACTCTAAAACCAAAAAAAAAAATACTCAGCTCTGTATATTTGCAGATAGATTGGTAGGCAGTCTCTCAAAACACAGTTTCCAGCAATTAAATGCAGGCTGTTACTAACAGATCTAATTTTATGCAAGTGATCCTTGAGTTAGATAATACACAAGCTGTAAAAACAGTTATACCAACTGAAGACACGGCAGAAAATAGGGAGGTGGGAAAAACAGTTTCAACAGAGATCTAAGCAACAATTAACAGTACAAACTCTAAAACCAAAAAAAAAATACTCAGCTCTGTATATTTGCAGATAGATTGGTAGGCAGTCTCTCAAAACACAGTTTCCAGCAATTAAATGCAGGCTGTTACTAACAGATCTAATTTTATGCAAGTGATCCTTGAGTTAGATAATACACAAGCTGTAAAAACAGTTATACCAACTGAAGACACAGCAGAAAATAGGGGGAGGTGGGAAAACAGTTTCAACAGAGATCTAAGCAACAATTAACAGTACAAACTCTAAAACCAAAAAAAATACTCAGCTCTGTATATTTGCAGATAGATTGGTAGGCAGTCTCTCAAAACACAGTTTCCAGCAATTAAATGCAGGCTGTTACTAACAGATCTAATTTTATGCAAGTGATCCTTGAGTTAGATAATACACAAGCTGTAAAAACAGTTATACCAACTGAAGACACGGCAGAAAATAGGGGGAGGTGGGAAATCAGTTTCAACAGAGATCTATGCAACAATTAACAGTACAAACTCTAAAACCAAAAAAAAAATACTCAGCTCTGTATATTTGCAGATAGATTGGTAGGCAGTCTCTCAAAACACAGTTTCCAGCAATTAAATGCAGGCTGTTACTAACAGATCTAATTTTATGCAAGTGATCCTTGAGTTAGATAATACACAAGCTGTAAAAACAGTTATACCAACTGAAGACACGGCAGAAAATAGGGGGAGGTGGGAAAACAGTTTCAACAGAGATCTAAGCAACAATTAACAGTACAAACTCTAAAACCAAAAAAAATACTCAGCTCTGTATATTTGCAGATAGATTGGTAGGCAGTCTCTCAAAACACAGTTTCCAGCAATTAAATGCAGGCTGTTACTAACAGATCTAATTTTATGCAAGTGATCCTTGAGTTAGATAATACACAAGCTGTAAAAACAGTTATACCAACTGAAGACACGGCAGAAAATAGGGGGAGGTGGGAAAAACAGTTTCAACAGAGATCTAAGCAACAATTAACAGTACAAACTCTAAAACCAAAAAAAAAATACTCAGCTCTGTATATTTGCAGATAGATTGGTAGGCAGTCTCTCAAAACACAGTTTCCAGCAATTAAATGCAGGCTGTTACTAACAGATCTAATTTTATGCAAGTGATCCTTGAGTTAGATAATACACAAGCTGTAAAAACAGTTATACCAACTGAAGACACGGCAGAAAATAGGGAGGTGGGGAAAACAGTTTCAACAGAGATCTAAGCAACAATTAACAGTACAAACTCTAAAACCAAAAAAAAAATACTCAGCTCTGTATATTTGCAGATAGATTGGTAGGCAGTCTCTCAAAACACAGTTTCCAGCAATTAAATGCAGGCTGTTACTAACAGATCTAATTTTATGCAAGTGATCCTTGAGTTAGATAATACACAAGCTGTAAAAACAGTTATACCAACTGAAGACACGGCAGAAAATAGGGGGAGGTGGGAAAACAGTTTCAACAGAGATCTAAGCAACAATTAACAGTACAAACTCTAAAACCAAAAAAAATACTCAGCTCTGTATATTTGCAGATAGATTGGTAGGCAGTCTCTCAAAACACAGTTTCCAGCAATTAAATGCAGGCTGTTACTAACAGATCTAATTTTATGCAAGTGATCCTTGAGTTAGATAATACACAAGCTGTAAAAACAGTTATACCAACTGAAGACACGGCAGAAAATAGGGGGAGGTGGGAAAACAGTTTCAACAGAGATCTAAGCAACAATTAACAGTACAAACTCTAAAACCAAAAAAAATACTCAGCTCTGTATATTTGCAGATAGATTGGTAGGCAGTCTCTCAAAACACAGTTTCCAGCAATTAAATGCAGGCTGTTACTAACAGATCTAATTTTATGCAAGTGATCCTTGAGTTAGATAATACACAAGCTGTAAAAACAGTTATACCAACTGAAGACACGGCAGAAAATAGGGGGAGGTGGGAAATCAGTTTCAACAGAGATCTATGCAACAATTAACAGTACAAACTCTAAAACCAAAAAAAAAATACTCAGCTCTGTATATTTGCAGATAGATTGGTAGGCAGTCTCTCAAAACACAGTTTCCAGCAATTAAATGCAGGCTGTTACTAACAGATCTAATTTTATGCAAGTGATCCTTGAGTTAGATAATACACAAGCTGTAAAAACAGTTATACCAACTGAAGACACGGCAGAAAATAGGGGGAGGTGGGAAATCAGTTTCAACAGAGATCTATGCAACAATTAACAGTACAAACTCTAAAACCAAAAAAAATACTCCGCTCTGTATATTTGCAGATAGATTGGTAGGCAGTCTCTCAAAACACAGTTTCCAGCAATTAAATGCAGGCTGTTACTAACAGATCTAATTTTATGCAAGTGATCCTTGAGTTAGATAATACACAAGCTGTAAAAACAGTTATACCAACTGAAGACACAGCAGAAAATAGGGGGAGGTGGGAAATCAGTTTCAACAGAGATCTATGCAACAATTAACAGTACAAACTCTAAAACCAAAAAAAAATACTCAGCTCTGTATATTTGCAGATAGATTGGTAGGCAGTCTCTCAAAACACAGTTTCCAGCAATTAAATGCAGGCTGTTACTAACAGATCTAATTTTATGCAAGTGATCCTTGAGTTAGATAATACACAAGCTGTAAAAACAGTTATACCAACTGAAGACACGGCAGAAAATAGGGGGAGGTGGGAAAACAGTTTCAACAAAGATCTAAGCAACAATTAACAGTACAAACTCTAAAACCAAAAAAAATACTCAGCTCTGTATATTTGCAGATAGATTGGTAGGCAGTCTCTCAAAACACAGTTTCCAGCAATTAAATGCAGGCTGTTACTAACAGATCTAATTTTATGCAAGTGATCCTTGAGTTAGATAATACACAAGCTGTAAAAACAGTTATACCAACTGAAGACACAGCAGAAAATAGGGGGAGGTGGGGAAAACAGTTTCAACAGAGATCTAAGCAACAATTAACAGTACAAACTCTAAAACCAAAAAAAAAATACTCAGCTCTGTATATTTGCAGATAGATTGGTAGGCAGTCTCTCAAAACACAGTTTCCAGCAATTAAATGCAGGCTGTTACTAACAGATCTAATTTTATGCAAGTGATCCTTGAGTTAGATAATACACAAGCTGTAAAAACAGTTATACCAACTGAAGACACGGCAGAAAATAGGGGGAGGTGGGAAAACAGTTTCAACAGAGATCTAAGCAACAATTAACAGTACAAACTCTAAAACCAAAAAAAAATACTCAGCTCTGTATATTTGCAGATAGATTGGTAGGCAGTCTCTCAAAACACAGTTTCCAGCAATTAAATGCAGGCTGTTACTAACAGATCTAATTTTATGCAAGTGATCCTTGAGTTAGATAATACACAAGCTGTAAAAACAGTTATACCAACTGAAGACACAGCAGAAAATAGGGGGAGGTGAAAAAACAGTTTCAACAGAGATCTAAGCAACAATTAACAGTACAAACTCTAAAACCAAAAAAAAATACTCAGCTCTGTATATTTGCAGATAGATTGGTAGGCAGTCTCTCAAAACACAGTTTCCAGCAATTAAATGCAGGCTGTTACTAACAGATCTAATTTTATGCAAGTGATCCTTGAGTTAGATAATACACAAGCTGTAAAAACAGTTATACCAACTGAAGACACGGCAGAAAATAGGGGGAGGTGGGAAAAACAGTTTCAACAGAGATCTAAGCAACAATTAACAGTACAAACTCTAAAACCAAAAAAAATACTCAGCTCTGTATATTTGCAGATAGATTGGTAGGCAGTCTCTCAAAACACAGTTTCCAGCAATTAAATGCAGGCTGTTACTAACAGATCTAATTTTATGCAAGTGATCCTTGAGTTAGATAATACACAAGCTGTAAATCAGTTATACCAACTGAAGACACGGCAAAATAGGGGGAGGTGGGAAAAACAGTTTCAACAAAGATCTAAGCAACAATTAACAGTACAAACTCTAAAACCAAAAAAAATACTCAGCTCTGTATATTTGCAGATAGATTGGTAGGCAGTCTCTCAAAACACAGTTTCCAGCAATTAAATGCAGGCTGTTACTAACAGATCTAATTTTATGCAAGTGATCCTTGAGTTAGATAATACACAAGCTGTAAAAACAGTTATACCAACTGAAGACACGGCAGAAAATAGGGGGAGGTGGGGAAAACAGTTTCAACAGAGATCTAAGCAACACTTAACAGTACTAACTCTAAAACCAAACAAGAAAAATACTCAGCTCTGTATATTTGCAGATAGATTGGTAGGCAGTCTCTCAAAACACAGTTTCCAGCAATTAAATGCAGGCTGTTACTAACAGATCTAATTTTATGCAAGTGATCCTTGAGTTAGATAATACACAAGCTGTAAAAACAGTTATACCAACTGAAGACACGGCAGAAAATGGGGAGGTGGGACAAAACAGTTTCAACAGAGATCTAAGCAACAATTAACAGTACAAACTCTAAAACCAAAAAAAAATACTCAGCTCTGTATATTTGCAGATAGATTGGTAGGCAGTCTCTCAAAACACAGTTTCCAGCAATTAAATGCAGGCTGTTACTAACAGATCTAATTTTATGCAAGTGATCCTTGAGTTAGATAATACACAAGCTGTAAAAACAGTTATACCAACTGAAGACACGGCAAAATAGGGGGAGGTGGGAAAACAGTTTCAACAAAGATCTAAGCAACAATTAACAGTACAAACTCTAAAACCAAAAAAAATACTCAGCTCTGTATATTTGCAGATAGATTGGTAGGCAGTCTCTCAAAACACAGTTTCCAGCAATTAAATGCAGGCTGTTACTAACAGATCTAATTTTATGCAAGTGATCCTTGAGTTAGATAATACACAAGCTGTAAAAACAGTTATACCAACTGAAGACACAGCAGAAAATAGGGGGAGGTGGGAAAAACAGTTTCAACAGAGATCTAAGCAACAATTAACAGTACAAACTCTAAAACAAACAAAAAAAAATACTCCGCTCTGTATATTTGCAGATAGATTGGTAGGCAGTCTCTCAAAACACAGTTTCCAGCAATTAAATGCAGGCTGTTACTAACAGATCTAATTTTATGCAAGTGATCCTTGAGTTAGATAATACACAAGCTGTAAAAACAGTTATACCAACTGAAGACACAGCAGAAAATAGGGGGAGGTGGGAAAAACAGTTTCAACAGAGATCTAAGCAACAATTAACAGTACAAACTCTAAAACCAAAAAAAATACTCAGCTCTGTATATTTGCAGATAGATTGGTAGGCAGTCTCTCAAAACACAGTTTCCAGCAATTAAATGCAGGCTGTTACTAACAGATCTAATTTTATGCAAGTGATCCTTGAGTTAGATAATACACAAGCTGTAAAAACAGTTATACCAACTGAAGACACGGCAGAAAATAGGGGGAGGTGGGGAAAACAGTTTCAACAGAGATCTAAGCAACAATTAACAGTACAAACTCTAAAACCAAAAAAAAATACTCAGCTCTGTATATTTGCAGATAGATTGGTAGGCAGTCTCTCAAAACACAGTTTCCAGCAATTAAATGCAGGCTGTTACTAACAGATCTAATTTTATGCAAGTGATCCTTGAGTTAGATAATACACAAGCTGTAAAAACAGTTATACCAACTGAAGACACGGCAGAAAATAGGGGGTGGGGGCAGTTTCAACAGAGATCTAAGCAACAATTAACAGTACAAACTCTAAAACCAAAAAAAAATACTCAGCTCTGTATATTTGCAGATAGATTGGTAGGCAGTCTCTCAAAACACAGTTTCCAGCAATTAAATGCAGGCTGTTACTAACAGATCTAATTTTATGCAAGTGATCCTTGAGTTAGATAATACACAAGCATAAAAGTCAGTTATACCTACTGAAGACACAGCAGAAAATAGGGGGAGGTGGGAAAAACAGTTTCAACAGAGATCTAAGCAACAATTAACAGTACAAACTCTAAAACCAAAAAAAAATACTCAGCTCTGTATATTTGCAGATAGATTGGTAGGCAGTCTCTCAAAACACAGTTTCCAGCAATTAAATGCAGGCTGTTACTAACAGATCTAATTTTATGCAAGTGATCCTTGAGTTAGATAATACACAAGCTGTAAAAACAGTTATACCAACTGAAGACACGGCAGAAAATAGGGGGAGGTGGGAAAAACAGTTTCAACAGAGATCTAAGCAACAATTAACAGTACAAACTCTAAAACAAAAAAAAATACTCAGCTCTGTATATTTGCAGATAGATTGGTAGGCAGTCTCTCAAAACACAGTTTCCAGCAATTAAATGCAGGCTGTTACTAACAGATCTAATTTTATGCAAGTGATCCTTGAGTTAGATAATACACAAGCTGTAAAAACAGTTATACCAACTGAAGACACGGCAGAAAATAGGGGGAGGTGGGAAAACAGTTTCAACAGAGATCTAAGCAACAATTAACAGTACAAACTCTAAAACCAAAAAAAATACTCAGCTCTGTATATTTGCAGATAGATTGGTAGGCAGTCTCTCAAAACACAGTTTCCAGCAATTAAATGCAGGCTGTTACTAACAGATCTAATTTTATGCAAGTGATCCTTGAGTTAGATAATACACAAGCTGTAAAAACAGTTATACCAACTGAAGACACGGCAGAAAATAGGGGGAGGTGGGAAAAACAGTTTCAACAGAGATCTAAGCAACAATTAACAGTACAAACTCTAAAACCAAAAAAAATACTCAGCTCTGTATATTTGCAGATAGATTGGTAGGCAGTCTCTCAAAACACAGTTTCCAGCAATTAAATGCAGGCTGTTACTAACAGATCTAATTTTATGCAAGTGATCCTTGAGTTAGATAATACACAAGCTGTAAAAACAGTTATACCAACTGAAGACACAGCAGAAAATAGGGGGAGGTGGGAAATCAGTTTCAACAGAGATCTATGCAACAATTAACAGTACAAACTCTAAAACCCCCCAAAAAATACTCAGCTCTGTATATTTGCAGATAGATTGGTAGGCAGTCTCTCAAAACACAGTTTCCAGCAATTAAATGCAGGCTGTTACTAACAGATCTAATTTTATGCAAGTGATCCTTGAGTTAGATAATACACAAGCTGTAAAAACAGTTATACCAACTGAAGACACGGCAGAAAATAGGGGGAGGTGGGAAAACAGTTTCAACAGAGATCTTAGAAACGATTAACAGTACAAATTCTAAAACCAAAAAAAATATAGTCAGCTCTGTATCTTTGCAGATAGATTGGTAGGCAGTCTCTCAAAACACAGTTTCCAGCAATTAAATGCAGGCTGTTACTAACAGATCTAATTTTATGCAAGTGATCCTTGAGTTAGATAATACACAAGCTGTAAAAACAGTTATACCAACTGAAGACACAGCAGAAAATAGGGGGAGGTGGGAAATCAGTTTCAATAGAGATCTAAGCAACAATTAACAGTACAAACTCTAAAACAAAAAAAAATACTCAGCTATGTATATTTGCAGATAGATTGGTAGGCAGTCTCTCAAAACACAGTTTCCAGCAATTAAATGCAGGCTGTTACTAACAGATCTAATTTTATGCAAGTGATCCTTGAGTTAGATAATACACAAGCTGTAAAAACAGTTATACCAACTGAAGACACAGCAGAAAATAGGGGGAGGTGGGAAAAACAGTTTCAACAGAGATCTAAGCAACAATTAACAGTACAAACTCTAAAACCAAAAAAAATACTCAGCTCTGTATATTTGCAGATAGATTGGTAGGCAGTCTCTCAAAACACAGTTTCCAGCAATTAAATGCAGGCTGTTACTAACAGATCTAATTTTATGCAAGTGATCCTTGAGTTTGATAACACACAAGCTGTAAAAACTAGTTATACCAACTGAAGATACAGCAGAATATAGGGGGAGGTGGGCAAAACAGTTTCAACAGCGATCTATGCAACAATTAACAGTTCAAACTCTAAAACCAAAAAATATACTCAGCTCTGTATATTTGCAGATAGATTGGTAGGCAGTCTCTCAAAACACAGTTTCCAGCAATTAAATGCAGGCTGTTACTAACAGATCTAATTTTATGCAAGTGATCCTTGAGTTAGATAATACACAAGCTGTAAATCAGTTATACCAACTGAAGACACAGCAAAATAGGGGGAGGTGGGAAAAACAGTTTCAACAGAGATCTAAGCAACAATTAACAGTACAAACTCTAAAACCAAAAAAAAAATACTCAGCTCTGTATATTTGCAGATAGATTGGTAGGCAGTCTCTCAAAACACAGTTTCCAGCAATTAAATGCAGGCTGTTACTAACAGATCAAATTTTATGCAAGTGATCCTTGAGTTAGATAATACACAAGCTGTAAATCAGTTATACCAACTGAAGACACGGCAGAAAATAGGGGGAGGTGGGAAAACAGTTTCAACAGAGATCTAAGCAACAATTAACAGTACAAACTCTAAAACCAAAAAAAAATACTCAGCTCTGTATATTTGCAGATAGATTGGTAGGCAGTCTCTCAAAACACAGTTTCCAGCAATTAAATGCAGGCTGTTACTAACAGATCTAATTTTATGCAAGTGATCCTTGAGTTAGATAATACACAAGCTGTAAAAACAGTTATACCAACTGAAGACACAGCAGAAAATAGGGGGAGGTGGGAAAAACAGTTTCAACAAAGATCTAAGCAACAACTAACAGTACAAACTCTAAAACCAAAAATAAAATACTCAGCTCTGTATATTTGCAGATAGATTGGTAGGCAGTCTCTCAAAACACAGTTTCCAGCAATTAAATGCAGGCTGTTACTAACAGATCTAATTTTATGCAAGTGATCCTTGAGTTAGATAATACACAAGCTGTAAAAACAGTTATAGCAACTGAAGACAAGACAGAAAATGTCGGGAGGTGGGAAAAACAGTTTCAACAGAGATCTAAGCAACAATTAACAGTACAAACTCTAAAACCAAAAAAAAAATACTCAGCTCTGTATATTTGCAGATAGATTGGTAGGGAGTCCCTCAAAACACAGTTTCCAGCAATTAAATGCAGGCTGTTACTAACAGATCTAATTTTATGCAAGTGATCCTAAGTTAGATAATATACAAGCAGTAAAAACAGTTATACCAACTGAAGACACGGCAGAAAATATGGGGAGGTGGAGCAAAAGTTTCAACAGAGATCTGAAAAAACTATAAGTAAGTATACAACTCCGCACAGCTCCTCGTGGTGTCCTGCAGAGTGATACAGGCAACAGAGAGACCCAAGAGAGACTTTTCCAGATTTAAGTATTTTTTCTCTGTTTTTTTGCTCCGACTACCTTTTCCCACCTAAAAAGCAAATTTCTAACTGATCTGTGCTTTAAAAAGTTTAACTTGCATTTGCCTTCTGCATAGTTTTTGCACTTGTTTTATATCAATTTAAGTCGTTTTTGTATTGCATAACTGTTGTAGGCTACACACTAAAGTGTGCTTGCCTGTTTATAGCATTTACAGTGTTTTCTGTGTGTTTTTCTTCTGTTTCCTGAAAAAAAAAAAAAAAAAAAAAAATGTTCTCTTTTCCCGCCTTTGCTGAACTAGATTAGTCCAGATTTCAGATTTTGCTGAATTCCGGAATGTGGTATAGTTTCCTGTGTTGCCCATATCCTTACTTGGATAGGAGGAAGCTTCTCTGTTCACCAGTGAGAGTGAGGAGCTTTGAACAGCCTATCTGTCCCTGGAGGAGTGGTCTCAGCCCTGAAACTAGTAGCTTATTGGCTGTTTTGGGTCAATTCCTATCTCTTTCAATTTCCCTGCTTTAAAACTTGCATTTGCGTGGTTTTGTGCCAGTATACAATTCTGCACACCATGTTGTGGTGTCCTGCAGAGTGATACAGGCAACAGAGAGACCCAAGAGAGACTTTTCCAGATTTAAATATTTTTTCTCTGTTTTTTTGCTCCAACTACCTTTTTATGCCTAAAAAGTGAATGTCTAACTGATCTGTGCTTTAAAAAGTTTAAATTGCTTTTACCTTCTGCTTTTTACAGTTTTTGCACTTGTTTTATAGCAATTTATGTCATTTTTGTATTGTATGACTGTGGTAGGCTACACACTAAAGTGTGCTAGCCTGTTTATAGCATTTATAGTGTTTTCTGTGTGTTTTTCTGCTGTTTCCTGAAAAAAACAAAAAAAAAATTCTCTTTTCCTGCATTTGCTGAACTAGAGTAGTCTAGATTTCAGGTTTTGCTGAATTCCAGAATGTGATATAGTTTCCTGTGTAGCCCATATCCTTACTTGGATAGGAGGAAGCTTCTCTGTTCACCAGTGAGACTGGGGAGCTTTGAGCGGCCTATCTGTCCCTGGAGGAGTGGTCTTAGCCCTGAAACTAGTAGCTTATTGGCTGTTTTGGGTCAATTCCTATCGCTTTCAATTTCCCTGCTTTAAAACCTGCATTTGCATGGTTTTGCGCCAGTATACCACTCTGAACAGCTCCTCGTGGTGTCCTGCAGAGTGATAACGGCTACAGAGAGACCCAAGAGAGACTTTTCCACATTTAAGTATTTTTTTCTCTGTTTTTTTGCTCCGACTGCCTTTTCCCACCTAAAAAGTGAATTTCTAACTGATCTTTGCTTTAAAAAGTTTAAATTGCTTTTACCTTCTGCTTTTTACAGCTTTTGAACTTGTTTTATATCAATTTAATGCATTTTTGCATTGTATAACTATTGTAGGCTACACACTAAAGTGTGTTTGCCTGTTTATAGCATTTACAGTGTTTTCTATGTGTTTTTCTTCTGTTTCCTGAAAAAAAAACAAAAAAAAATTCTTCTCTTTTCCCGCCTTTGCTGAACTAGATTAGTCCAGATTTTAGATTTTGCTAAATTCCGGACTGTGGTATAGTTTCCTGTGTTGTCCATATCCTTACATGGATAGGAGGAAGCTTCTCTGTTCACCAGTGAGAGTGAGGAGCTTTAAGCAGCCTATCTGTCCCTGGAGGAGTGGTCTCAGCTCTGAAACTAGTAGCTTATTGGCTGTTTTGGGTCAATTCCTATCTCTTTCAATTTCCCTGCTTTAAAACCCACATTTGCGTGGTTTTGTGCCAGTATACAACTCTGCACAGCTCCTTGCGGTATCCTGCAGAGTGATACAGGCAACAGAGAGACCCAAGAGAGACTTTTCCAGATTTAAATATTTTTTCTCTGTTTTTTTGCTCCAACTACCTTTTTACGCCTAAAAAGCGAATTTCTAACTGATCTGTGCTTTAAAAAGTTTAAATTGCTTTTGCCTTCTGCTTTTTACAGTTTTTGCACTTGTTTTATAGCAATTTAAGTCATTTTTGTATTGTATGACCGTTGTAGGCTACACACTAAAGTGCGCTAGCCTGTTTATAGCATTTACAGTGTTTTCTGTGTGTTTTTCTGCTGTTTGCTGAAAAAAACAAAAAAAATATTCTCTTTTCCCGCCTTTGCTGAACTAGAGTAGTCCAGATTTCAGTTTTTGCTGAATTCTAGAATGTGGTATAGTTTCCTGTGTTGCCCATATCCTTACTTGGATAGGAGGAAGCTTCTCTGTTCACCAGTGAGAGTGGGGAGCTTTGAGCGGCCTATCTGTCCCTGGAGGAGTGGTCAGCCCTGAAACTAGTAGCTTATTGGCTGTTTTGGGTCAATTCCTATCACTTTCAATTTCCCTGCTTTAAAACCCACATTTGCATGGTTTTGCACCAGTATACCACTCTGCACAGCTCCTCGTGGTGTCCTGCAGAGTGATAAAGGCAACAGAGAGACCCAACAGAGACTTTTCCACATTTAAGTATTTTTACTCTGTTTTTTTGCTCTGACTGCCTTTTCCCACCTAAAAAGTCAATTTCTAACTGATCTGTGCTTTAAAAAGTTTAACTTGCATTTGCCTTCTGCTTTTTACAGTTTTTGCACTTGTTTTATATCAATTTAAGGCATTTTTGTATTGTATAACTGTTGTAGGCTACACACTAAAGTGTGCTTGCCTGGTTATAGCATTTACAGTGTTTTCTGTGTGTTTTTCTTCTGTTTCCTGAAAAAAAAACAAAAAAAAAATCTTCTCTTTTCCCGCCTTTGCTGAACTAGCTTAGTCCAAATTTCAGATTTTGCTGAATTCCGGACTGTGGTATAGTTTCCTGTGTTGCCCATATCCTTACATGGATAGGAGGAAGCTTCTCTGTTCACCAGTGAGAGTGAGGAGCTTTGAGAAGCCTATCTGTCCCTGGAGGAGTGGTCTCATCCCTGAAACTAGTAGCTTATTGGCTGTTTTGGGTCAATTCCTATCTCTTTCAATTTCCCTGCTTTAAAACCAGCATCTGTGTGGTTTTGTGCTAGTATACAACTGTGCACAGTTCCTTTTGGTGTCCTGCAGAGTGATACAGGCAACAAAGAGACCCAAGAAAGAGTTTTCCAGATTTAAATATTTGTTCCCTGTTTTTTTGCTCCAACTACCTTTTTACGCCTAAAAAGCGAATTTCTAACTGATCTGTGCTTTAAAAAGTTTAAATTGCTTTTGCCTTCTGCTTTTTACAGTTTCTGCACTTGTTTTATAGCAATTTAAGTCATTTTTGTATTGTATGACTGTTGTAGGCTACACACTAAAGTGTGATAGCATGTTTATAGCATTTAAAGTGTTTTCTGTGTGTTTTTCTGCTGTTTCCTGAAAAAAAAATATATTCTCTTTTCCCGCCTTTACTGAACTAACATAGTCCAAATTTCAGGTTTTGCTGAATTCTGGAATGTGGTATAGTTTCCTGTGTTGCCCATATCCTTACATGGATAGGAGGAAGCTTCTCTGTTCACCAGTGAGAGTGAGGAGCTTTGAGAAGCCTATCTGTCCCTGGAGGAGTGGTCTCAGCCCTGAAACTAGTAGCTTATTGGCCGTTTTGGGTCAATTCCTATCTCTTTTAGTTTCACTCCTTTAAAACCCGCATTTGCGTGGTTTTGCGCCAGTATACAACTCTGCACAGCTCCTTGTGGTGTCCTACAGAGTGATACAGGCCTCAGAGAGACCCAAGAGAGGCTTTTCCAGATTTAAGTATTTTGTTCTCTGTTTTTTTGCTCTAACTGCCTTTTCCCACCTAAAAAGCGAATTTCTAACTGATCTGTGCTTTAAAACATTTAAATTGCATTTGCCTTCTGCTTTTTACAGTTTTTGCACTTGTTTTATATCAATTTAAGTACTTTTTGTATTGTATAACTATTGTAGGCTACACACTAAAGTACGGTAGCCTGTTTATAGCATTTACAGTGTTTTCTGTGTGTTTTTCTGCTGTTTCCTGAAAAAAACAAAAAAAAATATTCTCTTTTCCCACCTTTGCTGATCTGGATTAGTCCAGAAATGCAGGCTGTTACTAACAGGACTAATTTTATGCAAGTGATCTTTGAGTAAGATAGCACACAAGCTGTATAAAACAGTTATACCAACTGAAGACACAACAGAAATGAGGGTGAGGTGGGGAAAACAGTTTCAGCAGAGATCTGAAGAGATCAGAAGAGATCAGAAGAGAACTTAGAAATGAGACTAAAAAAGCCATCATACTAGATAAGAAAAATTACTTCTACAATCTGCAACATAAACACCAGAATAACCCTCAAAAGTACTGGGCAGGCATAAATAAACTTCTCCAACCAGGCAAATCCACTACTCCGACCCCAGGAACATTATCTGACAAGAGCCAAGAAGATATAGCCAATTCATTCAATACTTTCTTCACAGAAACCATCCAGTCATTAGCTAACCAACTTTCTCCTCCCCATACTTCTATAAACACTATACCCGACTCACCACTCTCTTTTAACTTCCAGCCAGTGTCCACATCCTTTATCAGATCCCTTTTGAAAAACTGAAGCCAACCACCCTTTCAGCCGATCTTCTGCCGGCTGAATACCTGCAAATTGCTGCAGATGCCGTAGCCTACCCTATCTCAATCCTAATTAACAGAACCATAACCGAGGCCTCAATCCCCTCAATTTGGAAAATATCCTATGTTATTCCACTCCACAAAGGAGGTTCATCCACAGAACTATCCAACTATAGACCTATAGCCATACTATCACCACTTGCCAAAATTATGGAAAAGTGCATGCACAACCAACTAATGCTCTATCTAACCCAAAATAAACTACTCACAGACTCTCAACATGGATTCAGACCCCATCATAGTACAACCACTGCCCTCCTCTCTTTTACTGAAAACATTAATCTTAACCGGAATAATAAAAAAAATCCTCCGCTCTCTTCCTGGACCTATCGAAAGCCTTCGATATGGTAAACCATCAGTTACTTCTATATACTTTAAAAACCCTGTATCTAGATACTCCAGCCCTTTTTTCTGGTTTCAAGCTTACCTCACTGGGAGACAACAAGCAGTAACATGACAAAACAAGCTCTCCTGCCTACTACCAAATACCATAGGAGTTCCTCAAGGTTCCATATTAGGACCTCTCCTCTTTTCAGTCTTCATAAATGACATCCAAACAGTCATCCCTGAAGCCACCTGCATTCAATATGCAGATGACTCGACTATAATATGTTCCAATGCCTCTCTTGCAAATCTACTAACTACCACCCAACATAGCTTCACCAAAGTCGAAAACTGGCTTGCCAACCATCTCCTGATCTTAAATCCAAACAAAACCAAGTTACTTCTCTTCTACCCAACCAATAGATCTCCGACTGAAAACTTCACCATAAAATCCAATAATGGGACCATCATCTCCCCAGACACCTATACAAAGCCATTAGGAGTAAACATTGACAATAAACTCAAATTTGATATACATATCAACCAAGCCATTAAGTCAGTCAACAAGAAACTTGGGACCCTATATAGAATTAAAGCCTTCCTTACCCCGAATGCCAGGGCAGCCACAGCCCGTTCACACCTTCTCTCTACCCTACTATATGCCTCTCCTGTCCTCACTCACCTTAACAAATCTGATCTGGCCAAGCTCTCATCCTGCTATAATCACATTGCCAGGTTCGTTACAGGCCTACCCTACAGAACACACCACTGTACTAACCTGAAAAAGCTTGGATGGATAGAATTCCCACACCTTCTTCACCAGTCCCAAGTCATAGAGGCCTTCAAATTCCTTAAACAACCTGAGAATACCCCAGCACTAAAAAACTTAATGACTCCCTACTCCAATCTAAGCTGCCTTCGCTCAGCAAACAGACTCCTTGTCCAAACAACTAAATCTCTCAACCTAGGTGGTGACGCGCTATTTGCCAACACCACTGGTAAAATATGGAACTCTCTCCCAAATAACATCACGCTTGCAACTTCTCTAAGTCAATTCAAAAATAGTCTAAAACTCCACTTCAAGTCACACTGGCTATGTCCTTGCTCAAACCCAGACTAGCTCTGTGCCATTAACTAAAACATAAACATCTAGCTAAGATGATAAGTACTTTGTATACTGTGATAAAGAAATATGTATCCTGTCTAACTCTATGTCATTATACTGCCTACCGTCCTTGCTAATATGTTAATAATGTTACATTTGTAGTAATCTCAGAAATAGTAATGGCAGTCTTGTACTTGTATGTAAATAGCCTATGTTTTTGTTAAGTTCTTTCAGCTCATTTACTGTACCTAATTATCAATGTAACTCTGTTGGAGCTTTTCTCCCTGGGCCTCCACTGAAAAAGGACATGTATCCAGTCGGACCATCCCGGTTAACAAATGTAAAATAAAATAAATAAAATAAATAAAATCTGAAAGATTATAAGCAACAATTAACAGTACAAACTCTAAAACCACAAAAATATACTCAGCTCTGTATATTTCCAGATAGATAAAGCAGTCTCTCTGAATATAGGTTCCAGCAATGAAATGCAGGCTGTTACCAACAGGTATAATTTTATGAATGTGATCCTTGAGTTAGATAACACACAAGTTGTAAAAACCAGTATACCAACTGAAGACACAGCAGAAAAAAGGGGGAGGTGGAGAAAACTGTTAGAGCGCAGAACTGAAAAACTAAAAGCAATGTATAACAGTAAAACTCTAAAACCCCAAAAATATTCTCAGCTCTGTATATTTCCCGATAGATAAAGCAGTGTCTCAGAACACAGGTTCCAGCAATGAAATGCCGGCTGTTACTAACGGGTCTAATTTTATGCAATTGATCCTTAATTTAGATAGCACATAAGCTGTAAAAACAGTTATACCAACTGAAGGCTCAGTAGAAAATAGGGGGCTGTGGGGAAAAAATTTCAGCAGAGATCTGAAAAATTAAAAGCAACAATTAACAGTAAAAACTCTAAAGCCACAAAAATATACTCAGCTCTGTATATTTCCAGATAGATAAAGCAGTCTCTCAGAACACAGGATCCAGCAATGAAATACAGGCTGTTACTAAGAGGACTAATTTTATGAAAGTGATCCTTGATTAAGATAACACATAAACTGTAGAAAACACTTACACCAACTGAAGACACAGCACAAAATAGGGGGAAGTGGGGAAAACAGTTTCAGCAGAGATCTGAAAAACTATAAGCAGCAATTAACAGTACAAACTCAAAAACCACAAACAATACTCAGCTGTGTATATTTCCAGATAGATAAAGAGGTTTTTCAGAACACAGGTTCCAGCAATGAAATGCAGGCTGTTACTAACAGATCTAATTTTATGCAAGTGATCCTTGAGTTAGATTACTCACAAGCTGTAAAAAACAGTTATGCCAACTGAAGACACAGCAGCAAATAGGGGGAGGTGGGGAAAACAGTTTCAGTAGAGATCTGAAAAACTATAAGCAACAATTAACAGCACAAACTCTAAAACCACAAGAATATACTCAGCTCTGTATATTTCCATATATATAAAGCAGTCTCTCAGAACACAGGTTTCAGCAATGAAATACAGGCTGTTTCTAACAAGTCTAACTGTATGCAAGTGATCCTTGAGTTAGATGACACACAAGGTGTAAAAAACAGTTATACCAATTTAAGACACAGCAGGAAATAGGGGGAGGTGGGGAAAACAGTTTCAGCAGAGATTTGAAAAACTATAAACAACAATTAACAGTACACACTCTAAAACTAAAAAAAAAATATACCGCTCTGTAAATTTCCAAATAAATAAAGCAGTCGACCAGAACACAAGTTCCAGCAATGAAATGCAGACTGTTAATGTAACAGGTCTAATTTTATGGAAGAGATCCTTGAGTTAGATAACACACAAACTGTAAAAAACAGTTATACCAACTGAAGACACAGCAGAAAATAGGGGGAGGTAGGTAAAACAGTTTCAGCTTAGATCTGAAAAAATATAAGCACCAACTAACAGTACAAACTTTAAAACCGCAAAATATACTCAGCTCTGTGTATTTCCAGATAGATAAAGCAGTCTCTCAGAACACAGGTTCCAGCAATGAAATGTAGGATGTTACTAACAAGTCTAATTTTATGCAAGTGATCCTTAATTTAGATAAGACATAAGCTTTAAAAAAACAGTTATACGAACTGAAGACACAGCAGAAAATAGGGGGAAGTGGGAAAAACAGTTTCAGCAGCGATCTAAAAAACTATAATCAACAACTAACAGTACAAGCTCTAAAACCACAAAAATATAATCAGCTCTGTATATTTACAGATAGATAAAGCAGTCTCTCAGAGCACAGGTTCCAGCAATGAAATGCAGGCTGTTACAATGAGGTCTAATTTTATGTAAGTTATCCTTGAGTTAGATAACACACTAGCTGTAAAAAAAAACAGTTATAACAACTGAAGACACAGCAGAAAATAGGGGGAGGTGGGGAAAACACTTTTAGCAGAGATTGGAAAAACTATAAGCAACAATTAACAGTACAAACTCTAAAACAAAATATATATATATATATACTCAGGTCTGTATATTTCCAGATAGATAAATCAGTCTCTCAGAACACACGTTCCAGCAATGAAATGCAGGCTGTTACTGACAGGTCTAATTTTATAAAAGTGATCCTTGAGTTAGATAACACACTAACTGTAAAAAACAGTTATACCAACTGAAGACACAGCAGAAAATAGGGGGAGGTGGGGAAAATAGTTTCAGCAGAGATCTGAAAAATTATAAGTACCAACTAACAGTACAAACTTTAAAACCACAAAATATACTCAGCGCTGTATATTTCCAGATAGATAAAACAGTCTCTCATAACACAGGTTCCAGCAATGAAATGTAGGATGTTACTAACAAGTCTAATTTTATGCAAGTGACCCTTAATTTAGATAAGACATAAGCTGTAAAAAACAGTTATACGAACTGAAGACACAGCAGAAAATAGGGGGAAGTGGGGAAAACAGTTTCAGCAGCGATCTTAAAAACTATAATCAACAACTAACAGTACAAGCTCTAAAACCACAAAAATATAATCAGCTATGTATATTTCTAGATAGATAACGCAGTCTCTCAGAACACAGCTTCCAGCAATGAAATGCAGGCTGTTACAATGAGGTCTAATTTTATGTAAGTTATCCTTGAGTTAGACAACACATTAGCTGTAAAAAACAGTTATAACAACTGAAGACACAGCAGAAAATAGGGGGAGGTGGGGAAAACAGCTTCAGCAGAGATTTGAAAAACTATAAGCAACAATTAACAGTACAAACTCTAAAACCAAAAAAAAATATACTCAGCTCTGTATATTTCCAGATAGATAAAGCAGTCTCTCAGAACACAGGTTCCAGCAATGAAATGCAGGCTCTGCAGTGGGGATCCACAGAATTCAAAGATCTCTCTACAGCTCTTGCTGCCATTGGTAATATGGCTACTCCCAAGGCCACAAGGCCTTAACTAGTAGCTGGAATAACTGTTTTGTTTTTTTGGTGCACATGGCCATTCTCATAAAAAAGAACTCAAATAAATACCATTTTTAGCATAATTTCTATTCATTTGGGAAGCTCATCACATATGTAGAGGGTCAGCTTGGTCGGGGTATAATCAAACAAGATCCCCAGGTTGGTCAGAGACACATGGATATCTGACTAAATGTCATGCTGGACAACCCTAATCTTGTGTGGGGCCCTTGCTCAGAAAACCTGCTCAGAGAAAAACATTTTTTGGGCCTTTAATAATGGGAGATGTTTACAGCTCATTTACAGCTTCTCCCGTTTATTCTCCTTTTGGGAGAAGGAAGATCCTGTGGCCAGATGCTGATATAAATCAGGTAAATCCATCCCAGCCACAAACCTCTTTTCATTTGATAAGAGTTGCAACAAGTGCCAAGAGATTCCAGTTAAAGGAAGACTCCTGGCAGCTTTGGTTGTTTGGCATGTTTCTCAGTGCTCCCTAAATTTTCTAGCTACTGGGTCATCAGCAGGTTAATGAAGGCTTGAGAAAACACAAAAAGTGCCATTCAGGGTTCAAGAAAATCATTGGTCTACAACACTTACACCTCGTATTGCCAGATGCTGGTATAAATCAAGTTAATCCTTCCTAGCCACAAATCCCTCTTCATTTGATAAGAGTTGCAACCAGTGCCAAGAGATTCCAGTTAGATTCAGGCACTTTTTTCACAGCCAAAGAGGTAACCCTTCATGGGGTCAATTATATCATCAAGCCATTGTATTCCCCTATCAAGATAGATACACCTGTCGCCCTACTTGTGGATTACCTTGTTTTGGTGGCAGGAACCATGTTAATCAAATGTTTTTTTTTTTTTTGCAGGTTTCCCCATGGGATCTCCCATTTCCTTGGATTCCGAGTTAATCAAAAATCTATCACCTATCAAGGGCATTAAAGAGATGTCTGTCAGGCTAATATAGAAGGAAGTTGGGGCAGGCAGAATCACTAGCTCATTCCCTCAAGCCTCTTGGCCTAAGTATTTATCAAGGTGTTATACTTCTCATTAGACGATTTTTCTTCTTTCATCCTTTGTGCAATCATATTTTCCTGGCTTTATGCTGTGGCCTTTACAGCCATTAAAGTACTTAGTACATCCACTGGGATAATGTTTTCATTGGTAATGATTTAGCACCTATTTGGTTAAGGAAATCTAAAACTGACTAGTCTTGCAGGGGTCAAGAGATATGTTTTTACAGATATAGGTCCTGTTTCACCAACCCAGTTGATTGGAGCACAAAATCTGAGTTTATACCTATATGAGAAGAGTGGGATGAGTATCTCTGTGTAAGAATACCTTGTTGGCTAAGTGTCATGTCAAGGTTGCATTCACATCTGTCACTGAGATCCCATGATGTGACTTCATGCAAAAACTGGGACAGAAGGTGGAGAGTCCAGTGCTAGCCTACCGGTTATACAAGAAGGTTGAAGAACATTCAAAAAGAGGTAATTAAAAATAGATTATATGGATTAAAGGAAAAAAAAGCCAAGAGATGCCATGGTTAAAGAAGTCACAGATGTATTAAATAGACAGAATGATGATAAAGTAGTGGTGGGAGATGTCTCAATGATCATTATGGAAGGTACTACAGTTACGTGGGAATCAAGGGAAAATACTGCAATTACTATTTACTTCTTACATAAATCAGGTAAGAATATTGTTAAACAGCAGACCGAGTAAGAGATTTAAAGTAAGAAGGGAGGTCTGTCAAGAATGCCCAATGAGCAATTTAATATTTACTATATTAATGAATCTATAACAAGGAAATGGAAAAGATACTTAGTTAGGAAAGACATTTAATTGAAAAGAAAGTGGAAAGTACATTAATTTTTTTATGCAGATGATGCGGTGTTAGTGGAAAAGTAGAACATTTGGATAAAGGAAGTGATGGGGAAGTAGTAATGTTACAGGGAAAAATGAGATTCATTTTGAATAAAATAAAATGTAAGACAGGCTGTGTATTTATCAATGATGGAGGTGTAAGTATTAGTGCTTAGGTTTGATAGAATAAAAGTTATCAGGTAAAATGGGAAAATACTATGTATGAAATTAAAGAAATATTAAACTTTTGAAGACATTTAAACTGTACTTTGAAAAATATATATATTAAATTAATTCTTTTATGCTAGTAATACCTTGTAAAAAATAACTGTTTTAGGTCATTTTTTTTCAATAATATGGGGTTCAAAACCTAATCCAGTTAGGAGGGGTATCTTGAATGTTGAAAAATAAAATGGGAGATTAAAGACGATTAATCCAATTACACAGATGTCATCTTTGAATTTATTTCATTAATATATATTAAATAAAATAAGTGAACATCTGCAAAATGTGCTAGTAAAGGATATTTGTGAAAAAAATTGAGTTTCTGGGATAGAATGAAAACAGGAAAGGGGTTGGAAAAAATAGATAATGAAAAAATAAGTGAGTATTGGAGTAAGATAATGCTATGGAAAGTGGTAGGGGTTACAGAAGAAAAAAATCATAGGAGATTGTATGAGAAAATAAAGGAATTTTAGTGATGTCCATGGAGAAAAAAACACCATCCCTACCCTTGGTGCTGGAAGACAGAAAGTTGTGGGTTCTATCCCCAGTACACTTGATTGTACTGCTAATGCTGCAGTGCGTCATTGGGGGTGTTGCACTACTGAACAGATCAGCCATTAAACCAGGGTTCCATCTACTTGAGTTTGCGGTAGCCCAGGTGGATGTAAAATATCCCATGGTGTCTATCAAAAAGAATAGAGGAAGTTCCCCCATGCCCTGGCCAAATTTCCTCTTATAGTAGAAATACCACCTCAGGCCCCCGTCTGAAAAGAGATCAACAGCCTAGTGAGATTAATGCAGTCAACTAAGGATAGATACATAATTTGATTAATTGATTTTTCTAAATGTCACTAACAACATCGTCCACATAAATAAGTAACTAAATACCTAAATAAATATTTTTTTCTCAAGGTTGCTATTTCTTCCACATCAACAACATATGAAAGTTCTATCCAAAAAAAGGTGCACATATTCCCTCATCTTCAATATTCCTTTCAGCCTCATATCTAAACAGCATATGCTATTATTTCTAACAAAATATTTATTAATAATTAATCAGTTCCATGAATCATTTACATCCTCCTGAGTTGATACCAACTCATGTCCTTCACCTAAAGGACTATGCCTTAGAACTGCAGATGACCCTCAATGCTGCCCTGCAGTGTCAATTCTAGATAATGAAGACAGTTGGTGTGATGCTAGAACCCATAGCCGTCTTATCCTTTCTGCATCAGGGGTGAATGTACTCCCTGCTGAGTCACTTTCAATGGCACCTAGCATCTGTTAACCACAATGATTCACTAAGATATCAACCAATCAATGCAATATACAAGTAATAATACAAATCAGATTAGGCAGCTGGCCTATATCTGACCATAAAGTGGCCTTAAGTGGCATGACACTGAATGCAGATCACATCAACAATTCCAGAAGGCCCACTGTTATCCAACACCCTCCACCCTGGAAAGTATTACTACTTATACTTATAAAATTGGTAACTTCAGCCATCACCTTGTGCTTTAGTATTATTATTATTATTATTATTATTATTATTATTATTATTATTATTATTATGTAATGTGAGGCATCACCTCATGCATTATTATTGTTATTATTATTATTATTATTATTATTATTATTATTATTATTATGATTAGTATTATAAAACTGTAACTTGAGGCATCAGCTTGTGCTTTCTTCGTATTATTATTATTAAAATGTTTAAGTATTTGTTTTATTTTGTTGTTTGATTGTGCATACTTCTGCTGGCAAAATATTTTAGCATGTAGTCCTCAGAGCAGCACCTCTTCACTTTTTGAAGCAGATACTTAATATACAGGCTATCTATTCTGAAGAGTGCAATAATTCTGATTTATGTATAGCAATCTGTTATTGAAGAATAAATATTATATATATATATATGACTAAATGGTGTAAAGTATTTTATATACCTTTCAGCAAATATTCTGTTTTATAAACATTCTTTTTGCATTTACAGAAAACCACAGGATTTCACACCAAATGTAAGAAACTGTAGGTGGTATTCATAGTTACTATGTGCACTATAAAGGCAATCCACGCTGTTCACACATTTGCACAGCAAAGGCGAGAGTCATAGAGGAAATTCACATTAATCCACAATGACCACAAATAACTAGAACAAATAATTAGCTGTAAATCCTCACATGCTAATGCCTTCTCCCACTTGTTTCCAAATCATTGTCCTACTATGATGCATTCCCACGTCATGCACAGATTCATTATAAAATGCAGAATCACACCTTTTCTATCTACTTTGCAATCAAAGAAAATGCTTTCCCTTGCTGCTAGCTTTGCTAACTCCTGATGAGAGCTGTTTGTCTTGGCAGAGCCAAAAATACTTTGCCTTGCTGACTAAGAAGGCGGAGATATAAACAGAGAATAACTCATCATAATTTTGATAATCAGGAGATACCTGACAGATTTAAACTGGACAGGGATACTGTAAGAGTCTTAGTGAGAATGTATGGCCCCCAAAGGGGTAAGGGGGATGTCTGGCTTTCCCATACATGTGGATACTAATGTTTATACAGCCATCATTATATTTGGCATGGGGACCTTTAGGATACAGACTAGGACATGTTGGGTACCTCACAGGCTTCTGCCTTGAAGACACTTCAGCATTTCCTGGATGTACTCTTGGCACATGTGGATCAGTGCATCTATGTCCCAGTGTCAATTCAGGACTGCTGCTGGACGACATCTGTCTTTTATGGGGTGGCGCATTTCCTTGAGGTACTCAGTGCAGCAGATTGCACCCATGCAGCAATCAGTGGACATCAGTGTGACAGATTGCACCCATGTTGTAATCAGGGCACCATCTGGTCCATGAGGAGGGTGGTACTGCAATAGGAAGTGCTACCATTCCATTAACTGCCAGGCATTGTGAGATGAATGAGGGTACATGACCAACTTCTCTGCCCAGCATCCTGGCAGTGCACGATTCCCATATCTGACACACTGTCTCATTCTGCTACTTCTTCTTGCATGGTGGGATGCCCAGTGGTCTTCTTGTTGGTAAGTGTAAAAAAATAATTTAAGTAGTTATTAATGGTAAAATGTACTACTTACTGTTAAACCCTATTTTTGTTTGTCCCCCCTATTTCCTTTTTTTTCAAGTGATGCTGGATATCCACTAAAGCCATGACTTATAACACCACTGAGAAATCCAAGTGGAGCTGTGGAAGACAATTTTAATATAGCCCTGCTGCAGACCCATATTGTCACTGACAGAGTGTTTGGCTTGTTGAAAAACAGATTTAGATGCCAGTATGAGTCCGGGGTGCCCGTCATTATGACAAAGATACTGCATGCAAGATGTTTCCTGTATATTGCATTCTGCACAACATGATCATGCACCTGTCTGGTGGTGAAGAGATCCATGCTCTCACTGCAGCTCCCAGTTTCAGTCCTGCTATGACTAATGACGACTATCCAGCAGCAGTAGTAAGGGACCCTAGCAGAAGGCTTATGCAAAGCATGTGGCTTCTCAGGTAAAGTGGCAACATCTAGGAAAGAACTATAGACTGTGACATTCAGGTTAATGTTTCCTTTCTTGTAAAAAAACATATAGAGTACAAGTGATGTATGCAGTGATATGTGTGGGCTATGCTGTGTGGTACATGGTTTACTGTCACTGTTCATCAGATATTTCCTCTTATCTTTAAACTCATGCCTAAATTCTTACTGGCACCTGTTCAGTGATGTTGTAAGGCATCATATAAAGAATAATTACATTTCTAACTGTTTTGCACAAGAAATTCTATTTAGGTGATTACTTAAGTATGCAGGGGTGGTACATGTAATAAAACGTTGCTTCAATTTTAACATGAGTTCATACCTTGCAATTGAATGAAAAATGTATCATATACTTTTTTGTATTATGCAGTGTTTCCTCAGTTTTAACTATTACATGTTTGAAATGATTTACTGTTCTCTGTTAAGGTACTGTACATCACATTATTTCATTTTCTTATACAAAACAAGTTGCATCCTCAGATGCATAAATCATCATTTGTGTAGTGCTGCGGGTGGAGTGGCAACAGTGCTAGTTTCCACTGCAGGATACTCGTGTAATATTTTTTATTTTTTAAGACGTGTTCCTATTAATAGTGTGTAGTACTTGTTTTATGCTCGGTGTAATTGTCAGCTCTAACAGTGCTGAACTGGAAGTCTTGATAACGGATAAACCAGTAATGGTGTAAATCAGTGCAATTCAAATGTTATGACATAACGCTTTCTTTGAGATATTTCCTTTAATTGTAAGCCATAGCATTATTGAGATGAAATGCACGAACTTGCAAAATGTCTTAATACTGGGTTACATTCTGCACTCACATATTCTGAATTTTAATTTTTACTTATTTATTTAATAACGCAATGCCTTTCAAGTTAAAAGAAGACATTTCTGTGTATAAGTCAGATTATAATTACCTGAAATGTATAGCCTGAATCACAAAAGGTCAAGGTCAAATGTGTCATACTCAACATTTCCTAAAGACAGTGTAGGTGAAGGTGCATGTGATCTTGAAGAGGGGCTGTCATGTGAGCTGGATTGTGACTTGCTGTGATGTTGAAACCTATGTGATGCAGGTGATTCGACAGACACTGTGGGACTGGGACCTCAAATGAAAAGTTCTGCTACATGTAGATGAATGCAGATTGGCTTGCATGAAATCTGTTGTGCTTGTTCCCCTACCATTTGCACTATCTTTTTGAGAAGCACCTGTAGTGCAATGTGATATGCCCACACATATATGGACAATACTCTATCTTCTTCCCTTTCCAAAACTGACTCATTTGAGTTTGGTAAGTCCTCATTAGTGTATGAATGGAGGTGGACAAGAATGCTTGGTGTGCCACCATGCTAAGGATCAATGTGATCATGGCATTATCCCTACTCAATGTCATTTCTTTGAACTGCTGGAAATTCTTTTATATACCAAAGAGGACTCTAACCATTTCTAGCTGACTCTCTGTGGTAGTGTAACATGATAGAACATTTGTTGCTGAGCTTTTTCTTAGGTGTTTCCTGAGGCAGCTATGACATATGCCTGTGCCATGTACCCCTTTATAAAGGTGTCTCTGTGAACACTAATATCTCTTAATTTCTGTCATAATCTAGAAGGCCTTCTTGTGGGCCTGCAGACACTTGGGTAGAGGTGCATGGTTTTTCTATTTCTACAAGCTGTAGTGTAATGTCATTATTTACTTGACTTTGTGATCCAGTGCCACTACCTATGTAAGTGGGGTATGAGACCCTGCCATTAAACTTAGTGACTGTGTACCACTTTCCTTGGACTGCCTCATAAATATAGCAATGCCATCAGCAGCAGCAACAGCAGCCTTTCTGCTGCTGACATCCTTTAAATGTATTATTATAGGGAAACTGTTTGTTTCTGCTGCTTACCTTATAAAGAATTAACTGGATACTGGTGTACACAACTGTTTGCTGTGTAATAAGGTATGGGAGACACTCTGATCAATGGTATTATGAGCAGAAATGGAGAGTTCACCTGTCAATAGTAATTGTCATGTGTTATTTGTAATTCTATTTCAGCATTAAGTTCTATATATGAACACATCACTGTTGTTAAACCAACACTTCTGAACAGATGTCTGTTGATGCTGCAGACATCGGTAACAGCCAGTGTCCACACCATCTCTGATTATACCTGTGCCATCATCTTCTCTGTCACAGTAATTCCCATGAATGAGGAGGTATTCCTCATCAGGTGTTAACAAAATAACTGTTTCAGCCTCACACATGTAGTGCCACGGGCAATTGCATTCTGCGTGCCTTTGCTATGGCACATCCTACCACATTGTTGGCCCTATTCTTTCACTGTGTTAATGTGTGGCTCCTTCCAACAACAGGATTTATATCCATAACCAATTGCTTCCAGTTCTTTGCTCTCTCAGCTGGTTTGTGTCAACATTTTCCAAAAAAGGCATTTGTCATATGTCCTAAGTGCTGACATGACAAAGTCTACCAATTCCAATTTTGAGGTAAATTTGGCCTCCCAGGCCAAAGACAACCACAAGACATTCTTTAGCTATGTCTGCAACCTCAAAGGAAATACACAATTGTGTGCAAAGTTCATTGTAAATGGAGCCACCTTTGTTAAGCCAGAAGATATAGCAAACCTACTGGCTGACAAATTCACCTCTAACTTTAACCATCTCTCTCTGTCAACCTTTCCTCAGGAAATGCCACCAAATATAACTCCCCCTCCTCTCACTAGGGAGCAGGTCCTTAATGATATCTCTAAGGCCAAGAACACTGCATCAATGGGCCCAGACAATATACCAGGATGCTTTCTAAATAGCATGAAACATGATCTATCAGAACATTTAGAATTACTATTTAACTGCAACCACCAAATAGGCTGCATGCCTCAAAAATGCAGAATATCAACAATCATCCCACTGCACAAAGGTGGGGCTTCTACAAACCCTGGAAACTACAGAACCAAAAGACTCACTAGTCTCATATACAAAGCCATGGAAATAATGATCATGGGAATGATCAGTAATGGCATAGGAAACATCCAGACACTGGACACAACCCAATTTGGTTTCTTCAAGGCCAGGTCATGCCTACGCAGCCTGATGGACTTCTTTGAGAAGGTCACCAAATCAATGGATTTGGGCAAAACATTTCACGCTGTCTATCTTGACCTGGCCAAAGCATTTCACACATTCCCTTGCTCAGGCATTGTTGACAAACTTAAGAGGTTAGGTACAAACCATTATGTCACCCATTGGATAGCCAGCTGGCTCACAGACAGGACCCAAGACATTAAATGTGGGAGTCCACCTCTACAAATAGCCCAATTACAAATGGAGCCATCAGGGATCAGTCCTGGGACCACTCCTTTTTCGACATTTACTTCTCTGAAGTCAAGGCTAATGTAATGGCCTCTGGCTAATTAAATTTGCAGATGACTGCAAATTGGGAGCTGTTATTGAATCATCCACTGACACAAATGTTCTCCAAGAAGGGTTGATACAAACAAACAACAGGTACCACAGCCATGGACAAAAACTAAATGCCAAGAAATGCATAATAGTATCCTTTGGGAAGTCATCCATCCCTGGAAACTATCATATTGACAACATGCCCCTAAGAGTTGACCAAGTAATCTGGCACTTGTTGACACACACATAGACAGTAATCTAGCCTTTGACCATCACATGTTTACAGTAATAAAGAAATCATATTATGTCATGCAACTTATAAACAAAGGTATGGCATCTAGGTCAAAAGAAGTCATTGTTCCACTGTATTCAGCATTCATCAGACCTATCACCGAGTACAATGTCCCATTTATTATGTGCCTAGCCAGGCATATCTAACAAGTGGAACAGCCACTGAATACAGGGGATAAGTAACATGTTTTATGCAGACCAACTCAAGACCCTGCCTCTGTATTCTTCTCCTACAGACTATTGAGGGGACATCTATGGCTGGCATACAAGGCATTTTCAGACTCCACTCTGGTGGACCTCCTGCATATCCATAAAACAAATAGTACCAGAATGACCTGTTCTAGAGACTTAAACCTTGCCTGCAATATAAATAGGACCTGCTGGAGAGACAGGTATGTATCCCAGAGACTACCCATTCTCTGGAACAGGCTCCTCATCTATGTGAAGCAGATTTCCTCCCTAACCCAATTCAAGTGCAACTTGGACAATTGGATTGCAAAAGGAAATTCAATCCTGGTTTGGCACCTATGTCCCTAATGGACACAGGCAGCCTATAAATGGTTCAACACCTTGACTTCTGCTTGTAAATGTTTTACCTCCCAAACATATCTGTCAACTGTACTGAATTCCTCAGTATTATACTGGTTTTGAGGGTAAAAATAATGGGGTAACACAAATTTCCATGTGGCCCATTAAATTACCAATATTTTTTTTTTTTACAATTTTAAGTTAAGGCTGATGTCATCATGCATCACCAGAGTGCATGCGTGATGACATGATCAACTTCCTGATGCAGTGTATGACTGCTTGTTAGAGACTGGGTGGGCAGGCGTTTCATACCAGAGTAAGTCAGGACTTCTTGAAAACTGCTATTTCTCATCAAACAGTTCAGTTATAATACAGCATTATTTATTGTTATACAAGGAGACAGATTTATGACTTTGACTAGTATACAGTCTGTTGCCTTGGGAATGAGAAACCTTTTCATTGTAGTTTGCTTGTACCCCCCACTTGAAACAGAGATGGATTTGTGGCAGGGCCGGCCCACATTAAGGAGTAACAGGTACCTATTGCATGAGGTGGGGGCCGCAGAATATCCAGTATGGCATGTAAAGAAGTAAAATACTTGAGGCACGTGTGGCTACCACTTGTGATGTGTACCTAAAGCTCTCCGTGCCTCATAACTTTGTGTCCCTGGCAGCTTTGTTGATATTGGTCTGGACTCTAGAGTGCTGCTACATCTGGAAGGAACTCCATCTTTCAAGGTAAGTGACCACTGCTTTCTTCCCTAACAGCAGGCAAGGAAAGCATTTTGCTGTATTCATGCTTAAGGTTAATGACGCCTCTTGGCAGAGGGTGGAATATGACAAGGCACATACTTATGTATACTATGACAAACCTGAGCAATGAGGGCACTTGGTAGGTAATGTAGTTAAGGTGCCAAGATGGGTGGTGGAAGGATGCATTCTTTGGCACAGATGGAAAAAAAAAAAAGACAAATCAAGTAACTCCAATTCAAGAGAAGGTCAACTCAAGACATTCCAACTATTTGGCTAATGATTTTGCATTTTCAGACGGGTATGTATGGTCTACATGTGTAAGATTTCACTTGAGCAAGGACTTTTCCACTTTTGCTGTGGATGTGTTCAAACCAGTCTTGTTCATTGAGTACTATTGTGTGTTCATCTAACAAGAGAGGTGTGTACTCCTTGTGTTCATATTGCATAGTAGGCAGAACAAATGTACCATCATTTGATCTTTGGAACTGTGGCCTCGATTCTGTTAGCTGTTGATGAATATGATGGAAGAAAAGGAGGGGTCTTTTCCTCCTGTCTCCATCATATGCAACTGCTGTTTTACATTTTTTTGTACGTCATTTATTATTGTGCATGTGCTTACAAAGAACACTCATTGCCTTACAGTGGTTTCTAGCAGTCAGTTTTGTTTTGTGTTTTTTTTCTGTAAAAGTTTAGCTCATGTCTGCTTTTGTTATGATTACGTTGCAAATATATTTTAATTACATTGGCAGAGATGCTGTGACTTCCCTTCTTGTAGGTTTTGAGGTACTACGAAATGTGCATTTCAGGAACTTTGCCATTTTAGGAAAATTCCAACAATGTTTCAAAATCAGTTATTGCAGAAACAGAGTTGAAACATGTATAAGCTAAAATAGTAGTAACAATAAAATTGATATGTAATGATAAGCTCTAATATCATTATGTATATTTTTTAGAACAATTGAAGCCATTTTTTTAGTGGGTCCACTTTTGACGTAAATCCAGTGTGATTATTTATTGGTTTATGTGCAGGGAAAAAAATGTACTTCATATTAAGAGAAGGTTTGATGCTTTGGACTGTCAGATGCTGTACCTACCTGATAAATGAGAATGCTGTTGTTGACATGCAGCCTTGTTAATAATGACTTACCATGTCAGATTCCCATGCTCATAGGAGCCTGTGCTTCCCATCAGCTAGCATAGACCACTGATGCTTTCTGCAGCCAGGATCACTTAAACTATTGCTATCTGTTATAGATGTTTAAACGGGTAACTGCTAAAACTGCTAAAAATGAAGTTTAGGCTAACGCAAAAGCTTTATGCTGGCAACAGTGTCCTTGCCATACCTCTCAATCTCTCAGAGCAAGAAATCTGGACACAGCCAACAATAATGCTGGGACAAAGGCCCAAAAATAGGGACAGATTTTAAATATTGCTCCTGTAAACTTCAGATAGTTTCTAGAATAACAGATTTTACATTATTATGTGTTTTTGAGGGATATGAAATCTGAAATTCAAATGTCTGCCATTATTTATTATTAATTACTGACTTAAATCTTCATGTTGGTATCCCATAATTCCATTGGAGTAGGTGGGGTTGCATGATTATGTATGCAAATTGCATGCTAATCAGTGTCACGATTTTTGGCCAGTTCTACCTACTTTTCATGGGCCTTTGTCCAGATTTCTGATGTTTTCAAGTTGAGAGGTATGCTCCCAAGCTCCTGCTTAGACTTATCAAGGATATCAGAATTTGTCAGAGATTTGGGATGCATGGCTAGACTTAAAAAGGCCCTTGTGGTTGTTATCCTAGTACACACCTATGAACCTATGAGGAAGTGGTTCTCCACATGGCTAAAACTGTCTTTTCTCTGTTTGGAGCCCTACTGCTACATCATTCATTTACTTAAAACAACATAAGTCATATAGTGAAACTTTTAATGCAATCATCAGACAAACAACACATCAATAAAAACATGCCTATTTCATCACAAATAAATAAAAGATGTGAGTAGAAAACCAGGCATGTTGAATTAACAGCTATAATCATATACATTTGCAAAGTCCAAATCCAGCAAGTTAAAGTAGTGTTGTAGTAATCTGTGCAACATCATCAAGACATTTATAGTTTATTGCAAGCACTTGACATTAAACCATCATCTTATGCAACTGCTGACAGACTTATATCCTTCCTCTACCACTTTCCTGTATTCATACTGCCATTTTTCATTCAGGAGTGACAGTCAGTAATCCAACACCACCACTCCCCCGTTATCTTGACACAACATATCCCTGAAAATGCATTACATCAGACTTCACTCACTTCAAAGTATGTACTTCTAACTCATACAGCATAATCAATAAATGCTTTAGAATTTATTTCCAAATTATCTTTGACATAGACATTATGACTACTTCCCTATACTTTTCCATTGCTTCTGTCACAAATTCCCATTCATCGGCATTTGTGTGAATCATCAGCATCTGACTGTCAGATCAATAAAATACACAATTCTCCTAGTAACATGATCTAACAGTAGTATGAAATGTTTTCTAATAATTTTTAACATTGTATAGTATTTATTTCTTACTTGATTAATTTTGTAGTTTCCTAAACCATTTGCCACATATCTCAAGTGATCACAAGTTAATATGACAGTCTTAAAGTTATTCAAGTAAATTCAGGATCATTTAAGAATTTTGCATGGAAATTAAACTTAGCTTATCTTTATGAACAGCAGTAAACAGTGTATATGTCAAAAAGTCCACATAACTAGGCCTTAGGACGCTGTGAATGAGATGTTCAAAGCACTGCTGAGCTAAGCAGCCCTTATGAATGCACAAAATGTCTGTAAGATTAGAAAATGGAAAGTAGAGTCAGGTACAGGTGAGTCAGATACAGGTGAGTCTGCATCATCCTGCATACTTTGACAAACTTCAGCACCTCAGTCACCTACTTAATATGACATTGTAATGACATACACAGGAGGGTTTATTCATACAAATTATAAAATGATTTTTACTAATTCAACAATCGAAAATGGCTTGCTTAAAGAAATAATTAATGCATGAACTACAGCTATAGGTTTCAAATAAAGATACCATTACAGCACAGAAGCATAAACTAACATAATCAGCTTAAAAAGTAATGTTTTCAGCTGCTCCAGTGACACAGAGGGATGAAGCCCTGCCTACCGGCCAGCTGACTTGGGTTTGATTAGCGACTTGGGTGCTTGATGTAGCAGCAGGGAAGGGGTGGGCATGCCCATCCTAAGTGTGACGGCAGTCACTGATAAACTCCCTAAGGAGAAGTGTGGTTCAAAGATGGGATTTGCGTTCAGACATAATTCATGAGCACAGAGGGGTGGGGAAAGGGAGTGGGTAGGGCATAAAATCAAAAGAAAAAAATCCCTCTTGATAGAAGCAGAGATGATCTGATCCCCCCCCCCCCCCAGGATACCCCAAGGATTCACGTCTGGCCTAAGCAATCCAAAGAAATTCTGAGGATGGTAGGAGAGTAGCTGTCAGACTAAGTATGGAAGTTGGGAAATGTGGCCTGCCCACTAACAGTTGGGTCCAAGTGGACCAAAAATAGTAATCATTTCATCAGTGAATTTTATTTACCATGGAAATGAAATGTAAATATATTCCTATTAAAAGTAACTGTGACAAAGCAGACTGGTAAACCAAATTTGCCAGTAATATCCCATCAGTAGCCAATGTCCCTACATGATAGCTGGGTTTGTTTATGGTGATGTCACACCCCAGATGGTGTGGTTCCAAACCTGAGCACCACACCCCTTGCACTTACATTCCTCATTCTGGTACTGACACTTTGAAACATGGCAGCACCTTTGAAGTCATGAGGCTGACCTCAGAGCTAGTTTAGACAAGGAGACCAAAATTATGGTTCACCTTTTTAGAGATTCTTGCCCCTTGGAAACAGAGTCATCTGTATGTGATACAGAGTGAAAAAAGTTGACATCTGGCAACAGCCGGGGAAGCACCTGCCATCCCTGACAGGGATCATTCACTCTGGCCCCAGTGCCACAACAGATACAATGAACTACAGAAGAAGATGCATGATCAGCTGGCTGAGAGGGTAGACCAGGTGATCGTGAAAAGGCATAACAACATTTATACAACTTACTGTGCATTTTGGGTCTCTTATTATCTGCTAAGTGGTGAGAACAGCACATTATGCTACAGCTGACCCTTGAACTTGAAACATTATTTTCTTGCCATTTGGATGAATTGTTTGTCTGAAACAGGATATTCACATTATAGTGAGTTGAGCCTAGGCTATTATAGATTCTGAACAGTTACTTTGAGGCCCATACACTGAGCTTTATGTTCCCATCGTGTTATTGACACATCAATAATAGGGCAGCATAGTCCGTTACTAGAGTCAGTTCTCTAACAGGTAGTACATTAGGGAATCGAAACTAAGAGCCTACTTGGCGGTTAGGCATTCTCTTTTATCACAGGATGCCTAGATTCTGCTTTATTTATCTTTCAGATAAAGAAACAAATCACATGCTTCTCTCCATTAAAATTTTTAAAAGCACTGCTCCTAAACCAGCTTTGCTGCATCTGTATAGGATTTACTTACTAAGGTCAGCATACAATAATGCAGTCACTAAACATAATGTTTCCTTCAACAGCTTAAAAGCAGTGTCTGCTTCTACTTTTCACTTTATTTTAGGAGCATATTTCCATTGTTAATATCTGTGAAAGGGCATATAGTCACAAACTTCTATTAATACCTTATAAACCTCCAAAACATCCCACTTGTTTCTTAATTTCTGGAATAGACCACTTTTACACCACTTCTAATTTTTCTTTCTGGGGTATAACAACTCTCTTCCTATGACATACCCATGGTATTGTCACATCTACCTTGTTCTTGCAGGCATTCCCAGTAAATCTTGCTTTCTTTAAGGAATCTAGTACAGCCTGTATCTAAGGTAGATTGTACATCTTAATTTGTTAGTATAAAAATATAAATAAGAAATACTTTTTAACAAGAATGCTTCTTATTGAGTCACTCTAAAAAGTGAAAAATAAGGAAGAAGAGTGAAAACTCTGAAAAAGAAACACAGTCAGACTGATTTCAAAAAAGCATTCAAGGTTGATTTTTTGATTCCTGCTACTCCTTGTGGTACCTCTATCAAAATGAACAAAACCAACCTCAAATACTTTTCTGAAATCAGCTTGTCTGGGTTTCTTTTCCAAAGTTTTTACTCTGTTTCCTTATTGTTTTACTTTTAAGAGCGACTCAATAAAAAGCATTCTTTTAAAAAAAAAATATTTTTCATTTATATTTTTTATTTTTTACTTTTTATCATTTATGTAAAATACAACAGTAATTGTGTATAAAAATAAATTGTGTTTTTGGGACTCAGAGTGTGTGTGTGTGTGTGTGTGTGTGTGTGCGTGTGTGTGTGTGTGTGTGTGTGTGTGTGTGTGTGTGTGTGTGTGTGTGTGTATGTATTTGTGCACACACATACACACAAGTGTTACTATTTATAGTTGAGATTTTGAACATTGCAGTGAATGTGACTGGCACCAATAATACTTGATAGAGAAAGTGAACAATGCAATTGTTTAAAGACAGTATAATTATTAATAGTTCTAAAGGCTTTAACGGGCACATTAACTTATACTAGAAGACTGTATTGAGGAATCATTAAGATAAGATCACTGTAATAGTTACAGGAATTGTACAGCTGTTTGAGTCCTGGAATTCTGAAACACTGAATGCTCAAACCAAATGCTGAGATTTGCCAATACCCACACTCATATTGTTTCCCCCATCTGAGGAAGGGCAAAGAGATAAGTCCCATAATAATTTTATAGGTACCTATCAATCATGCAGGTTTTAGAAGGATGCTATTGTATTACTGCATTTAAAATGGAAAGGAAGTGTGTTCCAGTAGTGGGGTAGGTGTTTGATAATAAACTTGTCTCCATAACATGCCATATTTATATACTGGTGGCGATTTAAGTCTCTAGTTATGGTATTAGTGTATCTGTTTAACTTCAGAAGATACAGGTGATCAACTAATTTACATTATGAAATCAGGTATTGAAAAGTAAGACTTTTATTTAAGAGTAAATTAATTATGGCCTAAAATGAGTGGGGTTAGCAGCTACCTCACCTGGAGAAGTTTAATTATATCAGGATCTTGTTCATGAGTGACAATAGAAAGGATCAGCAGATGTACTGGCATCACTGTACCAAACGTGTGGTGAACTGAGAATTGAGTCGTAGGATGAGCTGTCAGTTTATATATATGTACCCATCATCACCTCTGATCATAAGCTTTGAGTAGTGACCAAAATGATGAGGAGAATCTACTCTGCTTTGCTGATACTGGGTAATTTGTTCGCTGTTCCACATCCAGTAGTAATAATTTACTAATACTTTATTGACATCCACTGTCTTTGCCATGTGGAGGTATATTATCAAATCTGTTTACTGAAAGGCAGTGTAATTATGCAATTTGTATATGTTATTATATTTAATATATTTCTTTCTTCTTTTATAATGGCTATTATGTCTTGTAATGACTTGTTACATGATAAAGTTATGGCTGAAATGATATGCTAGACAAGCCTACCTATCTGGTAAAACAAACAAAACAGCAGATGCAGTCAGTGGAAATGAGATTCATTCATAGGACAGCAGGGTGCATTTTCTGCAACTGTTTATGAGTGTGTGTGTGTGTATGTGTGTGTGTGTGTCTTTGCTAGACAGCAGAAAAATTACTGAGCTCCACTCGCCATTTTTTCTGCTGTGTTGTGAGAGTAACAGAACCACAGGACAAAGAGAGAGAGCCACAAAGCCAACTTCAATAAAAAGCACTCTAATAATAAAAATAACATTTTGTAGGTGTGATGTAATATAGTGCAGAATTTTAAAACTGTCCATTAATCTTTGGATATCTCAGGTGCAACATGTAGCCCAAAAGGAAGAATGTTTTACTCCAATCATTCTCCTTAGCCTCACCTGTATTTGCTAATAACCACTCGTCAGGTCTACTTGAGTTTTGGAACTTGAAACCTGAACCATTCTATTAGCTCATCAAGAATACCATGTAGCACATAATTCATCCCACTATGAGTAGGTGCTTCCTCTCTCTGTATCTTTAGCCATCTGCTAGATTTTCCAGCGCTGTTCATCACAGAATCAGATTGGTCATTCAAGTTTTAGATTTACCCCTATTGGTTCATACTTGTGTACTAGGCAAACTATCACTGGGGCCTGTAGCCACAAATCCCAAATATCTAACAAGTTCTGGTACCCTGGGTAATATAAACAGGGGCTTGGGAGTTTAAACATTTACAAGTAGGGGCCTGGAAGATGAACCTTTTACAAGCTACCAGTGTCTGTTAGAGACAATGGTGCCAAGCCAGGGGTGGATTTCTGGTTCCCCATGCAGTTGTCCAAATTACATTTGAATTAGTTTAAGGAGGAATTCTGCTTCACATGGATAGGGAGCCATGGAGCCTGTCTGTGAGGCTAATGACCACTGGGGCCTTTAGTCATGTATTCCAAACCTATAACAAATTCTGGTATCCTGGGTATTGTAAACAGGGGCTGGAGAGTATAAACATTTATAAGCTGGGTCCTAGGAGATGAACAATTTACATGCTACCTGTGTCCATTATTGACAAATGTGGGGATGAATTTCAGGTTCTCCATCCAGTTGCCCAAGTAACACTTGAATTGGCTTAGGGAGGAATTCTGCTTCACATTTATAGGGAGCCTGTTTCAGTGAAGGGTTAGTTCTGGGATACACAACTGTCTCTCCAGCAGGTCCTATTTATATCACAGGCAAAATTTAAGCCTTTACGGCTAGTAATTCTAGTGCTGTTTGTTTTTCAGATTTGCAGGAGGTTCATCAAAGTGGGGTCCAATGATGCCTTGTATGACAGGCATGCAGCTCCTCTCAAAAGCCTGCAGGAGGCAGAATACAGTGATAGGGCTTTGATGTGGTCTACATAGGAGATATTGCTTACAGCCTGTATTCTTTTAGTGAGGAACATCTGTAAAAATTCCAGTTGTTGGATGTGCCTAGTTAGGTACAAACCAAAGGGGGCATTGTATTTAATGATAGGTCTGATGAGTGCTGAATACAGAGCAACAATTACTTCCTTGGATGTAGATGCCATACCTTTGTTTATAAGTTACACAACATAGAATGAATTCCTCATTACTGTAGACATGAAGTGATGAAGGCTAGATTACTATCTATGTGCGAATATATGTGCTACCAAGTCCCTGACTACTGGTTGAACTCAGGAGTGTGTTGGTAATATGTTAGTTACCAGGGGTGGATGACTTCCCAAAGAATACTATTGTGCTTTTCTTGCCATTTAATTTTAGTCAATGGCTATGACATCATTGATTTGTCAGTGTCAGTCCTTCCTGGAGAACATTTGAGTCACTGGGGGGGTTCAATGACTGCTCCTAATTTGCAATCATCTGCAAATTTAATGAGACAGAGACCATTGGCACTGGCATTGACTTCAGACATAGAAGCCAAACCTTTGTTTAGAAGTTGCACATCATAAAATGTTTTCCTCACTACCACAAACATATGATCAGCAAAGGCTAGGTTAGTATCTATTTATGTCACCAAATCCCAAACTACTGGGTTGCCTCTTAGGGTGTGTTTTCAATACAGTAGCTACAAGGTGTGGCTGAATTCCTGCATTTCTCAGCATTTAGTTTTAGTCCATGGTTCTGGCATAAGTTATTTGTTTGTTGGTCCTTCTTGAAAAACACTGGCGATGGTGGGGAATTCTAAGCCTGCTCCTTATTTGCAATCATTTGTATACTGCCATTCACATTTGAGGTTGTGGACATATCTAAAGAATGCATTGTGGTTGTCCATGGCTTTGGCCTTGGAGGGCAGATTTATCTCAAATTTTGCTTTGACAGACCCAATTTGTCTTCTGATTAGTTTGGTTGGTTTGATGAGAGCACTTTTATCCTGCTGCTTGCTGCACCTCCTAATTTTTGCCATGGTTTTCTTCCTTCTGTTATCCAGCCTATTGATGTTGTGATTCTACCAGGGTGGCTTGTTTTTCATTTTTTTTTTATTTTTTATTCTTTTGAGCTCATTCTGTGCTTATTCCTGTTGGGTAGAGTTGGCTCCATGCAGCTATTAATATGACTGTTATGTAAGGCGTCTGTGAACATGTCTGCATAGGCAGCAGTTTTGTCAGGGTTGTATTTGGGGGAGGCTTAACATTTTTCCAGGTTATGACTTAGAGAAGTTCCTGAATATTCTTGGGTTAGTTGGGATTACAGGTTTTATTTTTGCTTCAAATGAGACCATTTTGTGGTCTGACCTTATCAGAGATGGCGTTAAATTGGGGGGGGGGGGGGTGCAGCATTCTGCCACATTATGAGGATAGGTTCCAGTATGCTTGGTTTGCACCTCTGGTTGGTGTATTGACATTCCGGTCCATGGAGCTTCTGTTGAGAAAGTTCTAGAATCTCTGTGCCTGCATGTAATTAAAGTTGTCCATGAATATGGTGTTGGGTTGGATGGCAAGTGGTTCCAATAAGCTTAAATATGTGTTATGGATTTCCTGAGTCACATAGTGGGACATATAGCTTGGAAGTGGTATGGGATTTTACCTATGGTGATTTGAGTAGGGAGAAGCTCAAGTGGATTGTCCATATTGGCCAGCATCGAGGTGTCTTTTTTTAAATAATTTGAGGCACTTCTACCTTTTAGTTCCTGCATGTGTAGTAGCTGGTCTAAATGTGTGGAAAGCACTATAGCTTTGCACTGCCAGGGAGTTCTTGTTAGCTTTAAACCATGTTTCAGTGACTGCACAGACAGATATCAGGATTCTCTAGGGTGAGGAGAACTTTAAGGGAATGGAGTTTATTGTTTAGAGTCCTAGCATTGAGCAGTAGCATCTTTAGATCTTCTGGGTTTTGATATTCTTTGCTGGAATGATTTTCAGGTTGGCATTGCCAAAAAAAAGAAGAAATCCACAAATACCGACTACTGAATGACAAGAAGCAAATGGACAAGAATCCAAGAGCTGAATGATGAAATCCGTAGTTAATGATAAAAAACCCACTTTTATTGCATAAAATATATGTTCCATAAGCGCTTTCATTTAAGCTATGTTAAACTTCTTCAAACAATTTAAAATACATTACATCACATCCTTTTATACACATACTAGTTACTTCATTGGACCCTTTGAAAATTAATCAATTAAAGCTACTTTTATACTTGCTACTATTATATTATTGCAAATGCCTTTGAAAACTAAATGTATACATTGATCAAAAAGATGTAATAAATGCATCCATATATGTGCTTATGAATGAATATATTATATTAAGAAACTTTGAAATAAATATATTAAAAAAATGTTAAAAAACATGTTGAAAAACAGTAAAGCATGTATGAAATAATATATTAATATATATAAGAAATATTTTACTTAATACTGTATAAAATATAAATAAATAAATAAATTAATATATATGATCAATGGCCATTATAGAAAATTGGTAATCATTATGTTCACTGATGTGTTTAGCCAAAGCGTTGTTCAATTTATTTTTCTTAATAGCCTATTCATGCTCATATATTCTTTGGGATAACTGTCTCTCAGTTTTCCCAATATAGAACATTGGGCATGAATTACATGTGGCTAAATAAACAACAACAGCTCTGGATTTGCAATTATATTTACTATGAAAATAGAACTTTCTCTTTCTAGGATAATAATATTCACCCATTTTTATTTTATGGCACCAATGACATGCACCACATTTAAATGTACCTGTATTTCCATGAATGGGTAAATAATCTGTTTTCTTTAAGATTTCTTTAAAACTTAATATAATGTGCTTATGAATGAATATATTATATTAAGAAACTTTAAAATAAATATATTAAAAAATTATGTTAAAAAATGTTGAAAAACAGTAAAGCATGTATGAAATGATATATAATATATATAAGAAATATTTTACTTAATACTGTATAAAATATATATATATATATATATATATATATATATATATATATATATATATAAAATGCTATGTACATAAAATATATATTGTTACATACAGTGTTAATACAATAAAGATGAAACATTTTTCTTTCTTTCTAATGCTTTTAATTTTAATACTGGGGCTATTGAGCTACGCTGAACAATGCTTTGGCTAAGCAAATCAGTGAACATAATTATCACCAATTTTCTTTCCTGGCCATCGACCATGTAGAAATAGAAGATGAGAAACTCTGCGGCTTACATTTAGAACTTAAAGAACTAAAATGGCAAATAGGAACACAAGCTGATAATTGGCCTGTAATTAATGAGCGTAGCTCAATAGCCCCATTATTAAAATTAAAAGCTATTAAGTAAAATATTTCTTATATATATTATATATTATTTCATACATGCTTTACTGTTTTTCAACATGTTTTTAACATAATTTTTTAATATATTTATTTCAAAGTTTGTTAATATAATATATTCATTCATAAGCACATTATATGCATGTATTTATTACATCTTTTTTATCAATGTATGCATTTAGTTTTTAAAGGCATTTACAGTAATATAATAGTAGCAAGTATAAAAGTAGCTTTAATTGATTAATTTACAAAGGGTCCAATGAAGTAACTAGTATGTGTATAAAAGGATGTGATGTAATGTATTTTAAATTGTCTGAAGAAGTTTGACATAGCTTAAATGAAAGTGCTTATGGAACATTTATTTTATGCAATAAAAGTGTGTGTTTTTATCATTAAATATGGATTTCAGCATTCAGCTCTTGGATTCTGGTTCATTTGCTTCTTGTCATTCAGTAGTCGGTATTTGTGGATTTCTTCATTAGTATGTCCTTGGGGAACGATCCGCACAGCTGAATGAAGATGATGGAATGGCCGAAGGGTCAATTGGGAAGTTAGCTGCTTTGATAATGCAGTTAACACAATGTATAGACAGTTTAAATGAGCGTATGAAAGCTCCTGAACAAATTTCTGTCAACAGTCTCGCTAATACGCTCAGAGTACTACAATGGATTTTAATGTTACACCTCTTTGTTTGGGGAATAACAACCCCCCCATCCTATAATTCTGAATTTGGACCTGACCAGTATGCTCAAACGGATGTCAATGGACATCAAGGTGCATGCGCACACAGTACGGGACACAACCATACTTGTAACTATGTTCATAGAAGGGAAGTACCTGTTTTGAATGAATGGCTGGTATCTGCATTTGCATTTTCTGGTGGACAAATGCAAGGTACTAATTCTATAAACCTAAAACTAAATGATTTTTGACAGCAAACTAGTAAAATGTAGAAAATTGCAATTGGAGAATGCCTATTTAAAAGAGTGCAATAAGCAGAACATCATTCCTGAGGGTTTGCGGTTTTGGCGCTACCCTACAGGCTTAGTTAACAACTCACCTCTACATATGGATTTTGTGCAATTATTTGATAGACGTGGCAAAGAACTTTTAAATATCATGATTAAATATAATCAAAAGGATATAGAAGTGCTTATGAATGAATTAGCTGTATTAGGGACATAGGAGAATACATTTCTTATGAGAATACCAAATATGAAATGTTACGTATTTAGACCAACAGATAGCTAAATTAAAAGCTGGTAAAATGTAGAAGCTAGAAAGAGACTTGAATCAATACACAAATGGCATTGCATATCCTAAGCCCCCAGGAGGGCAAAGAAGAAACAGGCAAACTTATGATGGTGACAATACAAATATTGAACCCACTGATTCAAAAAAAATTATACAACAGCCTAATCATTTATATGATCAAGAATTTCCTGAGTTAAGAAGATCAGAAAGAATAAGAAATAAAACTAACCCCCAGCACTTTTATAACAAAGCAGCAGGGTTTCAAGGGGCCAGGCCAAAAAACAAGAATTGGAGGACTTAAATAATGGCCTCATTTCCAGTGTGAATTCATGTGTAATGTATGATATGCAACAACTTGTAAACAATGTTAATGTATTGTGTGACATGGAGAACATATTATTGTGAACACTAGAGGAGATTTCAATGTGTATAACTTTTCAGATGTATACGTAGATGAACAAGTTGCAGATTTATTAGATAAAGGAACAACATTTGTTCCATCTAAGTCTTTTGATTTTACTAGCACAATGATAGATATTAAAATGTTTTTAATAAAAATTTATTTTAGTCTCTTATACCAGACCAATATATAATGGGAGAAGTAAGTATAGTATAAGCAGCATATATAATCCCCCTTTACATCCTAGATTAATTACCTATGAAAAGATTTGTGAACACGAGTTAAAGCGTTTACATACCTCAAACACAAAAGGAAAATATATTCCGAATTTAGATGAAACTTAACAAAGTATTTTGAATATATTAAAAAATGAGAAAGTAAGAATCATGAAGCCTGACAAAGGGGGTGGAGCGGTAATTATGAGTCAGGATAAATATAATAATAAATTAAATAACATTTTAAATACTGACATACATTGAAGTGTCACGTAATGAATTAAATAGTGCCTACAGGAAAATATATGGAGAAATAAATGATATTTTTTACAAAGACGAATAAAGTTAGATTTATATAATTATTTGAATATACCTACCCCCAGAATACCCATTTTTTGGGTAGCCCCAAAATCCATAAGAATGTTGATGACCCCCCCATGCTTCCATTAGTTGATGGCAGAGACTCAGTTACTTCTTCATGTGCAAAATACATAGATTACGAACTGAAAAATATTCTAGGAAAAAAATACAGATCTGTAAAGACTCTTGGACCTTTTTGGAACACATGACTGAAGTACAATTTGATCATAATGACATCTTAGTTACCATAAATGTATGTGATCTTTATACTGTTATCCCACAAACTATAGGGCTTGAATGGGTCAATGAAATGCTCATTTATCATCATGTAACACATGATTTGGTAAACTTAATAATGGAACTTTTGGAAATAGTATTAAGGAATATTTATATTTCTTTTAATAAGAAATAATTTTTACAGAATAAAGGTATTGCTATGGGGTCACCATGTGGGGGAGCTCATGCTAATTTAGTAATGGCTTTCTGGGAAAGAAACTATGTGTTTAATACTAAATACAGCACATTTTTGAAATCATATCGTAGATTCCAAGATGACATTAGCATAATCTGGAAGGGCACATTAGAAATGTTGAATTAATTTCCTATATATAGAAACAATACTACTGATTTATTTTAAATTTACATGGGGCATTAATGTAGAATATATGAAATACCTGGATGTCCATCTTGCGAAAGACAGAATTAATCAAGCTTATACAGCAGTCATATATAGAAAGGAATCTTATTCAAACTGCTTCTTACATTACAGTAGTTCACATCCAGAGCACCAGAAGAAATCCATTGTCAAAGGGCAACTGGTTAGGGAAGCCCAGATGGTGACAAATTTAGATAAATTTAAAGAAGAATGTAATTTCTTGCATATTATGTTTCTCAATAGAGATTATCCAGAAGTATTGATTGATACATTAATACAAGAAGTAACCATTAAGAGAATTAATGGATAGTTTAAACCTATTCTAGACAAACAGAATATAGTGCAAGATTCCATCAATTCATCCAATAGAAGTATAGAGAATCTAAATAATGAAGAAATCAGTGTATCAACAAAAAAAAGACTTTTTTAAAGCTTTAGTACTTACTTATTCCCAAGATCATAATATAATTAGGGATATAGTAGTTAATAACTGGACTATTTTATTAGAAGATCCCTGTTTTAGGAATCACATTAGTAAGAAACCTAGAATAGTTTACAAGAAAGGGAAAAGCTTTAAAGAAATCTTAAAGCAAACAAATTATTCACCCATTCATGTAAATATAGGTATGTTTAAATGTGGTGCATGTCATTTGTGCCACAAAATAAAAATGGGTGAATATTTTTATCTTAGAAAGAGAAAGTGCGATTTACATAATAAATATAATTGCAAATCCAAAGCTGTTGTTTATTTAGTCACATGTAATTCATTCCCAATGTTCTATATTGGGAAAACTGAGACACAGTTATCCCAAAGAATATATGAGCATGAATATGCTATTAAGAAAAATGAATAGAGCAACACTTTGGCTAAGCACATCAGTGAGCATAATGATCACCAGTTTTCTTTCATGGCCATCAACCATGTAGAAATAGAAGATAAGAAACCCTGGGGCTTACATTTAGAACTTAAAGAACTAAAATGGCAAATAGGAACACAAGCTGATAATTGGCCTGGAATTAATGAATTAATGAGCGTAGCTCAATAGCCACAGTATTAAAATTAAAAGCATTAGAAAGAAAGACAATTGGTTGATCTTTATTGTATTAACACTGTATGTAACAACTCTATATATAGTTTATGTACATAGTCCATATATTTTATATATATATATATATATATATTTTTTTTTTTAATACAGTATTAAGTAAAATATTTCTTATACATATTATATATTATATATTATTTCATACATGCTTTACTGTTTTTCAACATAATTTTTTAATATATTTATTACAAAGTTTTTTAATATAATATATTCATTCATAAGCACATTATATGGATGTATTTATTACATGTTTTTGATCAATGTATGCATTTAGTTTTTAAAGGCATTTACAATAATATAATAGTAGCAAGTATAAAAGTAGCTTTAATTGATTAATTTACAAAGGGTCCAAAGAAGTAACTAGTATGTGTATAAAAGGATGTCATGTAATGTATATTAAATTGTCTGAAGAAGTTTAACATAGCTTAAACGAAAGCACTTACGGAGCATTTATTTTATGCAATAAAAGTGTGTTTTTTTATCATTAACTATGGATTTCATCATTCAGCTCTTGGATTCTGGTTCATTTGCTTCTTGTCATTGCCTAAAAAAGTCACTATGGGGAAGACAACATTTGAAACCATGAGCAGAAGGTTACAGACCATCCTGGCAAAGCAACTTAGTCTGTTGCCGATACCATCCCTTGCTGATAAGTATTGTCCCCATTAGAATTACATCAGGAACTAAGGCAATTATTAAAATCAGTCACATTCTGTTCATATTGTGGCATCATCCCTGAAGAAGATAGAATACCATTCAATGCTAGGCTCACACTAGCCAGATGCACATATTCTGAGAGGTCCATGATGTCCATCTTCATATAGTCTAGGGAGGTACATCTTGGTCATTTACACCCACATGGATTATGATTAAATCATGCTGGTACTTGCAGTCCAATGAGTATTGGACTGTTCTACTCATCTTTGCCCTCCTCAATTGACTCTAGCTAAATAATTTTATTAGTGTTTCTTGCATTGTCTTTCTTCATGACTGCTACTCAACAGAGGTTTTAGTTAACTTCTGTCCTGGACTAGTCTCGATATTGTGTTGAATTAGATTTGTTCTGCCAGACTGTACTGAAAACACTTTTTCTGCAACTGAACTTTTATTTCTTGTTTCTGTGATTAGGACAGCATAATATTTATCAGAACCATAAGCATAAAGTACTTGTTTTCTGACTATAACAGATTTACTATCTTTGTCATTGTTCATAATTCGCACATTAGTTTCTTGATGTTGATATAGTGTATCTGTTCTGTTCTACTGTTACCTGTCTCTCAGTCTCTGTAGTTTAGGTAATTTATTTTCTTTATCATTTTAAGAAGTCCCTACCATTTAGCCAAACTTTTGTTTTCTGTTGAGAAAATGAAAACTTTCAAGTGGCATCAAGCTTTAAATGCTTTGGTCATTGTATTCCTATTACACACCTTTTACTGTGTAGCTTAAACTCTTTCCAAGTGTTCCTATTCTATGGGCATCACCACTTTGGATATGACTTGTAAGCTAGCATAGTGTTTCATGACACATTTAAATTGTGTTTTCTCTTCTCATATTTCTTTGGCAATACCTAATAGTCCATGATGTTGCCTGTCATATTTCCACAAAGCTGTCTGCCATATAATAACTTAGAAGGGCTGAAGACGGTCTAGGCTTATAGCACTACTGTAGTGGCAAACATGAAATATGGTATTAACTGACCCTGGTGTTTCATCCTCAGTAACTTATCTCTGCGTGGACTTATTCTTCATTTCAAATTCTGCACAGCTCTAATCATCTGTGGATGGTGCACTGAGGTTTTTAGTTGCTTAAGAGTAAGGCATTAGTACAGTTTGGTGCATTATTCTGAAAATAAGAGGAGAACCCTGATCAATGAGTATTTCATCCATAGCTGAATTTTACCAGTAGCCCAACAATGTCCATAGCAATACATTTAAATGGCACATCTATGAAAGGCACTACAGTCAGAAGATTGTTAAGCCTGGTGATGATGGTGGGGGGAGGGTGGTTGTATTCTGAACCTAGGATATCCAACATAGAGGTTTTGAAGTTCATTTATTAGTCCCAGGCTGTTAATCCTTCCTATGATCCATGTTTTAATCTTGTCCATTACTCGGTGTCCCCCTAGGACATGACTATGCATCAGACGTATCAGGAGGTTTCTAAAAGAATTAGGAAATTAGAACTGACAAACTACTTCTTGCTATCCTTACTTACTCTGTACAATGAATAATTCTGTAGCTCAAATTATAGATAAGAAGGGGGAGCATTTTGTTCAGATTCTTCCCTTACAACTCCAGCTCTGTTTTCCCTTGCCTAACTCAAACTGTCATTTTCTTATTGTGCCTTTTGATAGTTTACCCAATTTACCTGGATATGAACCAGCCATGGAGTTTCATCAGCGATAGCCTGTCATGACAAAAAAAAGGTAGTTGAAATGTTCTGTAGTCATAGAGACAGGGAACAGCATCCTCTTACTGATGTAGAAATCCAACATGTGTTTGTAAAATTGTCTGAGGCTATATATAAACAATGCATAAATGGCCACATGGCCCACTTGCCTTTCATTTTCTATAAGTTTACATGTCTTTGAGACAAATGGTAATGCCTTCCCTCCTTCTAATGTAGGAACTGGGGTATTTAATTGTTCTCTCAAGAAGGGCAACTTGTACCAACATTCTTTAAAATCATTTACTTCTCTGTCTTGCCTTTTCCCTTATTAGCCCTCTTTCTTTTGTTTAGAATTCTTGACTGTTGCCTCAAGATGAATATTGTTACCCCCTCAGTATGCCCTGCCTTCTGCTTTTTCTTTGCTTCTTTATGTTGCTCTCTCTCTCTCTCTCTCTCTCTCTCTGTCTTCAACATGAATGACCAGAAGCCTTCCAGTCACAGATTGAAATCCCACAAATATTCAAAGATTAGTGCTAGGCTAACTGCCTGGGTGGACCACTTTAAGCCTAGCCAGTTACCTCATGTGAGAGTCAATCCCTGATTACAGCCAGCCTATCACAAAATAGTAATGATACCCCCCCCCCCATATTACAATATACACTTTGTAACAATGCATATGTATATTTAAAAAAGTTATGTAAAATCATTTAAAAATTCATATATAAATATATATGCACACACTATATACACACACACACATATATATATATATATATATATATATATATATATATATATATATATATATATACATACATAAAACTATAAATTTTCTGTCTGTTTTTTTACTAAAATAGGCTTCAAGCTAACAGCATTATTTAAACCAAGTAAAGAATCTGCCCGTAACCTAACTATCAATTCATATTCTTTAAGTTCAACAATATTGTTAATGTTACCACCCCTATTACTAACATATACTACATAAATAACTCTGAATTTAAATAGATGTTCTTGACTTTTTTCAGAAATATGTTTACTTAATGCATTAGTTTTGATGTTTTTTTCTAATATCAGACTTATGTTCAACTATACATTCTCTTAATTTTCTTATAGTTTTTCCAACATAGAATGATGAACATGAAGTACAAGTAGATAAGTAAACAACATTAGTAGTATTACAATTTGCTGAACAATCAAACATATATTCTTTATTAGTTGTGGGGTGTTAAAATGTTATTCTCTATATAAATATCCATACAACAACTGCAGTTTAGACATTTTGTAGTACCTGGTTTACTAAAAACATTTTTTATGCTGCCAGTTTGTTTAAAGTCATTTCTTCCTGTTGGTCCCAAGCCCGGATAAATGGGGAGGGTTACACCAGGAAGGGCATCCAGTGTAAAACCTCTGCCAAAAAACATATGCGGACAACAATACAGATTTCCATATTGGATCGGTCAAGGCCCAGGTTAACAACGACCACCACCAGTACTGTTAGCCAACAGGGTGCTGGTGGAAATTGGGCTACTGTTGGCCGAAGGAGAAGAAGAGGGGGGAGGCATGCCCTAAAGCAGAAAGAGAGGAGAAAGGTTAGGAGTGTAGTAGTGAGGGTAGGAACTTTGAATGTTGGCAGTATGACTGGTATAGGGAGAGAGCTAGCTGATACGATGGAGAGAAGGAAGGCTGATATATTGTGTGTGCAAGAGACCAGATGGAAGGGGCATAAGGCTAGGTGTATAGCAGGCGGGTTCAAATTGTTCTATCATGGTGTGAATGGGAGGAGAAATAGGGTAGGGGTTATCCTGAAGGAACAGTATGCCAAGAGTGTTTTGGAGGTGAAAAGAGTGTCAAATAGAGTGATGTTTATGAAGTTGGAAATTGATGGTGTAATGATGAATGTTGTTAGTGCATACGCTCCGCAAGTTGGGTGTGCAATGGATGAGAAAGAAAAATTTGGGAGTGAGTTGGATGAAGTGGTGGTAAGTGTACCCAAGGGTGAGAGACTGGTGATTGGATCAGATTTCAATGGGCGTGTTGGTGAAGGGAACAGAGGGGATGAGGAAGTGATGGGCAAGGTCAGATGGCAGTGGATTTTGCAAAAAAGATGGACATGGCTGTGGTGAATACGTATTTTAAGAAGAGGGAGGAGCATAGGGTGATGTACAAGAGTGGAGGAAGATGCACACAGGTGAATTATATCCTATGCAGGAGGGCCAGTCTTAAGAAGATTGAAGACTGTAAAGTGGTGACAGGGGAAAGTGTAGTTAGGCAGCATAGAATGGTGGTCTGTAGGATGAAGTTGGTTATCAAGAAGAGGAGGACAAGTGTGAGAACAGTACCAAGGATCAAATGGTGGAAGTTGAAAAAGGCTTATTTTGAGGTGGAGTTCAGGGAAGAGTTAAAACAGGCACTGGGTGGCAGTGAAGAGTTACTGGATAGCTGGGTAACTAAAGCAGAGATGATAAGGGAGACAGCTAGAAAGGTGCTTGGTGTGACACCTGGACAGAGGAAAGAGGACAAGGAGACCTGGTGATGGAAAGAGGAAGTACAGAAGAGTATACAGAGGAAGAGGCTGGTGAAAAAGAAGTGGGATTGTCAGGGAGATGAAGAAAGTAGACAGGAGTATAAGGAGATGAGGAGCATGGCAAAGAGAGAGGTGGCGAAGGCTAAGGATAAGGCATATGGAGAGTTGTAAGAAAGGTTGGACACCAAAGAGGCAGAAAAGGGCCTGTACCAATTGGCTGGACAAAGGGACTGAGCTGGGAAAGATGTGCAGCAAGTAAGGGTGATAAAGGATAGTGAAGGAAGCATACTCACAAGCGAGGAGAGTGTGTTGAGCAGATGGAAAGAGTACTTTGAGGGGCTGATGAATGAAGAGAATGAGAGAGAGAGAGAGAGAGAGAGAGAAGGTTGGATGATGTGGGGATAGTGAATCAGGAAGTGAAACAGATTAGCAAGGAGGATGTACAGACAGCTTTGAAGAGGATGAAGAATGGAAAGGCTGTTGGTCCAGATTGCATACCAGTGGAAGCATGGAGGTGCTTAAGAGAAATGGCAGTAGAGTTTTTAATCAGATTGTTTAATGAAATCTTGGAAAGTCAGACGATGCTTGAGGAGTGGAGTAAAAGTGTTTTGGCACCTATTTTTAAGAATAAGGGTGATGTGCAAAGTTGTAGTAACTACAGAGAGATAAAACTGATCAGTCACAGCTTGAAGTTATGGGGAAGAGTAGTGGAAGCTAGGTTAAAAAGGGAGTGATGATTAGCAATCAGTATGGTTTCATGCCGGGAAAGAGCGCTACAGATGCGATGTTTGCTCTGAGAGTGTTGATGTAGAAATATAGAGAAGGTCAGAAGGAGCTGCATTGTGTCTTTGTGGACTTGGAGAAAGCATATTATAGGGTGCCTAGAGAGGAGTTGTGGTATTGTATGAAAAAGTCAGGAGTGGCAGAGAAGTATGTAAGAGTGGTACAGGATATGTATGAGGGTAGTGTGACAGTGGTAAAGTCTGCAGTGGGAGTGACAGATCCGTTTAAGGTGGAGGTGGAATTACATCAAGAATCAGCTCTGAGCGCTTTCTTATTTGCAATGATGATGGATAGGTTGACAGATGAGATCAGACAGGAGGCCCCATGGACTATGATGTTTGCAGATGACATTGTAATCTGTATTGAGAGTAGGGGCCAGGTTGAGGAGACCCTGGAGAGGTGGAGATATGCTCTAGAGAGTAGAGGAATGAAGGTCAGCAGGACTAAGACAGAATATGTGTGTGTGAATTAGAGGGAGGATAGAGGAATGGTGAGGATGCAGGGAGTAGAGTTGGCGAAGGTGGATGAGTTTAAGTACTTGGGATCAACAGTTCAGAGTAATGGTGAGTGTGGAAGAGAGGTGAAGAAGAGTGTACAGGCAGGGTAGAATGGGTGGAGAAGCGGGTCAGGAGTGATTTGTGACAGACGGGTACCAGTAAGAGTGAAAGGGAAGGTCTACAAGAGGGTAGTGAAACTAGCTATGTTGTATGGGTTGGAGATGGTGGCATTGACAAAAAGGCAGGAGTCAGAGCTGGAAGTGGCACAGTTAAAGATGTTAAGATTTGCAGTGGGTGTGACAAGGATGGACAGGATTAGGAATCAGTATATTAGAGGGTCAGCCCAGGTTGGATAGTTTGGAGACAGTGTCAGAGAGGTGAGATTGCATTGGTTTGGACATGTGCTGAGGAGGGATGCTGGGTATATTGGGAAAAGGATGCTAAGGATGAAGCTGCCAGGTAAGAGGAAAAGAGGAAGGCCTAAGATAAGGTTTATGGATGTGGTGAGAGAGGACATGCAGGTGGTTGGTGTGACAGAGCAATATGCAGAGGACAGGAAGAAATGGAAACAAATAATCCACTGTGGTGACCGCTAATGGGAACAGCCAAAAGAGAAGAAGAAAGAGAAGATGCTGCCAGTTTGTTTAAAGTTGTAACTCAGGCATTGCCATCAAAATTGTCCAGTTTCTTTCTATGATTTTCTTTTCTTCAGCAGTTTTTATATTATAAGTAGTTAAATAACTTATTTTATCATTTTTGTTCTCTGTTAATAGTACATTAACATTAATATCCAAGAATATAGGTTTAATACTATTATGTCTTTGATCACAGACTTCCTCATAAACCTCTTTCACCTTTCCTAAATCATATCCACTTTCATAAAATTCTTGCATCATATCTTCTGCCTGTTGTCTAAAAATCTCATCTTCTGTATTAAGTCAACTTAATCTAGTCAACGGTGCTCTTAGTACCCCTGTGAATACATGAGGTGCATGCATACTATGCTTATTTACATAGCGGTTTACTTGAACATCTTTATGTACCCTATTTTCTATCCTTCCTTCTATTTTCTTATCTCTATATCTAGGAAAACTATCTTTTCATTTGAACTCTCCATTTTAAACTTTAGAAAGCTGGTAGTAGAGTTAAGATAAGCAATGTATGTATTTAACTCTTGTAATGTACTTTTCCAGACAATAAAGCAGTCATCTACAAACCTTTGATAAAATATAACATTACTATTCAAAACATTTTGTTTATTATAAATGAATTTCTTCTCCCATTCATATAGTACTAAATTAGCATAAGTGTTGGCCAAGGGAGTACTCATGGCCACACCAGCCAACTGCAAGCAAGGTTCATTGTCAAACAAGTTAGTTAATACTAATTCCAACAGTGTGCAAACAGTTTCTATGTATCTGGCCTGTAGGCCTGCTTCCACACTTAGATAGTCTCGTATAGTATCTATTCCATATTTGTTTGGTATTACTGTAAATAGGGACATGATGTCCAGTGTAACAAAAACATAATCTATCTCTCGATGTTTGGCATATCACTCTTTCAACTTACACAAATTAGAAGACACATGATTACACGAGTCAATCCCTGCACCTTGTGTTTGCAAAGCTACACATTAACCATTATGCTAACCTCCCACCATCTTTTACTTCATTAGGTTTATCCCTTTACAAAGCATATCTAAGAACATTTTTCCTTAATTGCATGTTATATAGTGTATCTGAGTTTTCTGTAGTACACTTAGAAGAGTAAGTTTAGAATGCTAACCAGATACTCTTTCTTGTGTTTGTACTGTAGTGGAGTACTTTCTATTATTACACATCTCTCCATGTTGGAACTTTTTGTTTTGGCTTGACACAGTTCCTTTGAAGCTGTGCATCTTCAGTACTTTTGAACTTCATTCCCTAGAATATACCCTCTTAATGAGTGATTCATTTTCTTCAGTTTTGCTAGTCATTTCTACTCCCATGGTTTACTGCACTTTGCAGCTATAATAACATTGGTAGTGCTTTGTAGCAACATTACATTGATGTATTTTACTGTTTTACTCCCTTCCTTCTACTGGTTTTGCCTTTGAAGGATGCTCTGCTATATATGTATGCTGCCATACATGTTTAAATGGTGTAGTTGCTTCATCTCTCTCTCTCTCTCTCTTTCGATCTCTCTCTCTCTCCCTCTTTCTGTATCTGCAGCCACATCTTGGTACCTTTAGGGCTTACTAACACCATGCCTTAATTTTTTTCTTTTTGGGTTCATTCATTTTTATGAATATGTTTGCTGGCTGCTCCTCTCCTCTTTCCAGGTTAAGTGAAATCAACTTCCTCTAGCTGCTTGACTCTACATATACTGATCACATAGTATCCCTGACGATTCCTGCTACAAACGTTAAGACAATTTCAGTACCAAGGGATCTTCTACAACTCAATTCCACTCCAGTTGCAAAAGCACAAAAGAAGAAATACCTTCAGTTAAAACCTATGTGGCAGTTTCCAAGAATCCGATTAAACTTCTGAAATATTTATTTCTTCACTTCTGCAGCAGTGTCTTCTGTACTGTAGTGTTGAGTCTCCTGGAATGACAATGCTGCCTCCACCCACACTGACATGCTTTATACTGCTTAAAGAGAAGCTAAATTAAGACTTGAGCATATTTTACTCCACTAGCGCAAAGTTTCCCTGGAAAAAGAAAATAAAGTCCATAACAATAAAATTAAATGTTGCAACTCTTCTCACGTAATTATAGTTCAAATTGTTTGTCTTTGAATCCATAAACATTCCGCCTCATTCATTGTTTTGGTGGAAAACCATTTGTGGGAAGAATAGATGCATTCCAAAAGTATCTGATTCCAACAAAAGCCACCTCATACCACACAAATGACTAAAAAGCAAAAAAGTGGTTGCCAGAAAGAATTTTAATAAAAAATGAGCCAGGAATTAATGATATAGTCTATATTAACAGTATATTATTATTTAAAAAGGATAATATATGCATTTTTTCTTTTTATTGATTTTGTTTATATGAATTTATAGTGATTGAACTTGAGAAACATGTACTGAAATGAAATCCAAGGCATCCTTTGAAATCTGCAGAAAAATAAGTGTTTTATTAACTGTACTGCATGTTTAAATGATGTATTACTGACTTTGCACCTACTTTTAACTGTTTTTAGCCATTCTAACTGCTTTACTGTTTCAACTCTTTGCTGTTTGAGACTGTTTTTCCTGCACTTTGTATTTTTGAGCACTTGTGAACTTTATACCCAAAAACAAAACTAGGAAGCAAGCTGTAGAATTCCAACCAGTTTATTGTTAGCACTTTCGTTCAGAAAATACATGAACTTCTTCAGACAAAGAAACCCCAAGAGTCCTCAGTTGTGTACTTTATAGCATAGCCTAGATTCAGATTTGTTGAATCTAGAGTGTTTGTCATCTGAGCACTAAAACCAGTCATCTTACATTAAGAGAGTCCCCCCTGCACCCCTGTGGCAGAAAAGTGTAGCAAAGGACCCATCTGAGTTGAAGATTGTTGGAGTAAGGTTCAGTACTGAGCATTTCATTACCATCCATCCATCCAGTACCCAGTGCCGTGAGCTAGGAGCTTCCCCATCTTTATGAGCTAATTTATCATATACACCGAAAAAACTGTTATTTCCATTGTATCCGCATGTTTTAGTGATTGGTAAACACTCTTAGCAATACTTAGTGAAAGATTACTCAGCTGTTTCCCCCTCTTGTTACCCATTAAGTGAACAAGCACTCTGAAAAGCCAAGATTTCCTTCTGCAACTGTAATTTTGATATCGAGAACCTCTTCTAGCAATATTACATTGACAAACAAAGATCACACAGCAATGTATGCTATTTATCTGAAAGATAACCATTTTATTTGTTCAATTCCTAGCTAGCTCAAAGCCTGGCTATTGTTTTTACCTGTTCTGTCCCCGCTTGATTTTCCATCCCCATTAATCCCGAGTAGCCTATTGTCTGTTTTTTTTTCAGTAGCAAGTAATTTCTCTTTTTGATTTTTCAAATTCCCCAGATATATATAGTCCATGCTAATAACTGAAGCTATCCTCTGAAAGATTTGGTTTTAACCTTTTAAGACAGTGTAAATTACCTTCCGCTTTTGTTCAGAAGCAACCTATTCTGCCTTGATGGTTATTTTTTTTTTTTACTGCACCTTTTGTGTTATGGCAAGGTTCTACTGGTATACCTTTGCCAAAATTTCTTTCTGCATCTGAAATTTTGTTATCAGTAAAGTCTTCTAGCAATATTACATTGACAAACAAAAATTGCCCAGCAATTTCCCCATTATTATGTGCTAATTTATCAAACATACTGAAAAGTCAGTTATTCCCATTGCATCTGTATGTTTTTGTGATCAGTAAACACTTCTAGCAATACTTCAGTGAAAAGCAAGATTACCCAGCTGTTTCCCCCTCTCGTTAACTGTTAAGTGAACAAACACTCTGAAAAGCCAAGATTTCCTTCTGCAACTGTAATTTTGATATCAGGAAAGTCTTTTAGCAATATTACATTGACAAACAAAGATCGCTCAGCAATGTATTTTATTTATATGAAAGATAACCATTTTATTTGTTAAAGTCCTAGCTCACAGCCTGGCCAAACAGTGTTTTTACTCTTTCTGCCCCTGCTTGATTTCCCACCCCCAGTAATCCTGAGTAGTCTACTGTCTGTTTTTTTTCAGAAGCAAGTCATTTTTCTTTTTGATTTTTTTTAAATTTCCCAAATATATATATATATATATATATATATATATATATATACTAATTGAAGCTAACCTCTGAAAAGATTTGGTTTTAACCTTTTAAGACAGTATAAATTACCTTCCACTTTTGTTCAGAAGCCTTCTGTTCTGCCTTGATGATTGTTTTTTTTTCTTTGACTTCACCTTTTGTGTTATGGCAAGGTTCTAATTCTCAACTTGTATTGAACCCCAAAAAATCCAACTCCTACTTTTCTCTACAAAACTGCCACACATAGATTTTAAAATTTATTCACAAAATAAGACAGAAATAATAAGAATAAGACAGAAATCGAGCTAGCAAACTCTTCAAAAGTACTAGGTATAACTATTGACAATAAGCTCACATTTGAGCAACACATCCTTAATTCAGTAAATAAAACCCATTTCAAGCTAGGTAAACTTTATTGTCATAACATTTATCTTGACATCAACACCAAAGTTAATCTAGCCAACACACTACTCATTCCCTCCTTTCTCTATGGAAGTCCAGTTTTTACCAGCCTACATTCAACCCTTTTTAATAAGCTTCAAGCATGCTATTATAAAATAGCTATATTTGCCACTGGTCTGTCTAACCTACACATCATTGCCAAGCTATATCTCAGCTCGATGGATTTGAGTTCCCCCACTACCTACACCACACACAACTTACTATTGCCCACAACTTACTATTTAAACCAAATAACTGCCCAGCACTCCAATCTATCCTACAAGCATACACTCCTACCTGGACACTCAGATCCACTAATAAACATCTCTTAAAGGTATCCAAACCTAATAAGAGAGCTGGTCGGTGTCTGTACTCCCACAGCATTGCCAAGATATGGAATACCATCCCCTCTCACATCACTCAACTAGAATCACTCAAAGCCTTTAAAACTGCTCTAAAACAACACTTTCTAAACAACCCCATCTGTACCTGTACCACAAACTCCAATCCACCATAACCATTCTTCCCCTATTTTCACATAATATCTTTATGACCTCAAAAAAAATTCATCAGCTTGCAGCCATAAAATGTACATTTTCTGCTCTTTGCCTCTCTGATGATTGCAACTCTATATTCTATTTATATTTATATATGATTTCCTACTTTTATTTTTATTTTTAATTTTTTTTGCTATATTTCCATTACTGACCTCTTTTTATCACTATCAATATTGTATTTGTGACTATATTAGTGTATTTCAATGTCATTATTACACTGAAACACGTTTTCATATATTATAAATGTATGCACATGTTCTAACAATCATATGTACCTTTTATGTAAGATTATGTATGTTTTTTGCTTTATAATATACAGTTTTGTTTGTGAAGGTTTTCTCGCCAGGCCTCCACTGAAAATGGGTCACTTGATGCAGTGGACTTTCCTGGTAAAGAAATGTCAATAAATAAATAAATTAAATAATTAATAATAAATTTCCATTGGCCAGCTTGTCTGAAAATTGCTTAACTTGTTTAAAGGGTTATCACAGTTGTTACATAAGCCCTGCTTTTGTGTGGGTTTTCACCTATTTTAACACAGCCTCCACAGAGTTTGGCAACCCGCCACTGCTCTACTATTTTCATGTGAGCAATCCAGGTCATCTGTTTGCACATAGCGCATCTTTGCGCAGCACCGAGCAGTGGCGGTAACCATTGGCAGTTACAGATGCAAAAGCTAAAATAGATTTATTTTCTCTTAGAAGCTGCCAGTGCTCCAATTGAGGAGTCCCTTAAACTGTGCTTACCTGCTCTGAGAGCACCTCAGCTGGGCTTTCTACACTATTTGCCACTTTAACTGAACTCTCGTAATCCCTAATAGTCTTGCACCCTTTGACAGTCCCAATAGTACAGACCCAGCATTGAGCCCCCAATTAAACCACATCTTTCCTCATTAAAGTAAGCAAATTTACACCTGGTATTATGGATGGCTAGTTCTCCTGCCAGTCTAATTGACATGGGTATCCTGAAGCAGTATAGCAATTGCTTCATGTGCACTGACAACCCACTACTCCTACACCACTCAAACTCAATTTGTGAGAGATGCATATACCCTAAGAAATTGGAATCTTTGCTCTCTTGTTCACAGAACAGTGACACTGTACAGGTTGTCAGCCTGCATACTACACCTCTTGCACAAACCATGCACTCAACACATAAAGCATCATAAGTGGAAGTACTCCTCAGAAATTTACCTGGACATCAGAGACATCAAAAACAAACATGGTACACTTAATACAGTACCTACAGCTCTCAGTAAACATAAAACTACAAGCACAACTGTCTCACCAAACAAGCCCATAAAGCAAAGCACATCTAAACCAAATTTTTTGGTCATAGACAACTCTACAGTGAGACACACAAATGTTCGCTCACCAGATTAGATAAGGAGAAGGTTACAGTCAGATGTCTGTCAGGTGCCATGATACAACAAATCACAAACACACTCAAGTCTCACCACAGCAAGTACCGTTATGACTCTATTATAGTTCATGTTGTTGTGAATGACTTAAGATGTACCTCACTGGACTTTACGAAGGGAGACATGACTGAACCCTCTGAATATGTGTCTCAGGCAGGTATGTCCCCAGCCTTGTGAAACATGCTATCTTCACCTAAGATAATACCATAATATAAACCAAAAAGTATTGTCTTCAACAATTGGCTTAGTTTCTGGTGTCATTCTAAGGGGATCCATTAACTGTCAGCCTGGGATGATATGGTAGATAGACCATGCTGCTTTGCCAGAGATGGTCTTCATCTGTAACCTCTGAGATTTTGGTTACTGGCTAAGGCTCTTGCCTCCCCCATAATGCCTTTTTTAGGTAATGTCACAACAACAAAACTGCTGATGTAAAAAGATCTTCAAAAAGCAACCTCAAGGTTATGCTGCTAAACTCTAGGAGTGTAAACCTAAAACTGCACTCACTGGAAGCAGCTCTCACCTTAGATGATGCTGATATTTGTGCAGTCACAGAGACCTGTTTCAGGTCATAGAAAGCACCCTGGCCATACCGGATTATAATGCCTTCCACACATTCAGACCACAAACTAAAAGTGCGAGAACTAAAGGAGGTGGAGTATCAATATTTATCAAAGGTAAATACACCTCTAGATTGGTTAAGCAAAACAATTCCCTTGAACTAATCCAGGTCTAACTGACTGTAGGTAAGACCCCACTCCAATTTATTGCCAGTTATAGGACCCCCTCCATGAACCAAGATACCCACACTGCATACTTGCATCTACTTGAATCACTCGAGACACAAACAAACACCCCAGTTTTATGTGACTTTAACTACCCATCTATAGACTGGGTAAATTATGCATGTACTAACTCACTTGCCCAAAGTGTTTTGACATCATCAACTCTAATGCCCTGGACCAGTTTGTTGACACCCTCAAAAGTAGCACAAACATTCTGGATCTGGTTCTCACTAACATGGGTGATCATTGCACCATCCCATGTGTGCAGCCATCCCTAGTGAGTTCTGATCATAAATCAGTCTCATTAGAAGCAACAACATCTGACCCCCATTAGCAGTAACTAGACTAAAAAAATTCTCCAAAGCCAGTCACAGCCTAAAAAGTGACAGCATTAACAGATTCATAGCCCTGGCCCTCACTGATGGCATGGACACCTATACTGTGATTTATACCAATGCCTTGTATATGCATCTATGCAAATGTATTGAATCGGCCGTACCTGATAGGATCAAAACAAGATCCTCAAGAAAGAACAAGCCTGCCTTGTGGACATCTGCCATTAATGGATTATACAATAAGAAAAGGATACTGTTGCCCAAGTGCAGGAAGGAATGGTCTCTAAATTGGATGTATCCCCTCCACGGCTTAATAAGACACCTCGTAAGGGAATTTAAAAGTAACTATGAATCCAAATTGGTCTCCATCACTAAAAATAACCATAAGGCCTTCTTTAGCTACATCAGAAACCTTAAAGGAAAAACTCATCTCTGCACAGAACTGGTTGTTAATGGTGCCACATATACGGAACCCATAGAAATAGCTAACCTGCTAGCTTACAGGTTCAGTAAAAACTCCCCCCCCAGGTCCCCACTACATATTCCCCAAAGCATCCATGCCACATGCCATCCACCTAGAATCTCCAAGGAGCAGGTCATAAATGATCTCTTCAAAGCCAAAAACGCAGCCTCTCTGGGATCTGATAATATCTCAGGCTGCATTCTAAATGAATTAAAACAGGAACTAGCTGCACCACCGGGTACTCTTTTTAACCACAGTCTAAGCACTGGTTTTGTACTGGCTGAATGGAAAACAGCAACCATTATCCTGTTACATAAAGGAGGCACCTCCACAAACCCTAGGAACTATAGACCCATAAGCCTGACAAGTTTATGGAAAGAATAATCATGGACCTTATCAACAAAGTCATTGGACACCTTCAATGCTCAAACTGACACAGTTTGGCATCATTAAAGGGAGATCCTGCCTCTTGAACTTGGTGGACTTCTTTGAGACAGTCACCAAATCTCTGGACAAAGGCAAATCTGTGTAGATGGCCTACCTGGACCTGGCCAAGGCCTTTGACATTATTTCCCACTCAAGCATCATTGATAATCTCACCCAGCTGGAGATCAGCTAGTACATTGCCAGGTGGGTTGCAAACTGGCTCACTGACAGAATGCACACAGTCAAACTAGGTAACTCTATTCCATCAGCAGACCCGTAATCAGTGGTCTTCCACAGAAATTGGTAATGGGGCCCCTATTGTTTAGAATCTACTTCTCAGATGTACAGGCTAAAACAAAAGGCATATGGCTGAAAATGTTTGCTGATTATTGCAAACTGGGTGCAGTCATCAAGTCCCCAGACAGTCAGCATCCTACAAAAGGGACTTACACAGACAATATTCTGGTGCCAAAGTCATGGGCTAAAACTCAATAAAAAAATGCATTATCATCTTCTTTGGCAAGGGTGACATCCCTGTAGATCACCACATTAATAACAACACCCTAAGCATGCAGTTAGTGGAGAGAGATTTGGTTACATGGGTTGGCAGCAGCCTTTCCTTTGACCACAATGTCTCCACAGTGGTAAGAAAGGCCTTCTACGTCACCAACCTCAAAAGCAAGGGTATTGCATCCAGAACAAAAGAGGTTATAACCCCCTCTGTACTCCTCACTCATCAGGTCAATAATAGAGTACAATGCTACCTTTTGTATGTACCTTACCAGGCACCTGCAAACACTGGAAAGACCTCAAAGGTTTATTACAAAAAAAAAAAAAAAAAAAAATCATGGTCTTCAGCATATGTCATACATTGACAGACTGAAATTACTGTCACTATATTCTGTGTCTTGCAGACTACTCAGAGGTGACCTCTGTCTTACATACAAAGTAATCTCAGATCCTGGTTTAAATGAAATTCTGCACATTCGTAAATCAAATGGTATAAGATGCGCTTGCTCTAGGAAAGTTAACCTAGTATGTTACATCAACAAGACTTGCTAAAAAGAGAGAGAGAGAGATATCTCACAAAGGTTACCTCTCCTCTGGAACAAACTTCCAATTCATCTGAAGCAGACCCCTTTGCTGACATTATTTCAATGTAATTTGGATGGTAGGATGGGAAACTGCAAATTCAGCCCAGGAGTTTCACCTGGGTCCCTCTTGGGCAGGGGCAGTAGTTGCTGACTTAGTTCCGCTTAATACCTTGGTATTCTTGTCACAGGGGGTGTACTTGGCTAGGCTTCTATGGGCCCTTTGGCCATTAGCCTAGTAACCTCCTGTGATGTTATGATCCTATGGAATTTAAAAAAAAAAGTGTTTTAATTTTGCATAGAATTATATGCAATTTGCTGGTTGACTACTAGATAGTGATATTTTGTTGATTATATACGCAGTTATTGGATATCCATTTTTGCCTGATGAAGTTCTGTAGTTAATGAGGAATAAAGGTGCTTATTTTTATTAAACTCCTTTCACTCTTTCCAACAATCATGTTGTTTTGAAGTACAGAGCCTGCTCCAGTTCTCTATCCTACCCCCAATTCCCACTTACCCCATATCCTCTTACACTTATCCTAAGCTAACGTCCACTGACTACATTACCACCAATCACAAAATATTTTACAATCCATACTTTTGCCCCCCTTCATATACCCACTAATCACTCATAGCCGGCCTTAGGTATAGGCCAACTAGGCAGCAGCCTAGGGTGCCGGTCTAGCAGTGGCACTTTTCCATTAATCTGGATGGTGTAGGTAGACCAAGATGGGGGCATTGGGTGGTACTGGGGGCACTGAGAAGACCTTTTTTCTAGGCCACCAGTTGACCAAAGGCCGGCCCAACCACTTCCTACAAGCTCTCTTCCTTTCAGCTTATTTCCTTTACATTGTAATTCGAAAACACCTCCCACTTTATCTAACCCCAAACCATCCAAACCTTTTGCAGCTTTCTGTCAGTAACCTATGTGCATTTTCACCAACTGAGCTCTCACATGCTATTCAAAGTATTGCAATTAACGTTTCTCCTCATTCTGGGACACATGACCAAATATCATACAGCTGTAAACATCAGTCTTATGCTCCATGCTCAAGCCATTGCTCTTAATGGCAATTACTCCCACATTTCATTCAGTACAGCCCACAACCTTTACAAACCACCTAACATCCAGCTTTTCATACAAATGAATATAAAAGAAATTAATCCAACCCACAAATTAGTCACAAAGAACAAATTTAAAACCAAATACAAATTCTGCAATTATGCTGCGGCATTCACCCCAACTCAGGTGCAACCACAGCAGCCTCTCCCAAAATGGCCCACAAAAGCATTAAGAATATAACACCACACTCCTGCAACTCAGGTAAAATAAGTCTAAAATGTAAGCAACTGAACTGCATGCCCTCATAACTCATTACAACTCTAACATCCTTGGTATCATATAAACAGGGCCAAAACCTGAAGTTATCAACACTGAAATCCTCCCACCAGGATATAATATACTTTGAGCATACTGTATATCAAAAACAAAGCATATGGGGTAACTATACAGAAAACACCTGAACATATCCCTTTATCAGAACAAGCATCCACACTCAATAATGCAGAGGTGCATATTGCCTTACTCAAGCTAAACTCTTATATGCCGTGCAAATCATAGCCTTATATATTCCCCCAGGCAATAATATCAGCACAGCAGAGGACATATTATCCTGTGCATCTACCAATATACCCCAAGAAACCATTATCCTTGGAGACCTTAATATTGACTGGGACCAAACTGTATCTGGTATCCCCATTACAGTATTGACCTGTATGATTTCTCTCAGCTCATCAATATGCCAACGAGCTCAAACATGCTCTCCTCTAAGACCTTTGCTCGAGACTGAATTCTCTCAATTAAACCCAGGAATATTTATAACTATGGTACGCTATCTGACAACCTAATTGACTGGCCCATTTTTGTAAAACAGGCTTGCATGCAATCCTGTAAAGCACTGTGCATACAAGAATGTGCAAATTTTAATGAAGACATTTTCATCTCCACTTTCAAGAAATACAATTGGCATATGTTAAAATATATTCTTTAGATGAAGCCACCCTCAAATTTAACAAAACCTTTACCAATGTACTGAACAAACATGCTCCTATCTGGAGAAAATGAATTAAACTTAATCCAGCAACATGGCCATCTAAAAACAGTAGGCAACTAATGGTGCTTAGAGAAAAGGCCTGGAAAACATGGCACACCAACACATCACACGAAAAAACTTCTACACTAAATACAGGTAAGAAATAAAACCAAACACAGTATAAACATGGCAAATAGTCTACTACTTTAACTTACAGCAGGCACATGAAAGTGTACGCAAGCTGCTTGTTGCAGGTACATGATTCATAGTGCGTGTGTATAATGCCCCACTTGGTGGGTACTGGTAGCTTAAGAGAACACACTATACCTGCTGGGGGTGCTTGAACCCTGTATCTTGGCTACGGATAACAAGAGCATGAACTCCCTACCCACCACCATTTTTGCAACTTTTGGAGATTTTTGCTTCATATTTTGTTCTGTTCTGTTCCTTGTAAAATCTGTAATTTCTGAATCTTTCATTTCTTACATATTTGATGCTGCAATGGTAACATTGTTGCCTCACAGTGAGAGGTTCTCGGGTTTGATTCTTGGCTGGGTTGCCTTCTGTGTGGAGTCTGCATGTCCTCCCTGTATTTGTGTGGGTTTGCTCGGGTGTCTTCCCATGTTACAAAGACATGTGTCTGCAGTATTTCTCCCTGGACCTCTGCTGAAAATTGGCTTTTGTTTGAAGTCAGACTTTTCTGGTTAACAAATGTTAAATAAATAAAATTGACTTCATATTCTTCAAAAAGTACATAGTAACACAAAACCTTTTATTTTAGCAATTTCCTAAGTTTATAAGATGAATATTTGAAATATGTCCCTATTGTTTTCCCCTATTATTGGCTTTGTCCAGGTTTTTTGTGCTAAGGTTGAGAGCTATGGTGAGAACTGAATTCACTGAATATGTTTTGAGGGCTGTATTCCCCCATTACTGGCTTTGTCCAGGTGTTTTGTGCTAAGTGGCTGGCAGTTATAGTGAGAACTGAATTCACTAAATGGTAGCCATTTAAGTTTCAGTCTTCCTCTTTTTCACAAAATAGCTGATTTGGCATAGTGGTATGTTATTCTGACTGTTTTGCACAGGATGAAGACTTGGCAGTGAAATGCATGGTGGTAACACAGCATTTTATTCTAGCAACTTTCCAAGATTATATAAGCAATGTTTAAAATGTGTCTCTGGTTTTTGGGCTTTTGTCCCTCCCCAATACATTTTGGCTTTTTCCAGATTTCTTGTGCTGCAAAGTTGAGAGATACCGCCAAGTGTCTAGTAGATTTTACAAGGAGCTGAAAGCTGCAGGGGAAGAGAAGGTTAGTGCTGCATATGGTAAGATTGCTTGCATTGTTAATAGCACAACAGGTAGTGTAATTCCTTTTGATGCAGAAGGCTGTGGTTTCTACTCCCACAGTATGTAGATGCATTGCTGATGTTGTACTGTGTTGTAAATGGGGTGGATGCTGCCTTCTTGAGAATGTCCTCTTTGAAAAAGATAACTAGTAACTATGAATCCGTCCGTTTTTTGCCATACATTCCCTACTGCAGTATTACTAGCTTATCATTTTTAAATGTAATATAGGCAATTTATTCCTCAAGGGCAACAGGCACTTTATTTGTAGATGATCAATAAAATATAAAGTTGTTTGCTAGCAGCAACCTCTTCATTAGTTACAGATCTTTTTAATGTGGAATTATTTAAATGACTTTTACTTCTGCAGAAATTGTGCATATTTACTGATACTGGTGGATTGCAGAAGTTTGTGTAGACTTTTATGATGGGAATGTTCTCAATTGGGCAGTTTTGTCATTATCGGTGCATGCATCTTGTTTCATTGTTTACTGGAAAAATGTTCAAAACAATACATTTAAAACACCCTCAAACAACTGTATTGTATTATACAAGGAATATAATTTCATGCAATCAGGAAGGTGCATCACAGAACACGTGTTTTGTGTGCAGGGGTCCTATCATTTGAAAATAGCCCAAAGTTAATCTTTATCTGCCACTAGCCAAATTTTCTTTGTATGTTAGTTTCAATGCTGTTTCAATAAATGTGAGTTTCAAGGGCAGAGAAGTTTTAATGCTAAGTCTGTTTTCATTGTGAGACTGCATTGCTTTATTTAGCAGATGTCTTAGTGTTTGTGCTGTAAAATGCAAAATAAAACTTTCAAATGAAGTCCAAATCATCATAGAAGTAAAGCAGTATGCACATTAGTGTTTATGGTAAATGGGGTGAAATAGCCAAGTAATGGTTAATTGGAATGACTGCAGGGAGGAGGCTCCATTTGATCATGATTTTGTGAGGGGGAAGGGCAGCAACCTCAAAAACAGCCCTGGCTGAACTATACCTCTCAACTGTCCAGATTTTCACAGAATGAATAAATTTTTGCTTCTTATTTTTAGTTTGCTCCTCATAAAAGTTGTGGTTTTCTGGCAAATCATTTAGGAATTAAGTCGCTAAATAATGACATACACTGAGTTTCAGACTTCATAACCTTCAGAAAAATGTATGTTAAAGCAAGACCTGTTATTCTATCAACTGTCTCAGTTTATATAAGAGCAATTTTTAGTACTGTTTATATGTTCCCCCAATACATTTGGCCTTGTCCAGATTTCTTGCATTAACCGGTTGAGAGGTACGTGCAAATAAATTGCTTTATAGAATTAGGCATATCCATACCTCTCAACTGTCCCTGATTTTGGCTCAAAATCTTGCTGTTCCCCTAATAATACCACTGCAAAATGGCAATTTTGGAAGAAAACATGGAGGGTTTACAATTAATAAATAACTGTAGTAATTATAGATTACTTTTATTTCAGAAATGCATGTAGATTCTTTTATTTTGTCAGCTGCTCAACTTAGCAGTACTGTTAAAAAAGTGTCCCTTCTTTGACAGGTTCCCAGCTGTACTGTGTGGCTAGTTTATATTTTTGCATCACATTTTTGGTCCATTTTTCATTAAATTGTGTTTTTTGGCAACTTAGTGGCAAATTATTAAAGACTGAAGTTAGAAAATAATGACAGACATTTGAGTTTCAGATTTCATACCCCTCAGAAAATTCATACTAATGCAAAACCTACTATTCTATTATCTTTCTAAGTTTATAATAGCAATATTTAAAAAATGCCCTTATTCATGGGCATTTGTCCCACTTCTGTGTATGGCTTTGTCCAGATGTCTTGCTCTGAGGTTGAGAGGTATGAGAAATATGTCAGGGCCATCACAGTCAGCCAGAGACATTTCAAATTGTGACATACTTGTTGCACCCCACTCCCCCATGTAGTGATTCTGGACGTGTCCAAGCAAGGCAAGGAGCAGTTATGCAGTGTAAATGTGCAGAGTATCCCCCCATCCAAGGTAGACACAAGTACAAGGCTTTTCATCTGTCCTTGATGTTGCAGAATGTTCTGATTTCTGTCATATTTTTATACTGTTGATTTATGCGTATTATTATTCAGAAAGTACATGTTGCTCTGTGTTTAGGTAGCAATGCTTTAATGACCATCAGGTAAGCTTGTTTGAGATTGTAAGATGCAAGTAAGCTTTCATAAGCATACTGTTAAAGAATTGCCAACATTGAAAGCCTTTCTGTTGTTGTCATGCAGAGAATACTTACATAACTAGATAGCGTATAAAGCATTGAATATTGAAATGCATATGACAGCATTTGTAATAAAGGACAGGATTACAGTATTTTAAGAAGCTCATTACCTTTATTGGAGACTTGCAGTCATCTTTGCAGGCTTTACCCGTAAACTAAACAGAATGACAATCTATCATGTGTGGTCCATAACCTGTGCAGTAATCCTTTAAGCAATGTATCTTGAGCTTGTTTCTTGTTTGTGTTTCATTTTTTACTTTGATCATGTTTTCCCCATGAAACAAGTAGATAGTTGTTGTCAGGCAGCAGGTCTTTTTTGGATAAGAAACATTTTTACAAGTGGGGGTATCACAGAGATTGCTACTTTCAGCATGCTACTTGGTACTTTAATAAAGTTGAACATCAATTATAATTAGAACTGCAGTGTAAGGAGAAGTGGTTTGAGTAGAGTGCTGCTTGTTTTTCTTATACTTGATTTTGACTAGCATTCCAGTAATGCATTTTAAAAGTAATTTATTTTTTCATGCCTCACAACCTTTTTGTTTCCATCTAGATATTAAGTAAGCTGTCATGCAACCAATGCATTGAAATATTTTTTTCTTCTACACTTCATTTTGTCTTGATTGGGCTCTTATAATGATGGTTTGGCACCCAGGGCAGCATATTTAATTAAAGTTACAGTTTTTGCGGTTTTGAGCATAGCTCCTCCCCTTTCTAGTTGGCTGCACCCCTTCCCATTGACCCCACCCATTCAGCTGTCTCCTGCAGTCTGCCTTTGATTTGAAGTCACCAGCCGCCACTGCCTTTATGTTCATAGAATCCTGGCTAGACCACTCACAACTCCTAATAGTAAAAAAAAGCACTGCCAAACTCAGGAAACACAAGAATATAAATATCTCACTTTGCTGCAAATCACCCTTTAGAACTCATTACTGTTCTGCTCTTAAACAACCAAATTGGACTGAAAGACCACATCACCTTCACTATTGTCAGCTACTACCAGCTCATACTCTAATATATTACCCTGGTAAATAACATACTAAAAGACATGATTCAACACTCCACCCTACCAATACCAAAGCTGTTTGCTCTAAAGACAAACTTCTCCTCTCTGTCACTAAAGGACAAAATGTATCGCAAGCCTCCTTATACTCAAACTCTTTACTACCCTCTGGAATGCCCTCTCACATCCTCTCAGGCTTCTTGAAAACAAACAGGCATTCAAAACACATCTATGAAAACACCTCCCAACATGCTGGCTCTGCAGCTGTACATCCTCAGGATAAGTATAACATCTCTGCTTCTTCCAGCTCTTCTGCTATACATCTGTTCTCCTCTACTCTGTTACCAACTATCAGTCTGTCCTCACCCACCCCACCTTCTGCCTATGCCCCTCTTAACTCTTTTACCACTGATTTCATCCATATTTCATAATGAAATCAACCTTTTCTAAATAACTTAGTACTATGTTTTGTGACATTTATCCTACTGCATACTCATTTAAGTATATCTGTATAAGAAGCCTTGCTACTTTATGTATAACTACTATTGTACCTATTTTGACATTGTAAAATTGATTTTAACTGTATTCTGCCTGGCATTGTTGATATTGTATAACTTAAAAGATTTTGTTTGTACTGTGCATACTAGAGCTTTTCTACCCAGGCCTCCACTGAAAAGGTGCCTTTGTGCCCAGCTGGAGTTCCCTATTCAACAAATGTAAAATAACTAAATAAATTATTATCCTGTGGTAAATTCAGGAGTACAGCAACACTTTCCAAACACAGTTTGTATTTCTATGTGAGCAAAGTGCTGCTGTTCCCTATCTACATGAAAATAGACCAATTCAACCTTTTTGGTTGTACAGCACAATTGTAAGTTCAGCCATATTGCCTGAGTCTAATATTTCTTGTAGTTACTTGCCATCAACTGAGATGTTGCACTTACATGACTTTGCATTTTCAGAGTAGAGAAAAGCTGACTCAAGAATTTTGACATAATTTGTCCCATTCTATTAAATAATATCATTATTAGTATGTATTTCACAAGGTACATTTTTCATAGACAGAACTGTATTATATTATTGTTAAAAATACAAAACCTTTTTTCTATATTAATAACAAGAGTATGTCTACAGGTGTTACTTTCTTAACCCAGGCTTAATTATAGATCTTGACTGTTCACTTATAAATAGAGCTGCACTGCATAATTGTTTATTGAACATTTGTTTAATGGGAAAGTCTGACTTGGAACAAAGCCAATTCTCAGTGGAGGCCTGAGGAGAAATGCTCCAGACACATGTCTTTGTAATGTGGGAGGAAACTGGAGCAAACCCACACAAATGCAGGGAAGACATACAGAGTCCACACAGAAGGCACCCCAGTTGAGAATCGAACCAAAGAACCTCTTGCTGTGAGTTGGCAACACAACCGCTTTGCCACCGTGCTGTCCAAATCTCTCTTGGCTAGTACAGCAACATTTTCAGTGTCCTATGGATCACTGGGAAATAATTACTTACTTAACACAGTAGGTAACTTCCTCAAAATTTAAGGATGGCTAACACTTCTACCATTCTACTTTTTAAAACAACGAGTAAAAAGGTCACGCAGAATCATGACTTTTTTACTTTTTAGTATGATGACTCTCCAGATTTAAGCATAATTTAACCAAGCATTTGTAAATAAAATAAATAAGATCATACTGTTGTGTTCGGAGAAATGTCTAGCAATGAAACTTTTCAGGTTGCACCTCAGAGGTAACACCCCCACAAGTAGAGTGATTTTTTAACTTTGTAATGCATTTGATATTCAGTCCCTTATAAGTCCCTAAAAACATTTAAAGATTAACCAGTTAAATGAGTTAAGAGGGTTCTAGCCCCTTCACTCCAGTCATCCTTTATGGGGGAAATATTTCTCCAGCCATGAGGTATGCCCTAATCTCTTCCTGCCTGGATAGTGGTTTAACAGATAGAACTGTCAATGGCATCACTTTTTACTTGGCAACCACTGCCAACCTCTTAGCTGCAGCAGCAGCACAAGTCAGAAACAGTTGATCCATGTTCATCACCTTGGCAAAGGAGCAAATACAACTGCATTCCATAAGAGTCAAAGCCCACGCCATGGGACTTCTGCCCTCTCCAGCTGGAAATATTTTCATCTCTAGTGGTCTTTTATGGAATGAAAGGTAGAACTCAAGATTCTTTTTGGCAAGCAAAACTTGTAGTGGTACTTTACAACCTTAGTAACCACTTCACAATAATTATTTAACACAGTACCTAAGTCACCAAATAATTCTGCATAGTTCCACCATAATCAAATCAATGGTCATCCAAAAACCAGCTAAGTCTCATCACATTAACTTGGAGTCAAAGCAGAAGGAGTGTATACCCGTAGCAATACTTTGCTATCTAATGAATGCTTCATAGTAGTTTTCAGCGATACTTTGCTATCTAATGAATGCTAATGAATGCTTCATAATAGTTTTCTAACACCGTACCTGAATCACCAACTAATGAATAAGTAAATAGTACGCAATCTAGTGTAATCATGCTAACTTTAATCCACATACACATAAAAACTCTACAGACACATAAAAATTAAATGCTTTTGTCCCTTATATCCTAGGACTTCCAAGTGAGTCCCCATTGTTGTATGCAAGACATCATGGTGAGATGTTACCTGGTTCTTGGGCGACCATTGATTTGATTGTGTTGTAACTACACTGAATTACTTGGTAATTCGGGTATAGTGTTAGACAACTATCGTGAAGCATTCATTAAGATAGTGAAGCATCACTACGAGTGTACATTCCTTCTACTCCAGTTTCAAGTTAACATGATGAGATTTTATTTGTTCTTTTGGAGAATGATCTGATTTTGTTGGAAGTGCACCGAATTATTTGGTGACTTATGCACTGTGTTAGACAATTACTGTGAAGTGGTTACTAAGACTGTGAAGTACCGCTACGAGCGTATGCTCCTTCTGTAGTCGGGGTCTTTAATTCTTAAAGTCGCAAAGTGACTGTTTGGTTGGTTCTTGCAAGCAAAAATTGTGCCAGTTATAGCAAATGCATGCGTAAGTGTTGTAGAAAGTAATGCAGAAGAAACTACCAGTCCATAAAATAATGTAGTTTTATTAAACAGGTGGAAAATCCTGTTGTGAAGCTCTTCTGGTAACAGAAGCAAAATAAAATATATAGAAACCTTTTCTGTTAGCTGGATATAGATAACTCAAACAATGTAGCTAGTATGAATTTTAAAACAGTCCAAAGGTATTTTAAGCTAGCTTCTTTCATTCTGGATTCCTATTGGAAGACCTTCATTCTGGATTCCTAATGGAAGGTGTCCAGGTGATACTCTAGAAAATCCCCTCCTTTACTGAAGCACACTCAGGAGAACTGTTGCTCTAGGCAGAGACTCCCTGTGAAACTGAAGGCCAACTTCTCTGATTAACACGGTGGTCGTCATTTTTTATACACCATTTATATGGAATAACTACTCATTAACAACAATTCCTGTCAGTGGCCTCAAGACTAACAGTGAAATGTATTGGTCTGTCTAAGGGCCTCTAGACTAACAGAGAAATGTATCTGTCTGTCTAAGAGGAACACTAATGTTTACATTACTTACAGCAGAACTCAACAGCAGCATGTGTTTACATGATTTAACTTACTCTTTAAATTTTAACACATCATAGAGTGAAGACCACCGAACTACATCACAACACATGGCCATACACACACACACACACACACACACACACACACACATATATATATATATATATATATATATATATATATATATATATATATATATATATATATACAAATATGTATACAGATAAAGAACTATTTTTGAATAAATTGCAAATTTTTATTTAAGATCTCATGCCCCAGGTAACCAGGCTAAAGTCAGAGCTAATGATAAAATGTATAAGCACTAACCATTTTTTTAGAATAGGTGGAGAATAATCCATTTAATTATTTCACAGTTGAGTGTGTAGCATGTTACACATAGTACCTATGTGCCCATTCAGAATCACTGCAGCTCATGGAATCAGGGCATTAGTAGGAAATTGGACTAAACAAATTCTACAATTTTTTTTAGCATTTGTAACATCTGAACTCATCAAAAGAATAAATTATAATTATCAGCATCACACCAATCATATACACTTGCTAATCTGTGAAGAAAAGTTAATTTTGTGATACAGATGTTTTATTTTTGCATCATGAATTATTTTTGTATATCTAGATAAAATGGCACCGCTATTTTTAACTAACTCTAAGGGAAGTAAGGAAATATATTTTGTGATGTGTTTACTGGAAAAGAAGCATATTTATTTCTGTGTTCTTCTCTAACAGCTTGTGACAAGTTATATTAATAGCCATGTAAACCGAGTGCATTTTAAAGCACCACTATAATGAATCGATACATCTGTAAAAACACTTTTGCATCACTTCCTAATATCCTTGTGCTGCAATTAGTGAACTTTGCCCCCCCCCCCCCCAGCATAACACATATCAATATTATGAGATAGTTATGCAGTTACAAGAAGCATACATTAAAGACACGGATGGTATAACAAGTTAACATAATATAGTGTTACGAAGCCAGGCTAGTAAACCCATATTTATTTACACTTGTTTGCCAGGATAGTCCAGCTGGGTCAGCAAAAGCAAAGCCTTTTTCAGAAGAGGCTCTGGGAGAAAAAGCTCCATACATCCATATGGATACATCATATACATTACAGCACAAAATGTTTCCTAACATCACTGGTGGTGATTCAGTAAAGTAGAAAAGAGAACGGTTACAGGATTTCAAGAAGTGAAAAAAAGAAAAAATATGCACATAAGTTTTTTATTTTGAAGTAAAGCATGTGAAAAGGTAGGCACCAGCAATTTCTAGGTCCTCACCTCTCTATAATAACTGCTTTGGGACATATAGGAAAAGTAAAAGCTGAAATCTAGAATGTGTCATTGTATAAAAGTGCTCATTCAGAAGGAAAAGTGCTGATATGTACACAGGGTATCCATCCTGTAACAAGTTTGTGCTTGCAACATTAATATTAATTTTGGCAATTATTTGTCTTTAATGTGAAGAAAATATCTGTGGCTGAGATGACTGTATATTTGTGTATTGTTGTGCCATGTCTGTTTTGTGAAGATAAAGCTGCCAATTGTTTTTTTATTTTCTTTTGAGAGCAACAGGTAAAGTGTTATATTTTCCAAATAAAGTAGCCAGTACGTTTTGTTAGCAAACTGAATATGCATACCTCTATGGAATGACCAAAGAAAGACAAAATTAAACCTGTTTATTTTACTACAGTAATTTTATTTTCTAAAGTATAACAACTTTATAAGAGTGTGAGTCCTCTCTCTCAATCAGTAGACACTGAAAGTAGGTATAAAGGATTTTGAAGAGGAAGTACATCTGGTCAAACCTTTGAGCAAATAATTAGCATCAAATTTTTGTACCTTACAGTTTATATCTCTTCCCACTTCCAGTAGGATTGTGGAATACCACCCAGAAATGTAACTTAAAAAAATGAGAATGACAAAAAAATGAGTCAAAAATGCAAGCATATTATTAAAGATACAGTGTGAAATCTGTGGACTTTAACTGAATTGCGTTGCAAAAATCTACATAAAGTAATTTATTTTTGTTTTTCTTAAAAAGGAGACGTAACATGTGGGTCCTCTTTCTTTAAATTACTGGTGCTGCCATTTGATTGGGGATTCAGAAGATCATATGAAGGGAAAAATCAAGCCTAAAAATAGGAACATACCAGGTACATCATGTGAAGCCATCAATCAAGCCTGAATGCAGTTATGTGCCTCTAAAATAGCTACAGTTCAGAGGTCTGGTGGAAGTTAACATTTATGATGATGTATAAAGTACATTACAAGATGATATATTTTGTCACAAGCTGAAAAACAAGGCTAGTGAAGAATAACTTCTCAGAGTACAGAGCTAATGTCATTTGGGCCAGATCTGTAAGGAGTGTATTATAAGGTGTTGAACAAAAGAAATATTTCCTCTGGTGGCATAGAGTATTGTGTTTTTTTCTGAATCCTGGTCAGTTATGTCAGGTAAAGCATACAGTGAGGCCTACCACAATGCCTCACAGGTACTAGACAAGTCTTTTTGCCATGTTTATCCAGTATATAATTACATTAACTTCCTTCAGTTCATAATGCACATATTTTTCTGTAATGTTTATAGTATTTTTTCAACTGTGTCCTGCAGTTTTGTTTGATATGTACTATGTATGTTGCATAATTTGCACTACTTACCATCTTTGCTTATGCACTTCTAAAACAAAGCTGTGTCCGAAAAAGGCCTCAGTGATCCAGATGAATGACATATTTGTTCTTCCTAGAATACATTTTGGTATGTTTTCATCCTCTTTTATCATTATACAATTATTACCATTTACCTAAATAAGACACAAGTAATAATTCATCCTAAGTTCATAGGGCTGAACCAGAGAAACATTTAAAGTACAGTATAATAATCTATGCCGTATCACAAACTCTCATATGTAATTCATGAATTCTTTAAACCCAATAACAATATTCTTCCATGTGTTCCACTTCCTTCTTTTCTCAAATCCTCCATAGAAAGGAAATGGAATTATTTCTAATTTCTTTATCAGCAACATAATGCATCTGTGGTCATAATTATAATGATGTAGTTCAACAAACCAAGCTTTTAAAACCTCTCTTGAAAAATATATTGCATTTTAGCTAGTTATCATGATGCATGATTCTGTTTTTCTAAAGTGTAATCAGATGTTTAAACATAATATTTTGATACTGCAACAGAAGTCTCTAGGTCATTTAAATAAATGTATACTACTCACACACACACACACACACACACACACACACACACACACACACACACACACACACTCATGTAAAATTTGATCTAAGATCCGTTTAGTCAAACTCACAATTTCTAACAATTTAATGTGAAACTCATTCAGCCCAAAAGACAAAAGTATAATTGCCTACAAAAACAATGTTAGTGTGGTTTAGGGTGTTCATAATCCCCATCCACAAATTTCTGTTTGTGCATTGACACTGCTTCACTGTGTTTGGTGCTTTCTCTTTTTTTTTCTGTGGCTGTGCAACTGCGGAGTTAATATATTAAAGTAAAATTTTGGAGGAGTATTTGCTATATATAAAATTTTAGATGAAATGTGATTGTAATAAACGTGTCTTGCATTAAATTTTTAGATGTTTTACGATTAAAAGAAAAGTTTCTTAAGCATAGCATGCATTTATATCTACATATTATAGTTCTCTATGTATCTACATCTATCTATATATTTATATCTGTATAGATTGTTATAGGTCAGCACTGTGGATGCTCATACGAGTAATCATTCTTCTTTACTGAGTTTTCACTGGAAGCCTTTTCTACGAGATCATGTTGCAGCAGACTATGGTAATTCACCATTGTGACTTAATAAATGCAGACTGCCGGATGCATAACTCCAAGACACGTGCTATAAAACAATCCCCGTTGTTGAGCCAGGCATCCATTTTGTCATCATCAACCTCTGCACCTGACCACATCATCCTTCCGCTGAGAAGCAGCCTTTGTAGCCACTAATGACCCAGTAACAGATGCTTTGACAAACATAAACCAAGCCAAACTAGCTGCACCTCCTAATCTGCTACCACTGACCCTGTAAAAAATGCCATAATGAGAACTATTATTATTACATAAGGGAGCAACAGAACTGCAAGTGTACTGTAGACTGTAACACATAGCATTAGTGCCTATTTGCTGGAAGAATGAAGCCAGCCTCCTGGTATGAAATTATTTTGAAAGAGTAATTTCATTACTCAAAATTAATAGAAATATAAATTCTATCAAAAAGTGTTTCAGTTCTAAAGACTTAGGAATAGTGTGCAAGAAATAAAGAATTAGGTTCACTGAAATAATTTTAAGTCTTTTGTACTCAGCAAATGCCCAATGTTGCCCAATGCTTTAGCAGATGCTGAAAATCTAGGATACCTAGTTGCACTGATATCCTCTTGGTTTAGTATACAATTGAACCCCCCCCCCCCCATCTGATCAGATTATATTTCAAGATATCTAATACTAGCTAGTGTAATGAGACTACAATAATATCAGTTGTCACCACTCTAACTGCTCCCTTAATGCCACAGAGCACATAGTCAATGCATAACTGACCTGCTTGTTTCTTCTTTAAAGGAAGAATTTATTAAGCTTTTATCTTCCTTAAATCCAAACTTTTTATAACATTTCTTAGCATTTTTTGAAGAATTGCAATATCTGGTTTATTGATTGCCTTCAATGTTTGTAGGAAATAAGGGAAAAGTATATTTGGTACTTTTCCGTTATCAGGGCAACACTGTTAATGGAATCTTTCAGCTGTAATCCAGTTCCCTAACATGTCCGGTAATCTCACGTCAAAGTAAAAATGATTACTTTGAATAATTAATTGATTTGTAGTAAATAACTTTTAACTCGGACTTTCACACCCATCTGCTTGACAGAGGTGTTAAGGTACTACATTACAGATGAACGATCATGTTACAGTGTTGACCCGATAAGTTAGAAAGAAGGAAAGTATAAAATACAGTTTATGTCTTTTTATCTCCTAAAAATAAGGTATACTTTTACTTACCTGCTTTTTTACTAAATTTGTTAATTTCTATACTTTAGTGTTACAGGCCACTCTACCCTCATTTTACTCGAGAAAGTACCTCCCACCAAGTTGACATCATCCATCTTTTCACCACCCACTGCCTATTATTTCAAAGGAAAGTGCAGGTTCGACTTACCAATTGGTTGATTATAATCGGCTTCTGAGAACTGCAATTTACTTGTAAGATGAAGGATACTAAAGTAACATTACTTGGAAATGTAAACAGCAGAGTGCTAGCAATATCAGCCATGCTGAGTTTACTTATGGGGTGGCATTGCTGTTGCACAGACAATTCAGTTTCACTGCCTGGTTTAAAACAAAAAGAAACAGAGATGGCAGTATTTTACAATGTTATTTCCATACCTAACTTTTGCAGTGGTTGGTACGCAACAAAAATGAGTGCCAGTGGTTCCCCATCAACCTCAATATAGTCTGTGTTTCTGATTTTGACATTCGTTTAATGAAAGTAGGGCATGCGTGTGTTTGTTTCCCAAATATTGTTATTATTAAAAGATTTTTGTAGTTTTTAATACAAAAAAAAATTAATTAAAACTTACAGAATGAAAAAGGATGAAAAAACTCATCACTATATACAATATTTGCACAGACGTCCCGTTGTAAATTAGTAGGTAAAACTAAAGAGAACACACTGGTCAATTGTACAGATTTTTGCAGAATGCCTAGATTTATGCCTTATATTTTTGGTCCATTTTCATAAAATTGTGATTTTCTTGAAAATCATTAATAAATCATTTAAGATTTAAGTCAGAAAATAATAACAGACATTTGAGTTTCAGACTTCATACAGTTCAGAAAATTAACGATAATGCAAAACCTGTTATTCTATCTAATTTCTAAGTGTTGCCCCGATAACGGAAAAGTACCGTTTATTTTTATGAAAGATTCCATAGTTCCATAGTTCATGGGTATCGAGGCCCTTACATTGATTTGCATGATTTAAAATACTAATATTAGCAGAGAACAAATATGAACTAGAAAAGATATATTTAGAAAAAAAACAGATAAAATGTAAGTTATACTTTCATTTGGCATATCACTTCTTGTGTTTTTCAAGCAACATCTTATTATCAGGATTTTCTCTTTGAGCTTTTCTTTTTTTTCTGATTGTCTTATAGATTCACAGGCAAGTAATGGGCAAATAGTCTGCAGACTGCAGACCCTTCTGAGCTTAGCCCAAATCCTCTTTTCCAAAGGTAAGATCAGAATGTTTGTTTACCTTCTGTATCATTTAACTTTTTGACTCAGTTTCTTTTCCTATTGTGTTCTTTTTTCCTAGAAATTCAGAAATTTAAATTTATATGAACTCAGTCGTAAGACATTCTAAAACCATATTATTTATAAAGAATTTGCTTAAAACATTTTCCCATCAAAATCTACTAAACGAATATTCGAATATTGATATGAGAAGTAAATCAGTCTATATAAAATAAAATACAAATCATTATGGAAAAGATTGAAATAAACAAAAGATAGATAGTTTTAACACGGTTTAATTTTTTTATGTGATCAGAAATCAATCTAATATTTAGCACATATTTCTATAAAATAAGGATCAGTTTTGTTCTGCTTGACCTAAATATGAATATACTCAACAGTCCAATAATTATGAGCATATTTGCAAACATATGTATATTCTTTCAATGACTTTGCTAAAAACATGAGCAAATAATAAAATACAAGTTTAACTATGTATTAAGAGTTACAGAAGGATGCAGACACACACACACACACACACACACACATATATATATATATATATATATATATATATATATATATATATATATATATATATATATATTACAGCTATTTTTACTAAAACTGATGGAAATTTTCAACAGCAGCAGCATTAATTCCAGATAAACTATTTTGATCATGCATATTGCACATTTAAATCTATTTTACAGAATCGTACCTTTAAAAATAAAAGATAGATCCACCTTCACATCTGCTTCATAGCATATATTTACTTAGGCTTACTCATTGCCATGGATTGGGTCATCCACAAAACAGCCTTTCCAAAAACAAAAAAAAAATTGGGCCAACACCTTGAAGTCCTGTTCTCAGTAATATGTTTGCAAAGAATCTTGATTATCTTCAAAACTAAACTTAAAGAGCACTTATTAAATCAATATTTGTAATTGCTTTAGGTAAGCTATAGCAACTATATTCATGCAATTTGGACCACACAGCTGACATTGTGCTCCACCTCTAAATTAAGATATATATATATATATATATATATATATATATATATATATATATATATATATTTATATAGATAGATATATTACAGATTTTACAACATTCTCTGTCTACAAAACATCACAATTTGTAAAATGTTGCACTGTAACTACTTGCTGAATCCCAAAGATACTTTATGTTTAGCTAATCAAGTATAATGTACCCTGCTAGTTGATACATGCATTTGTCTCTGTGTGAATGCTTGGCCTGGTATCAAAACTTCTTGAAGAAATACACTGCATGCTTATTGTATGTTATCTTGCTCTGTGTTCTTTTTCATATAGGCACTTTTAGTTTCAATCTGTATCCATCATATTCAGCCTCTGAATGGTCTTTGGACTAGTCCTCATACCAGGCTAATGCACCCACAGCCATAAAAGCAGATAAGAAAATAAATAAACAAACAAACAAGCAAACAAATAATTAAATAAAATACACACCTAAGCAAACAAAGTAAGACTTGAATATTTTAATCATATCTTTTTTGTTTCTTCCTAACACCACACAGGCTTTGAAACGAATCCTCTTGTTTCTTTATATTGTTTACAAGTACTATGCTAATAATGAGCTGACATAAGGAAGGGAAATGGGCAGGTGGATTTAAAGCAGCTCTAAACTGAAAATAATTATTCAAGACCTGGAATCTATACTTTAGTTCATTACCCAGTGCCTATTACAACCATTAGATTTGAGTAAGGCTACAGAAGGCAATGGCTATTATTCTCTCCCAGATATTGTTCTGCACAAATCATGCTGTCTTACAATAAAACATATTTTAGTGAAGAAAGCAGACAAACAACACTTTTGGAAAAAAAGCCATCTTAATATTTAATTACTTAAGTAGACACACTGTTTTTTTTAAATCTCTATAAACAATTACAATGGCAACACTGCATAGTTTCTTCATATTACTATTAAGAAATAGTATAATGTATCATCTCAGCTAATTTATTTCATCCCAACATTAGAACTGCAGTGATAATGCCACGGTGGTACGGTGGTAGCATTGTTACCTCACAGCAAGAGGTTCTCCCATTCAATTCTCGGCATGGCTTGGGAGTGCCATCTTTGTGGAGTCTGCATGTCCTCCCCATGGTTGGGTAGCATTCGAAAGACATGAGTGCGTAAATGGGCGTGCCTTCGTTGAAGGTTGGGCGTTGAGCTGGAACCTTGGCATTTCGTAAAAATCTACTGCCAATCATTAGCGGACCAGAGTTCCGCTGTGGCAACCCCTTACTGGGAAAAAGCCGAAAGACAAACGGCAACAAGAAGTTAGAACTGCAGTGATATTTGAGGTTTGCCAAGTTGCGTCCATTCTCCAGGGACTACAGCAGTAGCAGACTGACTAAAGAATGTTTTTCTCTTCTTTTTTCGATAGCTCTGTTAACTGTCCCTGATATTGCAAAATGTTCCTGATTTTAGTGTATGTTTTTGCCTCATCTATCATAAAATTTATGATTTTCTGGTAAATTACATAGAATTGCATTTAATCAAAAATTCTCGACATTAATGTTTCATGCTTCTTGTTCTTCAGAAAGTGCATGCATGCTGACTGCAAAACCTGCTGTTGTATTAACTTTCTGTGTGAATTAGCATAACATTTAACAATTGTCCTAATTTTGGGCCTTTGATCTTCATCAAGTTGTCCCTGATTCATTAGCACAGAGGCTGAGAGATAAGTTTAATACCCACTGAGCTAAGAATTCAAAAATGGCCCAGAAAAGTCTCTAATCACAATTATATAACCAAAAATGACCAACATCTATAAATTAATTAAATAATATGAGGAGCATTAAGGTTTTATCCAGAAAAATATACATTTGTAATAAATTTAAACTTGATTTTTTTTGCAGCTATCCATTGGACTGATTACTCTATAACTATTTTAAAATTATGAGATGAAATTACAATGAGGGGAATAAAGCACACACAGTTTTGATTTTTCTTCATTTTTTTCTACTTTATTTCATTGTTCAAACTGATTAATAACTTACTACCAAGATTTCTGATTTGCAATGCTGTATTTCTTCTCTCAAAGTAGCCAGCCTGCTTTATTACAGTAGTACCTATGCAACTTGGGATGTGCGGTATCAGCAGTGAAAGGAAATGGTCAATATACTGACTGAAATTTTTTAAATAAAAATCCTTAGTGCTTTTATTAATAATTACACAACGAGAAGAAAATCCGCACTTTTGCTCAGAATACAATGTCATCAACTACAGAACTTTACCTTTTATATGCAAAATTACTGTCAGTGTTTTTTTAACATGTATAGATTATTCGACTGATAACATACATGATATGAACTAAAAACAGAATGCAATCCAGCCATATCATTTTTGTAAACCTTCCTCTTACCTCCAGTCCGCCCATGCAAGCCTTCAACCTTCATGTCACATAAACCAATAAATATGTCTAAATATGCATGCATCTGTGAAGTAAAATAATATACTACACTAAAATGAGTCACACAATCCACTTATTAATCACATTCAATACTCTGGTAATATAGTCTTCGACTGTGTACATTTATATATTCACTTTTATATATTAATTCACCATGAAACCTTGCCAAAATGATTTTCTGTACCAGCTAGCCACTTTTTCACCACGATGGAAAGTTAACATACATTCCTTTTGGTAAACAGGGCTTTCCTGCAGTTGATCTAGGTAAAATTGCTCAAGCATTAGTACCACTTAAAAAAAAATAAAATAAACAAAAAAAAAGAGCATAATGCTGAACTTTATTTTAGGAGATTCCCCTTCTTCAAGTTGAAGTGACCATGGAGTTGGTATATTCAAGTCCCGGAGTGAGAGGTGCTTGCCCTCACATTGGGAAGTGTAGGGGAAAGGGGAGCTTGTACATTCTGGGTATTTTTTCAATCCTTCCTACCATTGGGAAGTCAACACTTTACAGCAGAAATGCTAATAATATAGACGTATATAAACCTGACCAACTCTGTTTTGTCATCAGTACAAATTAATATAACACTGCTGTTATCGCAGACATCTTTATTTACTCTGATACCACATGCAATGCCTTATACGTTAGACCATACTGCATTGTAATCATCACCCAAAACAATGTGTTTGTACTTTGTCTGGAAATCTGCTACATTTTTGTTAATTGTCCCCATGCTTTTTCTCTCTGTACAGTTCACAGATACTCGTCCTTTGCTATTGATAATCAGGGGTTTCTGCCAACCTGCAACTCCCACCCTAATTTAAATGAGACATGCACATACAAAACCGATCCATATCAATGAATCCACACCCTGGTCCTGTTAGATAATTCATGAATTGGGATATTCACAGTTCATAGGTTCATAGGTTCGTACTAGGCTATCTGCCCTAGGGCATTTATAAGCCTAGCTAGAATGTGTTTGGCTTTCGCCACCCATTTTAAATTTATTGTGCTATGCCCTTTTTCGAGGTTAGTATACTGTGCCTCTGTCTAACAGTGACGCAGAAGTGATACCTGGGGTAAACCTACGATCTCCCATCCACTCATCAAGATTCCTCTTGAAGAGAGTCAATGAGGGACTCTGCCTAACCTGGACTGGGATTTTATTCCAGAGTGAAGGGAGCCTCTGGGTTATGAATCTGTCCCTCCAGCATGTCCTATTTATTTCAGTGCTGAGGTTCAAGTCTCTCGAGCGCGTAGCTCGATGGGATTTGGATATTCTGAGGTGCAGCATGTCCATTAATTCCGGGTTGGACATGGCTTTATACATTAGGCACAGATCGCCTCTGAAAAGGCGGTATGCCACTGAGTAGAGCTGGAGTTTCTTTAACTGGGCAGCATATGGCATCTGTTTGAGTCCTTTGATCCTCTTGATGAGGTACTTTTGGGGTCTTTCCAGTTGCTGCAGGTGTCTGGTAAGGTACATCCCAAAAGGGGCATTGTACTCAATTATGGGCCTGATGAGGGATGAGTAAAGAGGCACGATGACCTCCTGTGATCTAGATGTGAATCCCTTCATGATTAGGTGGGCTATATAAAATGTTTTTCTAACCACTTTGGCCACGTGGTTGTCAAATGAGAGATTGCTATCAACTTGGGTCCCCAGGTCCCTAATTATTTCTTCTGTACTTAATGGATTACCACCTATGTGGTAATTTGTGGGCACTTTGTTTTTGCCAAAGGGGATGACTATACACTTTTTGGCATTTAGCTTGAGGCCATGGCTCTGGCACCAGTTGTCTGTTTCTATGAGGCCCTTTTGGAGGATGCTTGTGTCGGCTGGAGAGTCAATTATGGCACCCAGTTTGCAGTCATCTGAGAACTTGGTCAGCCACAGTCCTTCCGTGTTGGCCTGTACCTCCAAGAAATATATACCGAACAAGAGAGGTCCCAGGACTGAGCCTTGTGGGACACCACTTGTAACTGGTTTGGAGTCTGACATGGCTCCAGCAATTCTAACCATGTGGGTTCTGTCCTTGAGCCAGTTTGCAATCCATCTAGTGACATAGGGGTTTATATTTAAGCTGGTGAGCTTATCTATAATGCCCGAGTGGGGTATTGTATCGAAGGCTTTTGCGAGGTCCAGGTAGGCTGTGTGGACCACCTTCCCCTCATCAATGGCCTTGGTGACTGTTTCAAAGAAATCAACCAGGTTTAAGAGGCAGGATCTGCCCTTAACAAAGCCGAACTGGGTAGGATCCAGTGTCTGTAGGTCCCCAATATCTTTATATATGAGGGCCATGATGATCCTTTCCATAGCTTTGCAGACCAAACTAGTCAGGCTTATGGGGCGATAGTTTCCAGGATCTGTTGAGGCACCACCTTTATGGAGAGGGACCACTGTTGTAAGGCTGAGATTGAACAGTAGTTTTATGTTTGGGTTTAGCTCTTCTTGGAGTTCATGTAGGACGCAGCCTGGGACACCATCTGGTCCCATTGATGCTGTGTTTTTTGCTTTGGAGAGGGTGGCTCTTACCTGAGCATCTGAGATGTCAGGGGGCAGCACTCTGCTGGGATAGATATTTGCCCTTTTGGTGGGGGGGGGGGGGAGAAGTTTGCACTGAACTTGTCAGCTAGGATGTTGGCAATGTCTGTGGGTTCAGTGTATTTTTTGTAATTTGGACTAATTCTGAGCATATCTGGGAATTACCACCCAGGTTCCTAACATAACTAAAGAAAGCCTTGTGATTATCCTTAGTGCCCTGTGCAATTTTTCTCTCGAAGCTGGCCTTAGACAATTTTATGAGTGCCCATAGTTTTTTGCTAATACTGATCAGTGATGCCTTCCCTTTTTGGGATTTTGCTCTATCATTTAGTAGCTTCCTCCTTCTATTGTATAGTTTGTTTATGGCTGGGGTCCACCAGACAGGACGTCTGCCTTTGGAGGATTGGATCTTGGTTTTATTTGGGATCGCATGATCCATGCATTCCTGAAGGTGTTCATAGAATGCGTTTATAAAGGATTCTGCGGTCTGGGCCGTATTTTCCACAGGCCCGGGGGCTTTGAAGGATTCCACCTCGGTTTTGAGGAGTGTGAAATTTGCTTTAGAGAAGTTTTTCACTGTGGTTTTCTGGGCAGGGGGTGGGGTCGGGATGTGAATATCCAGTGAGATTAGTTTATGGTCTGATCTTACCAGTGAGGGATACACTTCTGGTCTGGAGCATAGAGTCCCCATGTTGGTGATGATCAGGTCCAGTATGTTTTCCCCTCTTGTGGGAGTGGTAACAAGTTGTTCCATAGCATTTGAGTTTATAAATTCTAGGAACCTTTGGGCTATGGTGTTGGAGCTAGAATAATGCTCACAGTCTATGTTTGGGTAGTTGAAGTCGCCCAATATAATGGTGTTTGGAGAGACCTTCATATTTTCCAGTGTTCTCAGGAAGGCCGAGTGGGGTTCCTGGGTTTGGGAGGGTGGTCTGTAGCAGGCTATAAACTGGAAGGCAGTTTTACCCACTGTTAGTTGCACATGGATAGTCTCTGATGCTTCGTGCTTTGCCACCAACATGGAGGTGTGGGTATCTTTGATGAATATTGATACTCCCCCTCCTTTTGTGGTTTGGTCCAAGTTTTGGGGCCGAAAAGCATGGTATGAGGTATAACCTGGTAGTGCTGGTGTGCTCTCGGGAGCCCTGAACCAGATTTCTGTTACTGCACAGATATCGATGTTCTCCATGCTAAGGAGAGTTTCGAGTGCGTGCATCTTGAGGTTTAGACTTCTGGCGTTGAGTAGCATTACTCTTAGTTTCTTATCCCTTGTGATACCTATGGAGGTGGGTTTGTCTTTTGAGCCTTGTCTAAAAAAGGCACTATGGGGGTAGCAAGAGCCTTTGCCAATATCCCAAAGCCCAGGGGTGATAGGTGCAAGCCGTCCCTAGTGAAGCATCATGGCTTGTTGAGCATATAATCCCAAGCTGACAGGCATTGGATCCCCTTTGAATGACACCAGTACTTAAGCCAATTGTTGAAATTGATCATCTTGTCTTCATATTGTGGCATAATTCTTGGTGAGGGTAAGATGCTACTCAAGATCAGGGTCATACCGGCCTGGGCTACATGCTCAGAGAGCTCCTTTATGTCTCTTTTCATGTAGTCCAGGGAGGTACATCTCAGGTCATTCACACCAGCATGGACAATGACTGAGTCATATTTGTACTTGCCTTGGAGTGACCTGAGTGCTTGTGTTATGTGGTGGATCCTAGCGCCCAACAGGCTGCTCACCATGACACTCTCCTTGTTCAGCCTGGTGAGCAGGACATCAGTGTGCCTGATGATAGAGTCACCTATTACAAGTGTATCAGGTGTGTTGTTTAGTCTTAAGGGCTGTGACTGTTCGGCACACTGGCTTTGTGAGATATGTGTTGCACATGTTTTGTTTTGGGGTAGCGGTTGCTTGGGTGTCTGCTTTGGAGGTCTCTGCTGCTTAGGCAGATCTTTATTTAGAGCCTCCAAGTATGTTTTTGTGTGATTATGTGTTTGGTTTGCTGTCGTGGTAGGTCTATGTGAGACTGGAATTGTAGTGAGTGTGGTTTCCTTCTCCTCCTGACTGGTTATGCCAGTACTGAGTTGAGAGAGCTTAGCCTCCAGTTTGGCTATATGGTTGCATCTCTCACATGTGTTGGAATTTGTTGCGAGGAGGAGAGGGTTTTCTGTGTACATGAGGCAGTTGTAACATTGCCTCAAGATTCCCAGATTCACCAGCTGGACCGGAGAGGAGATTGACAACTGACCTTTGGACATGCTAGAATAATATTGGGAATTCCTTAATAATTGAAAACAAGGGCTAGTGGGGAGTGAGGGTGTATTGCTTTTAATTTTTAGTGCTGACTTATATAATTGTTTTAGTGAGCAAGTGCCAGGTAACTTAAGTGCAATGTGTTACAGGTAACTTAAATGCAAAAACAACAAACAGTAACTTTCTTTCAAGTGAAACAAGGAAATAAGTACAGTAAGCAATGCAGATATCACTAGTGATCCACAGAAGTGCTGAGAAGCCGCATATTAGGTGGAATTAGCGTTCCAGGGAAATAACAAGCAAACAAACAACAAGCATATAAACAAAGCTAGATTCAGCAGGCCTGGATCTAGTCTATGCTACAGCAAACAAGGTGTACCAATTACAGTAAGATACAGTTCAGATATTCAGGCACTATAAACCTTTAACCAGAAATTCCCATCTCAGAAGGGCAGAGTCCAGCCTCTTCTTCCACAAGAGTGCAGACCACAAACCTTCTTAATGTAAAATAACTGGCCTGAAGCCCAAGTGCTTAAACCAGAACTAATACACTTTAAGAATAACAGACACTGGACTCTCAATCAGCAGTTCCCAACTTAGAAGGATGAAAGCTACCTGTCCTGCCACCACAGTGCATGCCACAAACCTTCCTAATGTAAAACAACTGGTCTGAAGCCCAAGTGCTTAATCCAAAAGACTTAGAATTATAGCTACACTTTAATCAAGTTACTACCAAGCAGTAATAAATACAATTGAATACTTTAGAGAATGCCTGGATTAGTGCTCAAGGTACACAAACAAAGCTAGATCCAGCAGGCCTGAATCCAGTCTATGCCACAGTAAACAAGGCGCACCAACTTTAGTAAGAAGCAGCTCAGATATGCATGCACTATAAGCTTTTAACCAGAAATTCCCAGCTCAGACGGGCAGAGTCCAGCCTCTCCTCCCACAAGAGTGCAGACCACGAACCCTCTTAATGTAAAATAACTGGCCTGAAAGCCCAAGTGCTTAAACCAGAATTAATACACTTTTAGAATAACAGACAATGAGCCCTCAATCAGCAGTTCCCAACCTAGAAGGATGTAAGCTACCTGTTCTGCCACTACAGTGCAGACCACAAACCCTGTCAGTGCAAAACAACTGGTCCGAAGCTCAAGTGTTTAAACCAAAAGGCTTAGAATGAGTTACACCAAGCAGTAATAAATACAATTGAGTACTTTTAAGATGATGCAAAAGTAAAATAAAGTAGGTAGAAACACAAGTACAGTAAAAGCGAATGCATTTTTTTTTCTGAACAAGTGCTGAGATCAAAGAAACAGATTTGAGTGCTGAAACCAGAAAACTGGCTAGTTATAAGAAAAAAAACTAAGCTAGAAGGCTTCCCTCCAACACAGAAGGGCTTGGGAGCTCAGAAGCCTACAAATAGTCTATACCACTTAACAGGAAAGGCAGGAAACAAGCTTAATTTTTTTTTCTTTTTCCCAGATGCTCTCTTTGAACACAGTAGGAGTGCCTGAAATCATAATATGACCTCACTGCACTCAGTTGAGTGAGCAAATGAGATGGGGCCCAGAAGGAGTATCCAAACACAAATTTACAAGAGGGGCAGGCAGTTTCAAGGCCACTAAGATTAACACCAAAACAAAACCAAGGAGGGTGGGTAGGACTAACTGAAGAGCAGAGTCAAAACTTCCAGTTCAGTTAATGTTCCTGCAACACAGTTAAAATCAATTTAAATACTGTATTTTTTGAAAATAAAAGTGCAGATAAAGGTACTTAAATTCTCTTATACGTCCAGTTGAATACAGCAAGTTCTTAGCCGGCCAAAGCTGAGGTTTTTAAGCAGAAAATATTTCACACTGTACCACTTAAATAGGCAAGGACAGGAAATCAAAAAATGTGGCTACCCCCACACCTGTAATTACTAGCAAATAACAAAATTCAGCAAACACTGACTAACTTCCAGTTCAGTTAATATTCCTGCAACACAGTTAAAATCAATTTAAATACTGTATTTTTTGAAAAAAAAGTGCAGATAAAGGTACTTAAATTATCTTATACGTCCAGTTGAATACAGCATGTTCTTAGCTGGCCAAAGCTGAGGTTTTTAAGCAGAAAATATTTCACACTGTACCACTTAAATAGGCAAGGACAGGAAATCAAAAATGTGGCTACCCCCACACCTGTAATTACTAGCAAATAACAAAATTCAGCAAACACTGACTAACTTCCAGTTCAGTTAATATTCCTGCAACACAGTTAAAATCAATTTAAATACTGTATTTTTTTAAAAAAAGTGCAGATAAAGGTACTTAAATTCTCTTATACGTCCAGTTGAATACAGCAAGTTCTTAGCCAGCCAAAGCTGAGGTTTTAAGCAGAAAATATTTCACACTGTACCACTTAAATAGGCAAGGACAGGAAATCAAAGAATGTGGCTATCCCCACACCTGTAATTACTAGCAAATAACAAAATTCAGCAAACACTGACTAACTTCCAGTTCAGTTAATATTCCTGCAACACAGTTAAAATCAATTTAAATACTGTATTTTTTGAAAAAAAAAGTGTAGATAAAGGTACTTAAATTCTCTTATATGTCCAGTTGAATACAGCAAGTTCTTAGCCGGCCAAAGCTGAGGTTTTTAAGCAGAAAATATTTCACACTGTACCACTTAAATAGGCAAGGACAGGAAATCAAAGAATGTGGCTACCCCCACACCTGTAATTGCTATCAAATAACAAAATTCAGCAAACACTGACTAACTTCCAGTTCAGTTAATATTCCTGCAACACAGTTAAAATCAATTTAAGTACTGTATTTTTTTGAGAAAAAAGTGCAGATAAAGGTACTTAAATTCTCTTATACGTCCAGTTGAATACAGCTAGTTCTTAGCTGGCCAAAGCTGAGGTTTTTAAGCAGAAAATATTTCACATTGTACCACTTAAATAGGCAAGGACAGGAAATCAAAGAATGTGGCTACCCCTCACCTGTAATTACTAGCAAATAACAAAATTCAGCAAACACTGACTAACTTCCAGTTCAGTTAATATTCCTGCAACACAGTTAAAATCAATTTAAATACTGTATTTTTTGAAAAAGAAAGTGCAGATAAAGGTACTTAAATTCTCTTATACGTCCAGTTGAATACAGCTAGTTCTTAGCCGGCCAAAGCTGAGGTTTTTAAGCCTACCACTAAATATAGCAGAGACACTACTGCCATCATCTATAATCACAAATGATAAGTACACCCTAAAGTACATCAGTTGTATAAATCTTCAATAAGGATTTCATCTGAGCATATGGAAAAAAAAAACCTGAATGCAGGATTCTGATATCAGATTGCAGTCTTGATTCTTGGGAAACATTTTTCAAAGGTTCATAGGTTCATAGGTAGGTACTAGGCTATTGGCCCTAAGGCCTATATAAGCCTAGCCAAACGGTACCCTGGATTTTGCCACCCAAGAAAATTATTTTCCTGTGCCCCTGTCAAGCAGAGCCGCAGAAGTGATCCCCGGGGTGAATTTCCTATCTCCCATCCAGTCATCAAGATTTTTCTTGAAGAGTGCTAATGAGGAGCTTTGTTTGATATAGCTAAGTAGTTTGTTCCAGAGTATGGGAAGTCTCTGGGACAGGAATCTATCCCTCCAGCATGTTCTGTTTATTAGTTTCTTCAAGATTAACTGTAGAGGAATTGTGCATGTGATTATTACTGCAAGTGTGATATAAGAATATTGGCTTTACAAGCATTATTTATTTTGAAACTTTCTTCTTTTTTTTGTTTGCTTCCCTGACATTTGCTTCATTATTCTGATATTTACCTGAATGTGTACATGCATGGGATTTTCTTTCAGTGTCATTTATTACAGTTTTATTTGAATTACTTTTATGACTTTTATTATTTTTTGTGTTTAGCTGTGTTGCTACTTTTAAATGAATTGTATATAGCATAATTTATCTGCTTTGATTTTGAATCTCATCGTTTTATTGTCATAATTGATATATTTACATAATGGATTAGATTACTATAACAGTATATTTTACAATTAATATACTACTGATATAATAGGGAGAGAGGGACAATATGCCTGCTGATGGATTCTACAGGCAGAAAACAGCAGCTCTCTCGTAAATAGGGAGTATGTGCCTGCACCTGACCACAGTGATGACTCACAACTCATGGACGGTAAGTCATTGCTGTCCACTGAGCCGTGTAATAAAACACACCAGACTGACATTTTGACCTTTTATTACGTAACAGTCAAGAACATCCAATAGTGATGCCATAAATAATTTATATGCAATATAATAACAAATACTATCAAACCATCCCCTCATACCAGTTGGTATACAACTTCCTGTTCAAGCTGCCACTTCAGAGGTGTGTATTCCTAGCTACCGTGGACCTGGTGGCCACTGGTCAAATCTGGGCCTAACTTAAGGAGAGCAGTGGCTGCTGAACAAGAACAGGGGGAACACAAAGGGGGTGGAGCCATAAGGCTACCACCAACATGACATGTCATGCTGTTCCCCATCAAATCAATGGCCTCACCAATAAATTCTGGGTTATGAAAGAAAGCAGGTTAAACTTTGAAAAATTCCTGAATGGCAACAACCATATCCAAATTAAACAAATCAAACAACATGTTACTTAAATGAACTGGTCTATGTTCAGCCATCAAATGGAACGTCCGTTGAATGGTTGAACATTGAACCCAATCCACTGCATGTTTATTCAGCTAACATTCATTTCTTCAATGGGGAAAGTAACTCTCTCAACAGCATTAGGCCTTCTAGCAGCCTTCCAGAACAATCTAGGGATGACTGCAGACCAAATGAAAGCTACCTTTAGCCATAGCTGCCACAAGTGTTCCATATCCAATAAGATTTCTGGCTAACAATATTTTCTTAGAGGTTTGACCTATATCATTTTGACCAAGGTGAATTATTATAATGCTGTGAAAGTAATTTTCCATGGTAATCTTATGCCATATTTCCCAAAACTGAAACTAACTAAAACCAGGGAAATCAAAAGAACAAACTGTCCACTGGTTACTATCAAAGGACCTTGATTGACCAGCCAGGTGGGCAAGCCTCAGATGGATGCTCTCTGAATAAAAGAATGGCCCACAAGCCCTTCACTGGAACAGAAATAAAAATGAATGCCTGATGTATGACAAAAGGCATCAGAGACCCACTTTCCCATTATTTGAATGACGTGCACAGATTGCCCAGTCATGGCAATGTCTGAGGTATGACCTATCTGAAAAGAATAAGAGGGGTAACCTTGTTGAATTCCTCTTCCTACCAAGGCCTGCCTAAGAAATGCATTAATCTTTAATAGGTTAAAAGGCCTGCCAGAAACCCACACAAAAACTAAGCCTGATATTTTCTCTAAGAGAGTAATATCAACAGCAAATTGACCCAATGCAAGGGGCAAGTGACAAGCCCACTGGTCTTGTCCAGGTGCACCTGTTGTCTTTTACCAACTTAATCATTCTTGGATTTCATTAAAAACTCCCTGTGGATGACAAGATCCTCCTAAAAAAAAAGGTAAAGGAGAACTTAACTGGCACAGTAAGCACCCGCATACAAAGATGTGAACAAAGCAACTATAGAGACAAACAAGTGAAAATCAACAATGGTCCTGTATAAACTTTGAATGACAAGGGGAAGTAGCTGTCTCCAATAGGTTTTCTGGAATCCAAAGAAGATCCCATGTTCTCTAGACCCTTAAGTATCCTCCCTGTAACCCCATATCCTGACACAGCCTGAAGGCCCAAAAACAGCTCTAACCATCCCAAAGCTGAAATATGTACTCTGAGAGTTTTAGGTAAATCTCTTGAAGCAGACCTAGCCACTAAAAATTGTGGCAACAACTGTACTCCCCATGGCCTGGGACCAGGGATCAAAGACCTGTAGAATGCCTCGAAAACCTGGAGGGATGATGAGCAAGCTTTCCTAGAGTTGGTGGCCCAAGAATTTTCCAAAACTGATAATGCTAGTCTTTGCCAATTAGCCAGACTTTCACAGAGACTGGTGTACCCTTTGGATCTGAATGCTTGGCCAAGAGGCAAAACCTGGCAAATTGAAACCATGGAAGACTGTCAGCTACAGGATTAAGATGACCTGGGCATAATCAAACAAAAATGACAAATTAATCAGTTGACTCTGCAAAACTAAATGCCTAATGATGACGTGGACACACCTGGACCAGGAAGAATGTTTTATGAGAGTGTAAATCACTGCAATTATCCTCTTGTCATGTAATCCATCCTTCCATACTAACACTGCCACTCAAATGGGAAAAAATTCTAAAAATGTAATGTCCCTACAGACCAACGTTTCTGCCACCTTTCAGCAAACCAGCTGCCATGAAATAAACCCTCAAACTGGATCCCAGAACTGCATCAGTAAAAAGCTCAAGGTTGGTGGTAGTGGTCCAATGGGACTGCCAAAAATGAACTCTATTAAACTAGCTCAAGAATGTGAACCATAACCAAGGTTTATCCTTAACCCATCTGATTAGCTGGACCAGGTGGTGCTTGGCCCTGTTACCTTATAACAAGTCAAATACAGACTGTAGGAAAGTTCTGTCTAGAGAAAACACCTTGCAGGGAAAGTTCAGCAAACCATGTAACTACATGATGTCACCTACCTGAGCTTTACTGGAACTGCCGGACTTGTTGAAGTTTGGGCAGAGGAAGCTTGAAGGAGTTATCAGTGGTGTCTACTTCTAAACCCAAAAAAGTCAAGACTCGGCTTGGGACATCACCTTCCAAAGCACCATCCTGACCCTCCCCCACTATTAAAGAATCATCTAAGTAATGTACTGCTGACTGGCAGGGGGCCCATTTTTGCCAGCATTAGTGTAAAGTTGTACTAAATTGCTTGAATGTTGCACAAGCCACTGGCATTGCAATGTCAAAAAATGTCTTTCCATTGAACTGAAAGCCTAAATAAGGTCATTTTCTTGTGTCATGGGAAGAAGACAGAAAGAAGATTGGATCTCCATCTTTCAATACAGCCCATGATGATGATCTCTGCCTTCTGATCCAAAGAAGAGTTGTGTACTTTGATCAGGCTGGTGTCAATAAAAATCAATGACTAAACCCCCCTGGTGAGACAAATTTTGAATCAACCTAAACTCACCCTCCTGTTTCTTGGAAGCCAGTCTGACTGGGGAAACTTTAGGATGAAAAGAGGCAAATTATCCTGCCAGCTCACCACTCTTTCTCTATTAGCCTGGCAGCAATGTGTTTGTGTCCTTTGATGGACGACAGATTGTTAACTAATCTGGAATCTAATGAGGCTGTGGAGTGGATAGGAACGCCTTTGGAAAAACCTTTAGTAAGGGTGGCAGCTGCCCTTTGATCCAGGTAATCTCACAGTAAACAGGGTAGCTTATCTGGACAAATGGGAAATAAGCCTGGTGTGGCATTTTTAAGTCTTCTACCAACCAATCTCCCTCATGTCCATGAATAACTGGCTTGGAATGAAAGGAAGTGTTGCCGTCTTTACCGATCTCTCCATCTGTCTGAGATTTAGAGAAAGACAACCTGTCCCTAGGTGACAAGCCCCAACACCTGGAAGTTGGATGACCCTTCCCACATCCTGAACACAAGTGGTCATATTTGCAAGTGGGCCAGACACATCCGCCCTGACTGAATGTCCAGCAAAATCTTGTAACTTTTTTTTTATTAACAGCCCCTCCCTATATATCTGTAGGTGTCTTCTTGTCCATCATGACACTGAGCCATATGTCAGGATGCCTTGACTCCTACTTGAAGGAACTATTGAGGGCTTCCGACTGCCTGAAGTGCTGATCATAATTCAACCACCCCAACCCCCCTTTCACATAATGGGCTTCCATTATGACAACAAAATAAGCTAATAAAGGCAGTGCTTTGGTGGGATTCTTCTCAATGATCCCAGTTCTTGACCAGTGTGCTGGCTGATGCATTCTTCCCAATGGCAGCTAAGACTGCCATCAAGTCCTTGTTAGCTGTGTTATCAATGTCCAGTATGCACTTTGTTCCCTCATTATCCACTAGGTTGAAGATATCTACAAACTCCCCTTTTATAATCTTATCTTTGACCCTGGTGGGAACATGTGCTATGATATGACAGCCAGGTGATTTGGAATCTATAAAGCCAAGGGAAGTCATAGGGGACAAGAAGCGAAGGATACACTCATCTGTATGGGGTAGGACCTCCTTCTCTGAACCCGTGACTTCCTAAGACCCCCTATGCGAGTTGGGTAAAGACAACTGTACCACCTGGTCAACATCAATACCTGCTCCCACTCCTGGACTCAAAGCCATGGAAGCAGCAAAGTTTCTCTCTAAGGCTAAGTCAAACTGTCTTCTTTCGGCAAAGCATTTATAAAGTCATTTAAACAATTATCAGCATATTGCCCTCTACTCTACCACCAATACTAAAACCACAGCCCCAACAGGACCATTACCTACTGCTTCTGTAGATATGTTGGATGAGTAGGGAAAGATGACCTTTTGGCAAGAAGCTTCTCTGACTGTCTTTTTCTGAGCCTTCTTAGCAGGGCCTGGTCCTTCAGCTGCACCCTCCTCTGAATTCAGCAAAGGTCTCCTCCTGGAACACAGGCTCTGCTGAGCCACCACCACCTTTCCTAACTTTCTTCTCGCTACACTATTTTTCTTCATTCCCTTGCCCTTACACTTTTTTACCTAAGTACGTAACTATTTTCTTCTAACTTTCGTATTAACTTCCTTTGTTTGTCTGTACAATTGTACCCTATTGCAGGCTGACCTATATTGTACCCTAACTTTATACATTGCTGTTTGCATGTAATATTACTTCAGTATTTACATTTATCACTGTATTTAGAGTTTTGTATATGTGTTGTACAATCGTAACTATTACTGTTTTGTATCACTTCTTTTTTGTGGATCTTTTCTCTCCAGGCCTCCCCCAGAAAAGGGATCATGCTCAGTCGGACATTCCCTGTTAACAAATGTCAAATAAATAAATAAATAACTAAAGCAGCAACCCTTGTGCTTCCTGGGAGAGATGCAACCATCTCTCTTTAATGGACTGTACCATGGCTGAACCTGAAAGATAAATAAGCAATAATTCCCGACAGGATGTGCGTTAATGTGTAATTAACTCCCATCAAGGGGTGTTATGAGGCCCAACACCAGAGGCGGAGGGCCTCTGCACCCCGGGAAGAGAATTAATTACACATTAACACACACCTTGTTGGGCATTATTGCATTTAGAGAATGGGGTTTCTATAAAATTGTGTTTTTCTTACTTTTTTTTTAAGTACTATATTATTTTTTTTTTGTGTGTATATTTTGGATGTAAAATAGTTCCTGGTTCAAACTTTCTGTAGTATATCTATTTGGTGTTGGAGGAAGCATTTTACATAAAAATATAAGAAAATAATAAAAAGAAATAAGTAAAACACAACAATTTTACAGACAGCCCATTCTGTCTCTCATATACAGTCACGTCTGCATTCATAAATGCATTCACTCACACAAGATCACTCCCACTCTCTCTCGATCTTTCTCTCTCTCTCACACACGTACACACACACACACACACACACACACACACACACACACACACACACACACACACACAGAAACACACAAACACACACACACAGTCTTCTCTGCTTTCATAAACACATTCACTCACACAAGATTGTTCTCACTTTCTCGATGTCTCAGTCACACACAACACGTATTCACTCACACATGATCGCTCTCAGTCTCTCTCAATCTCTCTCACACACAAAGTCACTTCTGGTTTCATACATGCATTCACTTACACCTGATCACTCTCAGTCTATCCTGATCTCTTTCTTTCACACACACACACACACACACACACTCACACACACACACACACACACACACACACACACACACACACACACACACACACACACACACACACACACTCTCCTGTTTTCATACACGCATTCAGTCACACAAGACCGCTCTCCCTCTCTCTCTCTCACGCACACAGTTTCCTCTGCTTTCATACATGGCATTCACTCACACATGCAGACAGGTAAATAAATACACACATACACATACATACAAACACACATACACGTTTTTCTGTTTTTTTTTTTTTTTTTACACAAGCTAAACAGCAAAAGTGCTGCTTAGCGAGTGTACAAATAATGGCGGCCATTAGTCTTTTAGCAGTCCAAGCTCCATGGCAGCTTGATATGTTGCCGTGAGGCGGTGGACTCGTTTCTCACCGGGCATTACTTGTACTTTAATACCCTGCTGGAGAACATTCATTCTCCAATCAGGGTGCTTATGTAGAGTTTGCCACTGCTCTAAAAAGAATTAGAATAGGGAAGAATAAAAATAATAAGGGAAATGGAAAATATGACAAACTAAGAACCATATGAAGTCCCAGCCAACTGGATGACTGGACACTGTGCTGCTGCTAATGTCTAGAATGTATAGCCCTCAGGATGTTTCCCTGCTCCTCCTTTCCTTAAAATGCCACACTGACTAAAACTAGGAGAGCTGCTGCTGGGGTTCCAGAATGCCAAGACATATCCTACACAACCACTCTGCCAAACAAAGGATGTGTACAACCTAAGGATCAAATGTTGAGGTAAACATTATATACTACCGGTTTTTCAAAATGCCATGCCCAAAACCTTATAAAAGTTGACACTAACATTACAACTGTGTTATAAAATCATGGTACCCAAGATACCATCACAATAATAATTATATAACACCAGTTAACCTCTGCACAAGCCCCACTAGAACATAAAAATAAAATTTGACTGGATTCCTTGTAATCAGCACCCAAATTTTCCTCATAATAACTCAAATCAACACAAAAGCGAGACACAGCTACTAATCAAAGCAAGCACCTCATTACATCTCATAGCTCAATACAAAATGCTAAAACAACACAATATAGGATATATGTCCCCCACTACTCAAACTCCCACAACCCATGTGCGCCAGTGAACTAAAGCATACTTTACAGCCTAAGACTGAGCACTAAAAACGCCACCGAAATAAAGAAGCAAACCATATGCAGTAAAAACATACAGATTCAATCATAAAATATGCCCCATATAAAATTCTTACTGCACCACCAATATTCTATTATTAACCTGTTGCTACCAGACATTTATTTATGCAATTGATAAGATTCTTTTTACAAATGGAATATAAAAGTTTGCCGCAAAGAACCCATAACTTGGTATTCCCTATGCCCCTAATATAAAGTTACCCCTGTATTTGAAAATATTAGATTATTACTTAATTGTATGTATACAGCTGTTTTATTTACTTATTTATTCATTTTTATAATATGTTAACACTCACCCTTCAGATGTGCAGTGTAACAGCTTAACTAGGAAACACCACCTGCCCAGCCATAACTGCTGTGCCAATACTGCATGTGTTTTTGTTTATATATATTTACATATATGCAATATATGCATATATATATATATATATATATATATATATATATATATATATATATACACACACACACACACACACACACACACACACGCACACACACACACTCACACTCACACACACACACACACACACACACACACACACACACACACACACACACACACACACACACACGCACACATATACATATGTATTTATATATGTGTTACTACCCTCATTTAATGTTATCAAATATAGCCCAACAGTGTACTGTATATGATTTTTTTTTTGCAATGGTATATCTTTAAATCAACCCCCCCCCCCCTTTCCTGGCCACCTAGTGCAACAAATGGAACAACCCTGTATAATTCTATTTTATTTTTAAATAAATCCTATTTTTAGACAGATAATCCTACAATATACCAATGCTGTACAGACAACTAAACAGCCAAAGTACAACCGGTATGCCCCTTACCATGGTCTTCAACCTGGTCACTCCTTGCTGGCTCTATCACAACAATGACATACCTGCTGATGGATTCTGCAGACAAAAAACAGCACCACTCTCTTAAATAGTGAGTGTGCACCTGTGCCCTCCACTCGATGACAACTCTTGGCTCGTGGACAATGGGCTATTACCACAGTAAGCTGTCATCGACTGAATGCTGCTAAAATGCTAAGAACACTGTGTTTTCCTTACAATAGCCTATAAGGGATATCTATTTGCAGTCAAGATGAACAGATCATCTGATAAAGCAATATATTTCACTTCATAATTGGAGAGGGGCAATTTTGGATGTTTATTTAAAGCAACTCTCTAATTTAAAAGTAGTACAATCTAAGTTAAAGCAACACTTATTTATTTACAGTGCATGGCTTATTATGTGATGGTTAAAAATCTTCCATCTCTCTCTCTCTCTCTCACTCTCTCTCTCTTTCACTCTCTGTCATTCCATTTATTATGAAAGTGCCTTCTGTTTGGCCTGATTGCAAAACTGTATGATTTAGTTTAGAATTAAGTTTTCTCTGCAATTTGTGTTGTGAATATTGGCAGAAGTACAAGAAGGCCTTTGAATACAGTTGACATTTTATGCACGAATCCATACACACTTAAGCTATGATAAACCTTCATTGTACGGAAAATCAGGTGAGCAGAGGTGCAAACTACTCAAGTTTTCAAACAAAACTCAGAGGGATTAAGTAATGCATGCTGCTGCATAATCAGTGAAAGCAATACAAAATATGCATTGACATTCACACAGAGAGAAGAAAGCTGAAACAAACTTTTGGATCTATTAGAAAGACCATGAAGAATTCCAGACATGAATTATATAAGAGCATCTGCATAGAAATTGTTTCAGTTCCTTCCAACATAAACACTATTCTAACTTTCTTTTTTACTGTTTTTTTTACAAAAGCAGTTTATTTTACTGAAAATAGCAATCTAAGATGACAGTAACATGATAGACTCTGCATGTCTATTAGTAATAATACAATACAAAACATTTGCTATCAAAAGACTGATAAAAGCCAATACATTGTTTAACATATACGAGTATTACAGAGAAAGTAGAGTTGTATGAGTAAACTTACCATAACAGAAGATGTTCAAGTGATCACTGCAACAGTAACCTAAGCTATATGGGTTATATCCTGCATAGCATATAACAGTCAGCCATCTTCCAAAGCTTTAGGGCACCTTCCATGTGCCCAAACCATTAGTCAGCTCAAGCTGAGCTGATTAAAAAGAAAGGTTTGGGTACCAAGCCCTTCAGAGCTTTCACGCCAACTCAGAGAGGGAGGCTGATCCCTGAGAAGGCATTGTTAAGATAAAAAAAAAATCTCCACAACCTGACATAGATTACAATAAAAACAAAGAGGATGGAATGAGAGAGTGGATACTACAGCAGTGATCATTTGAACATCAGCTGTTATGGTAAGTTTACATTACACAACAGTACTATGTTCATCATACTGATCACTGCTGCAGCAGCCTAAGTATATGGGTAGATTACCATAGCTTAGGACAAATAAAAGGTTGAAGGGGAAAGCTCCAGGAGCACCTGGAGAATAGTCTTAGCAAAGCCTGACCTAGACCTGGGGAAGGAATCTAGCTTGAAGTGCTTTGGAAAAGTATGTACAGAGGACCAAGTTGCTGCTTAGAGAATACTTAGAGAGTCTAACCTTTTCCAAAAAAGCCATAGACGAAGCCAATGCCGTGGCAGAATGTACCTTAACCCTTACAGAAATAGTTTTGTTGTGGTGGGAAAAACTGAAGATAATAGCTCAAAGCAACCGTTTGGAAGCAGTCTGCTTTGACACATGTTGCTCCTTCTTCTTACTTTTACATGACAGGAACAACTGATTCACAATTCTGAAAGATTTTGTTCTATCAAAACAGTATCTGAGTTGTCTATGGACATCCATGGTATAAAGTATTACTTTCCCCTAATTTTGGGGTTCAGGAAAGTACACGTGGAGGGGGATAATTTGTTTTAAAGTAAACCTGAATACCACTTAAGTATTAAAAAAAGGATTAGTTCTCAAGGAAAAAGAAATAAGCTTGACCACCATAACAGCTTGCAACTCAGCTACTCTTTTGCAGAGGTCAGAGCGACCAGTAAAACTGTTTCCACGTTAAGAACTTCGTGTCATCCAGATGAGCTGGTTCAAATGGAGCAAGTTTTAACTTCTCTAACACAAAATTAAGATCCCAAGTAGGAGAAACCTGTTTTCGTGGATGTCTCTTATGTTAAAATACTCCTTTCAAAAACATTTTTGCATGTGACTGCCTTGAAAGAAGTGTAGCCATGGGCATATATATTGAAATGGTTAACAGATGAACTAGAGAAACACAATGTCCAAATGGGTGTTATTTATGCTATTAGCACCAAGTACAAAAACTTCTCCATTTGCTAATATACAATTTTAGATGCCTAAAAGGTATTAAGATCCTATAATCCAGGCAGTCAGTTGAAGTTGTTTGGGGGTCAGGATGTATGAAACACACCTGTTCTTATGTGAGTAGATCCAATCTGTGAGGAAGCTTGTTGTAATTTCTCCTGGCCATTCCAAAAGAAGGGAGAACTATTGCTGCCTGGTCCAGAAGGGAGTCACCACTATGATCTTGGGGGATTCCTTCTGAATCTTATTAAGTACCCTGGTTCTTAGGAGAAAAGTTGGAAAAGCATACAAGGACATTGCTTCCAAGTAAAAAAGGCATCTGCCTTCCAGACCTTCTTGAATGGAGTAATGAAGCCAAATAGAGAGGAGGCAAATATGTCTGCTTGGAGAACTCCCCACAGATGGAAGAAATCACGGAAGGGACCTTGATATAGTTTCCACTTGTGAGGTCCTGCCTTTGTCCTGCTCAGCTTGTCTGCCATGCAATTTTGCTCGGACAGAATGTACAACTCCTGTAGTGTGAGATTGTGCTGTAAAGATATATTGAGCTGACAGTTAACCTGCATAGGGGGTATGATCTGATTACTTCCTGCTTGTTTATGTACCACATCACTACTGTATTGTCCATAACAACTTGAAGTGGTCCTGCAAACAAAAGTGATTCAGACAGTTGAGTGCCCTGATAAGGGCAAGCATCTCTGTTACACTTATGTGTTTGTGCCTGTCTTTGTTGTCCCAGATACCTTACACTTTTATCCGCTTGATACTGCTCCCCAAGAAAAGTCTGAGGCATCTGTATTGACTGACTGCTATGTGATAAAGGATAATAAGGGAAATGTACTCACAAGCAAGGAGAGTATGTACAGAAGATGGAAAGACTACTTTGAGGGGCTGATGAATGAAGAGAATGAGAGAGAGAGAGAGAGAGAGAGAGAGAGAGAGAGAGAGAGAGGGTTGGATAACGTGGGGATAGCCAATCAGGAAGTGCAATGGAGAGATGGCAGTGAGGTTTTTAACCAGATTGCTTAACGGAATCTTGGAAAGTGGCAGGATGCGTGATGAGTAGAGAAGAAGTGTATTGGTACTGATTTTTAAGAACAAGGGTGATGTGCAGAGCTGTAGTAACTACAGAGGGAAAAAACTGATCAGCCACAGCATGAAGCTATAGGAAAGAGTAGCGGAAGCTAGGTTAAGAAAGGAGGTGATGATTAGTTTGCAGCAGTATGGTTTCATGTCAGGAAAGAGCACTACAAATGTGTTGTTTTCTCTGAGGGTGTTGATGGAAAAGTATAGAGAAGGTTAGAAGGAGTTGCATTGTGTTTTTCTGGACTTAGAGAAAGCATATGACAGGGTGCCTAGAGAGGAGTTGTGGTATTGTATGAGGAAGTTGGGAGTGGCAGAGAAGTGTATAAGAGTGGTACTGGATATGTATGAGGACAGTGGGAGAGTGATCAAGTCTGCTGTAGGAGTGGCAGATGTGTTCAAGGTAGAGGTGGGATTACATAAAGGATCAGCTCTGAGCCTTTTATTTGAAATACAGATAGGCAAGTTGACAGACAAAATCAGACAGGAGTCCCAGTGGACTATGATGTTTGCAGATGACATTGTTATTTGTTGTGAGAGTAGGGAACAGGTAGAGGAGTCCCTGAACAGGTGGATGCTCTAGAGAGGAGAAGAATGAAGGTCAGCAGGACTAAGACAGAATATATGTGTGTGAATGAGAGGGAGGACAGAGGAATGTTGAGGATGCAGGAAGTAGAGTTGGCAAAGGTGGATGAAATTAAATACTTGTGATCAACAGTTCAGAGTAATGGTGAGTGTGGAAGAGAGGTGAAGAAGAGAGTGCAGGTAGGGTGGAGTGGGTGCAAAAGAGTGTCAGGAGTGATTTTTGACAGACAGGTATTAGTAAGAGTGAAAGGGAAGGTCTACAAGAAGGTATTGAGACCAGCCAGGTTATATGGGTTGGAGACAGTGGCACTGATGAAAAGTCAGAGCTGGAAGTGGAAGAGTTAAAGATGTTAAGATTTGCACTGGGTGTGATGAGGATGGACAGGATTAGAAATTAGTACATTAGAAGGTCAACTCAGGTTGGATGCTTTGGAGACAATGCTGGAGAGGAGTGATTGCGTTGGTTTGGACATGTGTTGAGGAAGTATGCTGGGTATACTGGGAAAAGGATGCTAAGGATGGAGCAGCCAGGTAAGAGGAAAAGAGGAAGGCCTAATATAAGGTTTATGGATGTGGTAAGAGAGGACATGCAGGTGGTTGGTGTGACAGAGAAAGATGCAGAGGACAGGAAGAAATGGAAGCAGATGAATCCCATATTGCACAGGAGATTAGTGAGAGATTCCAGACACTTGGAAAAGGACTCTGTAAAGATAAGCAAGTCATCTAAATATGGAAAAATATGGACACTCTTTTATCTGCAATGGGATATAACTGAAGCTAGACACTTTGTGAACAGTTTTGGAGCAGTGGAGGGGCATAAAAGGCAAGGCAGAGAATTGATAATGTGATCCAGACACACAAAACCTTAAGAAATGTCTGATGTTTGAATGTATAGGAATGCAATGATAAGCATCTTTTAAATCTAAGATGACCAAAAAATCTGAAATGAGGGGTAAAAGGTAACAGGTTGTGAAGTGAAAGCAGTTTGAACTAGGGCACTATCACATACTGTTTAAGAAAGAAAGGTCTGGTACTGGTCTCCATGCTTTTTCTTTATTTGGGACCAGATACATTCTTAAATAAAAACCTCTTCCCAACTGGAAGGAGGAACTGTGTTTATTGTTCCCTGAGAAAGCATATGCTGTAGGACAGGAGGCAACAGAGGGATCTGGTCTGGTGGATGAGGAGCAATTCTCAGGAAAGGAGGGATTTCTTATCACTTCAGTCTGTAACCCAACTGAATCAGGATCAGCACTTATTTGTCTGAAACAATCTGTTGTGAAAGAGAGACATGGAACCCCAGACTTTGGGAAAAAATAAGGGACTACTGGTTGTGGGCTGGACAACGTCCATTACATGCTCATTCTGACTTATCTGACTTTTTTTGTTCTGACAGCTCCCTGCCTTCTGTTTGGAAACTCCTTGCTATTGTTCTTAAACGTCTGCTTACCAGTATTTTGCTGTGACATTTGTTTTGCTTCTTGCCAAAATTAGATGAGGGAGTAAAAATCCCCTGGAAAATTTAGAGAAGGATAGCTGAAAAATCTGACAGTTTCCCCTATATAAGCTTACCCCCTCTCATTGCAGTTTTATGACAACTATTGCAGCAGATGATTCAAAAACTAAATCTCCAAAGGTAAATTTAAGGCCTCATTTTTATATCCACTAGAAGGATCTGAGAATGCATCCAGGCAAGCATTCTCAACACAGTGTCAAAGGCAATAATCCTGGATGTAGTGTCTACAAAGTCATAAACACACTTTAAACAATGAGTAGTGATCTGAGAAATAAAAGAAACTGCACCACAAAAAGCAGATATTTCTTCACAGAAATGAACTGCACATAAAACATTCCTCATACTTTCACAATTACACAAAATAAACTTTACATATCAGCCTTACAATTCAAAATTCTAAAAATTAAAGTTGCAGAAAGATACACTTTTTTATGACACTTATCAATTAATGTAACGCCCTTGTCAGAAGATGAAGGATTAGAATTAACAGAATTGCTGTCAGCAGCTGGATTAACTAATGCTAGAAATTTGAAAGCTGGAGAAACTTTATACATAATATATGCTTTCTTAGGTGCAGCAGGCTGGGTCTCAAGAAAACTACAGACTGTGACAAACACATTCACCATTGCTAACAGCACTGGGGAGATGTGAAGAGTTTCTGGGAACTGCATTTGTAACAATTCATAGTATTTTCTGAGAGACTAAGACATCTCAGTGTTTTTCACAATTAAAACACTGGTAAGTTCTGGAAATAGTCTCAGAAAAAGAGAATGGTTGACAGGGAGATTCAGATAATATACTCTCCTCTGGGTCTGAGTCAGAAATTTTGGGAAAAAACTTTTATCTGTCCCATCACATCTCTCTTCAGATTCAATGTTGTGAATCTCTACATGAAAAGAGAAATCTCTTTTTCTTTTACCACAAACCACCTGATAAAAAGGGTCAGTTGCCTATACAAGACTTGCCGGCAGACTTAATAAATTACTCCTGTCCAGGGAAACTGGAGCAGGAGAAGATGCATGCTTAATTTTCTGTTTCTTTTTTACAGCAAAGATAGGACAAACAGAGTTATTAGTAGTAGCAACAGCTTCCCCATGGATGGGCACAACATTCTGGTTAAGCAGGGGCACCTTCTCTGTCCATTCTCCCAGCACTGTCAAAAGTGTCTTTCCCTTGCCCAAAGAGGGGGACCCCAACAGCTGTAGTGGATGTGGATAACCCCCTGCCTCATAGTGACTTTATGGGCAACACCAGAGGGATCTAGGGTAAAAGATGAGTGGTCTGAGGAACCATATTGGGCCACAGCAGAGTCACCCTCCTATGGCTTAGGCACATTACTAGCCTGCTGTGATGGCAAAGACAATTTAGTTATCTTTTTCTTTGTCTTTTTGTGGCTGGATGATGTACAGACCATGGGACAGGTAGTTTGCCCGTAGTCAAGCAGAAAATGGTACTTCTTTCCAGGGGAAACTAAGCAGCACAAGCTGGTAAAACTTTAAATGTAGTATAACGTCATGTTTCCCAAACAAACACCGTTAACGCACTTTAATACACTTTACCGGTCTGAAAAAATAATTTAAACACTGTTCCTTCACAAACAATATTATTTTAGAATGTGTAAATCAACTGTTTTAAACTTCCAAACACAAAACTGTGTTCTGTTTAAAAGTGCAGCAAAATCACATGATAGTCAATAAAACACATTTGCCAAGTTTAAAATATGCTTACCTTTACAGGAAAGTAAATTTAGACATTAAACATAATATGTGGAAGGTTTTTCATCAAAGGTAATTTATCTACTCTGCTCAAGCTGACTGTTGATCAGTGAAAGCCCAGAGCAGAGTTCTCCCTTCAATGGCAGAAAAGCTCTGCGGGGCTCCTGTCTTTTTTGTTAGCTCAGCTTGAGCTGACTGAGTGTTTGGGTGTGTGCAGGGTGCCCTTAACCTTTTTAAGCTGGCCGGCTGTTATATCCTATGCAGGATACAATCCTCTCAGCTTAGGCTACTGCAGCAGTGATCAATATGAAAAATATTAATACACACCCAGCAAATATCTGTCTGAATAAATAAATATAACCAGTATTACAGCTGTACACAGGGAAGTAAACAGTGTAGGAAGAAATAGCCAGGGAATTCTTATGGCTAGGCTTGTATAGGCCCTAGGGTCGATAGCCTAGTACTAACCTATGAATCCATGAATCTATGAACAATACTGACTCAAAGCAAAAAGCTTCATGTATCACATGTTGTAGGAATGTATAAGAATTAAAACCGTATAAGATTAAAGAAGTGAAACAGTATTAGCTTAGCTGTACTTCTGACAATTATAAATTCACAGGGGTTATGGAGCTACTGAAGTTCACACTCATGGCATGTGCATTTGCCACATCTAATAGCATATTATACTAAAGCAGATAACTCAGATTGCACAATAATGCTAATGACTTCATTATCTTTTTTTGTTTAACAGATTTGTTTACACAGTAACTTGACTTCTGAGTTACACTTCTGGTTGCATACTGAAATCCTGATACCTAGCATTTTAAAGTATATTACTAAGATTGACAAGCATTAGTGTGCCTCTCTGACCATTCATCTTAAAAGTAAATGTCCAACATTTTGCACTAGGTCTAAATATGAGTCATAAAATAAATGAAAGTATTACGTAAATAAATCTCTCCTACTAGCAGTATTTTGATTAACTTAAGCAGTGTGACAGCATTTACCTGTTACTGTTGGACACACAAGAAGAAAAGTGTGAGCCTGAAGATGGAGACTCAATGGCTGAAAAAATGGACTTGCATATAATTGCTTTTCTTCTTTGTCTATACAAATGCAAAGTCAGGCAACAACACTGGCAAAAAGATTACCTTTTCCACTTAGTCCCCATGCTCTCTCCCAATCACCTTTTTTGCTTACCTATATTCTTATTATTCTTTATACCACTACCAGGCTCTCATGATGCTCTTCCCCTCTTTACCCTGACCATGTGACTGTCTGTCTCTGTCACTAGTGATACTGGAGCTTTCCATACACAGTGCATACTGTTTCTTCCATTTTTTTCTTCATCTTTTATCTTCCCTCGTCTTCATATTCCCTTAGTGCTTACTATACATGATACACCCCTTTACAAATGTCAGCTAGCTCATGTAGACATCAGTATTAAGAACGGTAAATAAGGCAATTGGGTACACTTCTGTTTGGGGGCTGCAATTCTGTATTCAAGACATACATAACCTAAGCAGTACATCCCTGCTCACAAAATAGTAATACTAACATAAATATTTTATTGTAAATGTGATAGGGGCAAGAGTTCTGCTCATGACCAAAAATCTGCTGTTTAACACTTGATGGTTATTCGGATTTTAAAAGTGCACTTCACTGCAGCAACCATAATCTACCAATAATTATGGCAGTTTATTACCATCTATGATATGAAATTAAGTGCATTGCCAAATTTATGTTAATCAAAAATATGTCTGAGGTCTGCACGTCTTGATAAATGACTACTTTTGAAATGTTGCCAGACAATATTTTTCAGTGCATATAAGAACAAACACAAAGCTTAATGGTTAAACAGACTACTCAGTCTTCTCACCTTAGCAATTGGTCTTATTTATTTCCAGCAGAATCTTGGCAAACATCTCTACCATCTGCTATGTTTTATATAACATTTAGTAAGATCCAGCAATGTATTCTTTTAAAAATGATGTACATAGCCTAAAGATGACAGATAGGGTATATTCTGTAATTTCTACTTACATTTTTGAAAATGAAGTAATGCTTCAAGCTAGCTTGTCCTTTACTGTTCATAAGTTTTGGGCATAAAACAACTCTGGACTAATTTCTATATAACAAAGCAGAAATTTTAAAAATAAAATAAATAAGGTTTATATTGTTTTAGTTAAATATATTGGTTAACATAGGACATCTGTGCTGTTTTTCTGATATGCTAAAACAATTCAAAATACTTATATTAATTATATGTATTAGCATTGTTTTAATTTATTTATAATTTTAGTGAAAAGATAAGTGAGCTGAGTCAATGGATTAATTTTAGAAATTACTCTTTACAAACTCAGGAATAAACTGCAAGAGTAAATATCATTAGTGCTACAACCTTTATCAGTAGATGTAGACCTGATACCATAGTACTATGGTGCATGAAACAGAAAAGTATACACATGGGCCAACACAGGAGGAAGAATATGTTGGTAATAAATGAATCATGTATGTCCAGTTATGCATTATAAAGTAAACACATGCATAGACATGCACAGACATGCATGCAAAACTTGTGTGTGCGTGTGTGTGTGTGTGTGTGTGTGTGTGTGTGTGTGTACACTACAACACAGTTTTACTTGGAGTCTGGAAAGCATGCAAGTATGCATGTTTATACAGATTGACCTTAGTTTATTGCCAGCTAACAGAGGTATAACATGTTAGCTCCAGCCAACAGCCACCAACTTTAAGCAGAATTTATAGTAATCTACTGTGGCAGTACCAGCAGGTGTAAATGGTTTCTGGGCACTGGCAACTATGATTCGAGCTGAACTGAGTAATTCACTTGTTTAGCCAAATGCCTAATAAAGCTATTGACATTAAAATATTGAACAAAAGAAAGAAAGAAAATAAAAGAATGAGACAACATAAGCAACAACATAAGCAATAACATTCACTCTGACATCATAAAAATGTATAGAGTCTTGCAGAGAGAGATAGAGTGTGTGTGTACTCCTACTATCTTGACTTTGTGTGAGTATTGTGTTTGAAATTTAAAAGTCTCAGATAAGGCCTTTCTTTTTTTTTTTTTTTTTTTTTTGTAATACTTATGATTACTTCTGTCATAGAGTGCAAGCAGAACCATTCTTTGCAAATGTGTTTTCCCTTAGACAGCTAATTAACAAATGTCAAGTGCGGACTGATCTGAAGTGCAGTCTGTGTATAAGAATACCCACTGCAGTCATAAATGTGTAAAGCAGAGGTCAAACAAAGTGATGGACAGGTTTTTGGGTGTGGACTGACAATGAGAGATACTGCGTACATAACTCATGATCAGAAATCATACACAACAGGCATCATGTACACTACTAGTTTAACTTGCACACGAGTACACACACACACACACACACACACACACACACACACACACACACACACATGCACACACTTGAAACTTTCAAGTGATGTACATATCTTCACACTGGCTCAATGGTGCCTTATGGATAAGTGGGTAAAATCACAATAATATGGGTAGGTGTTTTGTATTATTAAACGTGCCAAAGTTTGTTGGCAGATCACAGCTCTCTTGAGGACCTACATCTGTGAATATTATACTATACCATGGCATCAACAAAATGTCCTAGGATATAAAACACTGCTTACAGGGATACAATTTATAAACACATCAGGAAATCCAAAATGTCTGTAGTAGCAGGTTAGATAATGTAGCACATTTAAAGCCCTTGCTTAGTTATCTGTAAATTGTGCTGTCACTGCAAAGCAGGTCAGAAAATAGTTTGTGTAACCTCACATCTCCTGCTCATGGTCACTCCCTCAAGCTGGACTAATGCTATTTTTACCTTGGCATTGCAGTTTGATCATTTATGCTATTTGTAATATCAGTTGTATCCATTTAGTAAAATAGTTGCTACTCCTCGAATATTTTTCTGTCAGTATGCACCCATCTTATGGCATTCTCTAACAATTGTTACTTTTTCCCCTTATATGTACATGTAGCTTGCTGCTGTGTTGGTGTTATTGAAGTGACCTTCATTTGCAACATGTCATAGCTGCATATGTTTTGCATGATTTGCATATTTTCTGTACTTCTCTTCCTGGCTTCAAAAAATCCAATTCCAACACAGCCTTCCAGAACTATATATTCTGTTACTTCTCATCTCATTGGAATCTTGTACTAGAGATAAATGGTTTGCATTTCCATCTTTTGTTCATATACCTTCCTTACTAGCATTCTATGTGTTTTAGCAATCATATCAATAGCATGTTATCCTGATGCAGATGTTTTGGTTTCAGGTGATAAACAAATGGTTAATTTTACTGCTTGTGCATATAATTTATATATATATATATATATATATATATATATATATACATATATAAATATATATATATATATATATATATATATATATACATATATAAATATATATATATATATATATATATATATATATATATATATATAAGCACACGTTTCTCTGAAACATAAACTACCGAACACAGTTTTGCGAAAGTGCATTTATCACCCCTCACACCCCCTCTACTTTAATAGTCTCACTCCGAGATCACAATACAGTGAGGAAAAGGGAATATTCCCTTATACCCACTGTACCGCAATCTAAGCAACAATTTGTTTAGTTGTGCCATCTACACCACATGTTGATATACAACTAAACTTACATGCAAACAACTGTTACTTACTTACCTTCTGGAGAAACTACATTTTCGATAAATGCACTTTCACAAAAGTTTGCTTGGTGATTTACGTTTTGGTGAAATGTGTGTTTGATGGACAGTCCTAGATCCATATACATATATGTGTGTGTGTGTGTGTGTGTGTGTGTGTGTCTGTGTGTGTGTGTGTGTGTGTGTGTGTGTGTGTGTGTGTGTGTGTGTGTGTGTGTGTGTGTGTATATATATATATATATATATATATATATATATATATATATATATATATCTCCAAGTAACCTTCTTTTGGATTTTTTGAACAATATGAATTATACTGTGGTTATTTATATCAAAAGTCAACTAAAAATCATTAAAAACTCAAAAATATTTGTTTCTTAATCCATTTACATACGATATAGTTGCTTTATTTCATGGTTCTGTCTTATTAGCAAACATAGAAAAATGCCCTACAAATCCTTCTAGTATCACAGAATAATATGTTTAAAGGGATTTACACTGCTTTCATTGGTAAAAACTTGAATGAAATAAAATATAACTTGGCTCCCTAGCATATTCACACAATAAGCTCCATACTCCAAAAAACGGTTCAGAGTATTTAAGTTTCCAAATGGACTTATACTTGGTGAACCTGAAATGAATGAATTGTTTAACTTGTTTGATGGTTTTGGTTTTGAGTAACTGCATTTTATTATGTGTAATGAAAGACGTATAAACAAATTATTTAGTGAGCTTGAGAAATTGAATGAAGAGATTGTTAAAGTTTTGTTATTTGAATTTAATGTGGTTAGATAGGATAGTACACTCACTAAGGTGGAGAAAAATGTTAAATTTAATTTAAATCGAAAACAAAAGAAATTATTGAGAGATAAGTAAGGTTATAAGGCTAGGAAAGAGTACCCTGTTCCTAAATCCTATTTTTTTACATAAATCAAGGACCAGAAATTGTGCACTCTACTAATGAGCAAGTGAGGGGTGAAAACAGTCGTGATTCTCACAACCATTCCCAGCAGGAGTATGAAACAGAATATGGGGTTCAGCATGAAAATCAGTATGATAATCAATATCGACCCCTCAGAAGGTCAGAACACTTGCAGAATAAAAATAGGCAAAACGTTTTTTTTTACCCCAGAATCAACAATTAAAACCAATGAGAGGCAGGGGCAGGAGGAGAATGTGGAGGAATTAATATTATAGAAATAACCCATGCCTGGGTGTGGGTAATGATGGATTTACCCACGGTTGGTGTGGTTTGGTCATGAGGGCGCAGCCCGAGTGGCCAAACAAAGCCAACCGTGGGTAAATCCAGCATTACCCACACCCAGAAGTGGGTTATTGCTATTATACAATGACATTATTTAAGAAAAAAAAAATTACTTTTCTTAAATATATCTTATATCTTTATCAACTCTACACTGCCCTTCTACTGCTTTTTTTTTGTAACTCCTGTCCCTTTACTCTCTCTTCTCATGCTACAATATGTAATTATGCTAAAGATGATAGTATTTAGATAGTCTAGGTAGTGCACTTCTTTGTAATCTAGTTTTAGGTTTCAATGTTTTAGTTCTTTTCCCTGGTCTCTCTTATTATTTATCAGGTTCTAGAAGTTGTATTGATGTTTAATAGAATGTATTTTAGTTTTTCCAGTTGCCTTCTTTTTGTAATCAAGATGCATTGGTTGAAGTGTTACAAGTCTGTAACTTGTTATTTGTAACTTGTTATTTGTACTCATTATAAATCTCTTATGTCCATATGTGGAGCTTTTCTCCCCGGGCCTCTGCTGAAAATGGAAATATATCCAGTCAGACTAGCCCGGTTAACAAATGTAAAATAAATAAAATAAAAATAAAAATAATGGCATTGTATAATGCCACCTTGCTGCCCTTCTGCAGCTGTCTGGTATTCTGCGGCAGTTCTCATATACTGCGCATGCATATGCCTCCACAGTACATCAGAGCTGTGGGCAAAAGCAATGGAGAAAGCAAGATCTCTGTTGCTTTTTACAAACTGTTTCGCTATGTTAAATGGGTTTAACATAGCGAGACAGCTTTAAAAAAAGCAACGGAGAATCTCTGCTGCTTTTTTTAAAGCTGTCTCGCTATGTTAAACCCATTTAACATAGCGAGACAGTTTTGAAAAAAACAACAGAGAAAGCAAGATCTCCATTGCTTTTTACAAACTGTCTCGCTATGTTAAACCCATTTAACATAGTGAGACAGTTTTGAAAAAAGCAACAGAGAAAGCAAGATCTCCGTTGCTTTTTACAAACTGTCTTGCTATGTTAAACTCGTTTAACATAGCGAGACAGTGTGAAGCAACTGAGATCTTGTGTTCTCCATTGCAGTAAAAAAAGAGTTATAGTAATGGAAAAAGTCCAGGCGACCGGACCTTTTTCCATTACTATAACTCTGATTTACAACGTGCACGCTGACCAATCAGCATGCACGTTTCTGAATATTAATGGGGGGGGGGGCATTGTATAATGGGAAATAGTTCAACTTTGAGTCCAAGTAATAGCATTATTACTACTTGTGATGGTAAATTTAATTCCTTCCAAGGACTCAATATATTTAATTATGCACATGTAGAAATTAATGAAACTTTTTTTACCCTTTTTACAAAGGGTTTCAAATTTCTTCCCTCTTTTAAGATTGGCTTAGTTGATACAATTACTAAATTTAAATTATTCACACATAAGTTAAATTTCCAATTAATGTTTAAAGAACAGGTAACACCAGAGATTGACAAAGCACCATTAAGAAGGAAAAGTTGTTTTAATCCTCCACCACATCCCTTGATTCAGGCTTTTGACAATATTTGTATGGCAGATTTTTTACTCCACTTTTGCAGGCCTTAATGCTGATAGAAACAGCAGGAAAAAATTTAATTTGACCAAGAAATAATTTGATTTGATGCAAGAATTAAGGCAAGAGAAATTCTTCGGGTTTATGAAGCCTGATAAGGGAGGGGGTATAGTGATTTACAATAAGACAGATTATATAAATTCATTGTCAGATGTTTTTTTTCCTGATGAAACTAAATACCAAATATCCTCTAAGAATGAAGTGTTTATAGTCTATAAAAAGATTGAATTATTATTAGAAGATGAACTTTTTCAGGGAGTTATTTCTGAAGAACATTTTAATATTTTAAAGGCTGACCATTCTCTGATCCCGGTGACATCTGGGATACAAAACGTACACAATAAAATTCAACACCCAACCTTTAGGATTATTATATCATCAAATGATAGTCTGCCCACACCTTAAGTGTCTTTATAGATAGGCTTCTTAAGTATGTTTTGGAACCAATACAATATCTTTTGAAGGACTTATAGGATTTTCAGACCAAAATTAACAAGTATTGGTATGCAGAGAGTGGTTGTTTTTTGAAAGTAGATGTTATTGACTTGTTTACATCAATACCCCATGAGGAAGGTTTAGAGTTGTTTATGAAGCAATTAGGGTTCTTACGTGTTTTAGTGATACAATGATTAATTTTATTATGATAGTTATGCAGTTTATTTTAAATAATAGCTATTTTATGTTTGAAGGCGGATATTTTAAGCAAATCGAAAGCATGGCAATGGGTAATAGTTGCATCTCCCTGTATATAATACAGTGTTTTATGCCTGGGAATAAAAATATGTACTAAATTCTAAATTTTCTTTACCCTGGTTAGCATATTATAGATACCTGGATGGCATTTTTGTTCTATGAAAAGAAATAAGAAATTAACCATTACTTTTTGTAGAATATTTAAATAGTGTGTGTTCATATTTTAATTTTTACCTCTACAGTATCAGAAAATTCCATAGATTTAGGTATAACCTTATTTAAAGATTACACAAAAGAGTCATTTGGTTTGAACATTTTTTGGAAACCCACATTTTCAAGCAATTATTTGGATTTTAAAAGCTACCCTTCTAAGTATAATAAAGGGAACATCTTAAAGGCCAGCTGGTCAGGGCAGCTAGGATGTGTTCAGATTTAACTAGTTTTAATTTGGAGATGGAGAAAATAGGTATTATATGTGAAAATATGGGTTGCCCTATAGAATTACTTAGTACTATTAAGGTAGAGGTATTATTGGGTTGGGGAATTAAATAGAAACCATTTTTAGGAGATATTAACTCTCTGGATACAAGAATAAAGGTTAACTTAGGCTCCAACCATTTCAGTAGTATGGCTATACAATACAGGAAAGGTGAGAAAGATATTAGCACTATTATTTTTAAGAACTGGATGATCTTTACTAGAGGTAACACAGATATTTTGAATGCCATTGGTAATGAAACTCAATTTGTTTTTTAAGACTGGGCAAAATTTTAAGTATCTTTTTGAAAATTCAAGTTTACCTCCAAAGTTGACAACTAGAGGTACAAGATGTGGTATGTGTAGGCAATGTCCCTGCATTATAGAAAAAAATACAATTTCTTTAAAAGATTATGGGTACACAGTTAAGTTGGTTAGAGGTAATTGTAATACCAAAGGGCTGGTTTATATTTCTACTTGTGAAAAGTGTAGTAGCTATTTATGTAGGTGAACCAGAAAGAAAACTTAAGACTGGAATTTATGAACACACACATGTTATTTCTAAAGGTAATATCAATAATTCTTTATATAAGAATTCCTTAAAATGTCCTGGTTTTACTAAGATCAAGTTTGGAATTTTAGAATTAGTACCTTTTAATCCAAGGGGAGGGTGGTGGGAACCTTTTATTGAGATAAGATAATTTTTTTGGATAACTAAGCTAAAATCCAATATGCTACCAGAGATCAATGATTGTGTCTCAATTTTAACTCTTCTGAAGAAGAGGGCCTTGGACCTATAATAATAATAATAACAATAATAATAATAGTAATAATAATAATAATAATAACAATAATGTTTATTTTCTAGCATTGTTTGAATTTTAATGCAATGAAAATATTTATTTCTTATGCATGAAAATATTTTGTAGCATAATATGCTATTTTAAGCAGCATGGTACATAATAATTGGTACAGGTGTCTTTAAGTAATAGTCTAGATCAGTCTTAATTGATTTAATTGTTTTAATTGTATCATTATAAAAGAAGATGTTTTGATTAACTGACTGTTCTGATGAAGTCCCAGAGTTTGTCAGGGAACGAAAGCGCTTAATGTACTTTTTGTTTTATAATAAAAGTTTTTGGTTTCTTACATCTCTATTGTCTGCTTTTCAGAGTAAGGAGCTTATTGTGTGAATATACCACACAGCCAAGTTATATTTTATTTGGTTGTTTCTTTTGTTGCCTTTTCTAGTGTTTTATTTTTTAAAAACTTGAATGAAACCTACATGTTCAAGAAAGCCTTGCCAATCAGGAAACAAATGAGGTAAAATTAGCCTAGTCTGTTTTTCCCAAAGCACCCGTTTATATCAGTATCTCCTCAGCAGTGTTTCTGCATTCTCCATAACACTGAGGTATCACTTACTGGACCTTTTCTTTTTATATCAGCTTTGCCATACTATTTGCTCAGTGGGAACACTGTCTGCCTTACAATTCTGCAGTTTAATCCTTGGCTTTGTTTCATTACAAAGAACTAACAGATGGTGAGCTACTAAATTTCTTCATTCAGTTTCTGAGTTGTTGAGGGTACCTAATTTAATAATATTGCTTTAAAACATCTTACTTACTGCATTTTGTTTAGTATTCCTTCATATACAGAGATTAATTTTCGGGTCATCCTTTTCATTTTTGCTTATTTCAGTCCATGACTTTAATTTTATACATTAACAGATTTGTTTTCTGCTCAGTATTGTGTGTGTTATCTGTCACACAGAGCCATCCTGACCTTCAGTGCTGTCATCACATTATTGAAAATGCATTTCTTATGGATGTGTTAGTGAGAGTTTCAGCTAATGCTGCAATGTTTGTAAATTCTAATCTCATTCAATGGCCTCCATGCTTCTTTTGAATTTCATTGAATTCTCTGCATATTTTCTATTTGCCAATTTTTTTATTGCTAAATGCAAGCAATGATAACCTACAGGGATGGACTTCCCAAGGGTATAAAAGTCATTATTTCCCTGTAACACCCACCTTGGAAGGCATTATTGTGCTTATTGAATGAGCCATATGTTAAAATTTTATATTTGTTTTTATTAGTATATACATTTTTTAAATTTTTAAGTTAAATAATTTCCTACACCTAATATTTCATTGTTGCTATAGCATTTGTAATCATTATTGGAGAAAGAATATTACATCCAAGTATAAGATATATAAATATTTAATATCCCCCCTATGCATACATACATACACACACACATATATATATATATATATATATATATATATATATATATATATATATATATATATATATATGCAGGCACATACATCTCCCTATTGAAATGTTAGCACTTGAAATGCTGAGCACAAAAATACAAAAAAAAAAATAGGACTGAAAACCGTAGAAGAGCAAATATTGTCCCTCTAAACCCCAACACCCTCCCAAACATATATATAACAACTCAAAGATTGCCATACCTTACAGAAAGGGAATATTCTGAGAAATGGCATCTCAGACTTAGTATATGTAAGTCTCTTCTTTCAGCCATTCATTCTCCATATTTTGGGACTCAGTCTAGCAGGTTCTGACATTTCAAATGGTTTCCAACAAATACACAAGCACCACACACACGCACACACACACTCACGCACACACACACACACACACACACACACACACACACACACACACACACACACATACACAGACACTCATTTCTTTATTTTTCTGATGCTTGCTATACAAGGCTTTTGAAGCTATGTTTAGTGAAGGTAAAGTAAGACAGCTTAGTGAAGGTAAAGTAAGACAGCAGGTTCTTATAACTGTTATTGCATTTACCTTTGCTATTTGAGTTGTTTTCATTTTATTTACTTTTTCAAATTTTTTGCCTATTAAACAGCAATACTGCACTGACTGAGGGTTAGGAAAGTGATGACTGCTTTTTTTTCAGGTCATGCTTCATAACAGCTTAATATGCTGCCATGAAGTGACAAAATTATTTTTACTGAGTAATACGTTTGCATTAATACCTTGGAAAAGAAAGTTTATTCCCCAGTAGGATATCACTGTACATTTTTTCATTATCTAATTCTCAATAACTAGCTGCTTAACATTTTTAAATTTATATCTGAAGACTAATATTTCTGTACTGGGATTACACATTTCCAAATTTACCTAGTTAAAGACCTCCATGGATGCACTTGTCCCGTTTCTGAAATGAGGGTTGACTTTATATGATGGCATATCTATTTTAATGCTTTTCAGTGATTCAGTGATTATTTGCTGACGGTCTAACTTTTGTCCAGCTGAGAGTCAAGGCAGAGCTCCTTCCATCTTGGCTCATACATAATGCTTTAACCCATCCACCATTGGTCAAACTTTAAATACTGAAGATTGGTGCTGGAAACTACTGAAGGCGGTGGGGGCGGAAGGGAAAGGGGGCACTTAGTAATCTAAAAGGGCAATTTTTAACTGCCTGCTACCATAACAGAAACATATCCATTACCACCATAAAAGAAGCATAGCCATGACACAAAATGTACACAGTGTGCATAGCATAACTGAAGAGAAATTTCAAAGAAAAATACAAATGAAGCTAAAGCTGAACCTTCTTGGTATGTGATCCAGTAACTATAGCTATATAGTTAAAGAAAAAAGTGCAGTAGTGCTGTAACACACTTACTGTGGCCAGACAGAGAGCAACCACCACAGAAGAGTGGTGGGAAGCTACTACACACATCATTCAAACTGTTAAACACTTCAATCTTACTTTAGAAAAAAAGTCTAAATGAATGATTTACTGGTTTCCCACTACTCTTTTGTAGTGACCACTGATAACTGTTAAATGCTCTAGTGTCTGACTAGAGCTTAACAGTAGGTAGGAAGAGGTATTTAATAGCAGGTTGTTAAAAAACTTTCCAATGTCAGAATGGTGCTTAACATGCATAATTTTTCCCAAAGTCATAGAATAATCACAGTGATCCCTATAATGCAAGTCATTATCTTTCAAAAATAAGGCATAAAATGCATCACAGAACATCTAGGTCTTAGCAACATCCACAACTCAGGTTATAGAAATGGAGTTTGATACAGGCTTATTGAGGGTTTCTGCCCTGGACTCACACGTCCTACACTCGACCCTCAGAGATGTGCACTAATGTTTGCTATAGCTTGTGTTTGTGGGCTGTGGGGGTTGGGAAGAGTGAGATTATTATTTCTTTAATTCTACTTACAAACTTCAGAAGTGTGCACAGAAGGTCACTATAACCTGTTTGGGACTAGAGAAAGCGTGGTCATTATTTTGTGTATTTTCCTCACAATTAAACCTCAGAGGTATGCACAGAAGACATCTCTGGCTTTTGGGGACTGTGACATTGTGGTCATTATTTCTTTAACTTTTTACACAATCATGGGGGTGTAAAGGGGTGTGTAGGGGCAGTGTGCTGCCTAGGAGCAACTGGCTGGAATACATATTTTTTCTCTTCTATCACAATCACATATCAGAAGTATATATTCAGGTGGCTAACTTTGGGAGGTAGGTGTTGGTGGATTATTGTGAATATACATGTACGATCGACAAGTTAAAATATGTAACTGTTATTCTGGTTGTCATTTGGATACACAGATGACAGCTGTCTTTTAGGGATGGGAGTGAAGAGGCATGCTATATGATGTGTAACGGCAGCAACTTGAAATTATGACAGCCCTTTTATTCATTGATGTTCATCCTGCTCTAACATCAGAGGAATATACAAAAGGTGACTATCTTTGTTTTCCTTTACCAGGGAGATAGACACTATTCTAAGATATGACTCGTGTATCTTTGCAAGCATTTACCTTCTCAGTTTACTTGGAACTACTGTTTTGTCAGCTTTGATTATTAAGCCTTTGGCACAACTTATTTCTTCCTTGAAAGAAGAAATAAGACTGAATTTCTTTAATTAGTCATGATTTTTGTCCATGCCACAGTTGTAACAAAAGACTGGGGAAAAATTATAGGATGTACCTCACAGTGTCTAGAATCGCATGGTTTCTAAGGCCCAAACAGCAGCTTCCAGCTTAATTCCTTTATTTTAGCCACAGTTATTACACTGCAGTCCTGGCCATCTAGGGAGTGGATGGAGGATGCAGGAAGAACATGAAGACTAAGAAAGAATTTCTTTCTTTAGTCACAATTTCTGTTCAGGTTTAAAAAAAGCTCTAAAATACAACTCAGAAATCTAGAACCCAATAGGTTTGGGGGGAGGGGTGCTGAGGCCTGTGGCTTAATTTGATTATTTCCTCCTCATTTATTATGGTGTAATTGTGAACAGTTAGGAGATTTTGAAACATTGCAAGAAAATCTGAAGAGTACAACAAAGTATGAGAAAACAAGAAAAATATAGTAATCTAAATGGTGTAGGAAGGCCAGGATAAGGGGAAATTGGGGGCACACTAGGGTGACAATAGACAGAAAGGGACCAATGAAGTCCTTTACTAAGGGTTTCATTTCACTAAAAGCCAGAGTGGAAATATTCAGTACTGCCACGGACTGTCCTATTTAAGTACATCACACAACGTAACAACAAGGTCTGTTACTAGAACATTTCATAACATTGTAACATCTGGATAAGAAAAAAGTATGAAAAATGCTTGTTTTTGTCAGATTTCTGGTGTACAACGATCCTTTTGATTTTTTCTTTATTTACTACTACGTATCATATACCTGGTTGCACAGTAGTGCTAAATATGCCCTTGCAGACACTCCTCAAACTGTTTAGCTACTGGCTTTGTCTCTGATGAGTAGCACACTGCAGTGGTGAAGCTTATTGATAAGGGTGGCTTTGCAACTGACCTGAATAGTTAAAATCCTATTAGCCTTAGAAAGCCTTATCTGCAAAACCATAGGGTGTGTCATAACTAACCTCAAAGCCTTATCTGCAAAACCATAGGGTGTATCATAAATAACCTCAAAGCCTTATCTGCAAAACCATAGGTTGTATTATAACTAAACTCAAAAACTGTGATATCAAGACTGCTTTGTGAAGGGTAGATTCTGTTTAGTTAACCTGGTAAACTTCTTCAGAATTGTTACAGGGGCTGTAGCCGGTGGCCATAATGGTGTACCCTGACCTGGCGAACATCTTCAGCAACCTTCCCTATGCTGGCATCATACAAATGCTAACTGCTTTAAAAATAAACCCATATATAATAAAATGGATAACAAACTAGCTGAAATACAGAGCCCACACAGTGAAATTTGCAGATGCCTTATCAGTAAGTATGAAAGTGACCAGTAGTGTCTCTCAGGGTAAAGTGCTGGCATTTCTTGTTCTTGGTATTTACTTCTCAGATCTCAAAGTGGACAGCCAAGACCTCTGGCACTTAGTGTACAGATGACTGCAAACTGGAGGTTGTTATTAAGTCACCCTATGATACCCAAACTCTCATGAAAGAACTCTCCCAAATAAACCCTTGGGGTACTAAAGATGAGCTCAAACTAAATGCTAATAACTATGGTGTCACTTTTGGTACACAACTCCTCCCCTCATCGTACTGTACAGTCCACACACCACTAAACAATGAAAGTGTTGTTAGGGACCTAGAAACCTGAACTGATAGCGACCTCTCATTTGACCATCATGTGACAACAGTTGTCAGGAAATCTTTTTATTTAACCCACTTAATTGCCTCTAAAGAGGTAATCACTCCCTTATAGTCAGCATTGATGAGGGCAGTTATCAAGTACAACATACCCCTTTGCAATGTATCTCACTGAACATATCAGACAATTAAAAAGATCCCAAAGGCTTCTAACCAATAAAATCAAAGGACTAAAATCCCTGAGCTACCACGAGAGGCAAGAAACCCTCTCCCTTTATTCAGTGTCTTACAGACATTTGAAGGGAGACCTGTCTTGCTTATTGGACCATTAGAGACCTAATTGTCCTGAACCTCCTGTTCCTCCATGTCTAATATCTCCTCCAGTATTAAAACCTGGGACCTAAATCTTCACCAGAAGATAAATACAGTACAGTAGACAGGCATGGTTATAAGTCAGCTCCTCCCAAAACTTTGGAATAAACTTCCCCAACATGATAAGTAGTGAGATTCACTATCTTACTTTAAACATAAAGTAGTGACTGAATGGGTATCCACAAATATACTCTGCATTGTACTGGTTTGGCCCTCCTGGAGAAAGGAGGTGCTACCCGAGGGAGGGTACTGACAAGGTGTGAGTGGTCATAATATTCTTGGCCTTGAAGTATCTAATCGCTCATTTTAATAGCATGTCAGGTCATATCTGCCTGCACTCATAATGATCATGAACTGCATAAAGTGGGTGTAAGAGAATGAATGAATGATTAAATACAGCAAAATTATTACTTCTTTATAAGTCAGTCTAGCCTCACTCATCTGTGGAAAATTCTGCCTAAAACAGGCTATTAGGAGAGTGAAAGCCTATCCTGGTACTCAGTGGGCAAAAGACAAAAACATGCAAGTCTGAGCCAACTTATGAATATTAACCTTTACTTGTAGAACATACGTCTCAACTATATGAAGTATGTACCTGAATTTAATGTCTTATTATACTTTTGTAAAGTGCTGTCTTTACTGGTGTTGATCCTGCATTATATCTGAAAAGGGTCTATAGAACAGTTCACTTACCTGGTAAACAAATAGGAATCAATCAATAAACAAATAAACAAACTGTCCACAACTTTGTAGAACATGGCTGATTTTGCCTCCTATTTTTGCGCTGTTCCTCGGAATATATTTGATTTTCTGGTAAATCACTCAGGATTATACCTATTAACTCTCCAAAAATTTCACAGAGTATCCAGATTATTGCCTCATGTTATTGATCTGTTCTTCATAAAATCTTGCAAACCACTGAGGATTGTGCTCACTTTAGTAAAAAAAAACATTTGACACTGAGACTTTATATGCTTCAGGAAACTGTATGCTAGCACAAAACCTGTTATTCTAGCTGCTAACTTAATAATGGCAATATTAAAAATCTTAAAACTCTGTTCCTGATTTTGGCCATTTACCCCCCCCCCTCCCCCCACCATCATTTTCAGCTATGTCCAATCTTCTTAAGCAAAAGTTGAGAGAGATGCAGAGGGTTACAGTGAGTCACTTGTTTTGTTCAAAAAATGCATGTTGATGTGAAAACTGTTCTGTTAAAATTTTAAATGACTAAGTAATAGTTAAAAACTGACCCTTGTTCTGAGCTTTCATTCTGCTATTATCTTTTCATAGATTCATACTAGGCTAATTGCCCTCATGAGCCATTTTAAGCCTAGCCAATTACCCCATGTGATAATCAAACCCTGCACCTTGTGCTTCTAAGGTAGGCACCTTAACCATTACACCAATCTCCCCCACGTGCTATATCCAAAACTTTTGATTAAAGATGCTGATCGGTATGTCTTAGAAACACTCGCATAGGCATTTCATTGATACTGCGAGCTTGAGCAGCCAGAAAAATATGATTTATTAGTCAAACTGCATTTTTTTCTGGCTCCCTGAGCTTATGGTTTGCTCAGAAATGCAAATGATCCCATATGATTGCTACTCCAGCAGCACTTTCAGGTAACACTGGGCAGCTGTTGAAAGGGGAAGGGGTGGCACCCCAATCACCCTATTGTTCCAGCACCCATGTTAGCAGTACATAATATTAATAACATGTTCCCAATGTAAAAACTACCAGGCCTTATTTATTTACTTATTAACTAATTTTAGAAGCAAATACATATAATGGGCTCATAGTTTTCCAATGTTCTCCCAAGTGATTGATTTAAAAATTAAATCTATAGTCATTTTAATCAAGCTGAATGATTCATGCATGAGCATTTGGCACATTTAAACAACAGTTAACATCAATTTGCTTATGAACATTTTTATTCAATACACCTGCACACTGGCCTGTTCAACATTTCCCCAAGGAACTTAGATTACAGGATGCATTGCTTACTGAATAGCTGAGAATATCTGTCACGATCAGTAAAAAAGCACTTAATGAGTCACTGGTTCAGCTGCTGAACAAACTGCCCTCTAGTCTGAAATGTCTGATCCCCTTGTTAAATTTCAAGGAAGTACAAATGGAACACTCTTTTAGCAAAAGAGGCAATTATCTGCATTTAAGAAAAAGAAGAGGCTTAACTGGAAAACTGACAACAAATTAATGTAACATATAGCAATGTATTAAAAATAATTGCAATACACATTCTAAATGTGATTCTGGGGTATGGTCTCTGAGAATTTTTTGTTTATACATTCTTACTCTCCCCATTAATTTTGCTCTTGTGGCAACTGCTTTCTGTGTATGCCATTTAGTAGCATACTGAGTTTGTTGGTTCTCAGAGTGTTACTAGAACATGCATCTCTGTTTATTGGTTGTGTGTATATAAATGTAAAACTACTTTTTCTGGTTATATGCTATACTTGAAATACTAGTGCATCAATACAGTAATATTCCCATTACAATCAAGGGTGAAGCTAGGCACACTCAGTGTACTCAAATGAGTACATCTTTTCTTACCATATCACAGCTATATTATGGTTCAAAGAGCACATATGACTTACAACTGACTAAACTAGTGTTGGATGTATGTGGCTATATGCAATATGTGTACTTGACAGGCATGAGCCTCTAAAATAACCTTTTTATGGTTATAACTGGCAACAATTGCAAATAATGTTTCCCTTTGTAAAGTGTATACCTGTAAAAATTTAAGGTATGAGTGTTAAAAACATTTTCAAATCATTGTTAGGGGACAACCACATGAGGTCTGAATGCTAAATATACATTTCTGGCCCTAGCCCTGATTACAATCCACGCCAATAAACAGTGCAATACACTTACTGGAACTTATCTCTACAGAATTACAGAAAGTTACTTTCAGAGGTTAAATATTATTATTGTTTTACATGATATTTGAGATGTGATGAATTTGTGTTGAAATTAGTCTAGGATGGGAAAAGGAAGAAACAAAGAAAGAAAATGCCAAGTCAATAATTTGTCACGTTACTGACATTTTCAGCTTATTTTATGGTATTCTATTTATTTTATTTACAATGGCTTAGCTTATTTTTCCATAGAGACTTATGATAAAAACATTGCTGTCAAGAACACCAACAATCAAAAGGGTTTGCAACAACTGACTACCCTCATCTTTGACTTTATTAAAATGCTTAGGTCCAAGGCACTGGAATAATAAAACACGGAATTATTAATGAAGCAACAAAAGAGAAAAACAGTCCGTTAGATGCAAAAAGAACAAAACGCCAATAAAATTAGATAAAATTGTTCAGCAAAACCAGCCGACAGAATTGCTGGAATACAAAGTATGACTGTTAGGAAAGGAATTCATTAAATTGAGATCAATAAAACATGATCTAAGGGAACTCTTAAAGGAGCTCAGTGTGGAAGACTTCAGAAATGACCATAGCAGCAGGTTCTAAACAGCAGAGAATGAATAACAAAAGTTTCGGATTCTGCTTGAGGGGCTTACAACAGTAGCACTCTCTGGGAGGGATAATGCAATCCTGGAGGAGAGTGCAGATAAATAAGTTCTTAGTGGTAAGAGTGTTCCAAACTTTGCAAGGACAACAAAATTAACAACTAGTCATTGAAATGTGGGATTCTCTGTTGAGCCACTGCTATTTCTGTAACTCTGGCAAAATATATTGGTAATGTACATAACCAGTGAGTGGTCTAACTTTACAGTTTTTCACAAGTTGTAATTGATTTAGCTTAGTGTCAGAAAACCGCAGGTATACCTCTTTACAATTGTCATGGCAAACAGAGACTAAGACCTGATTTATTTAATCCTGAACAAGTAACCAATCCAACAGTTGTTGAAGGTCTATGCTGCAAATATAGGCACAATGAAAAATAACAAAAACCAGTATGACCACCATGGCTAATAGCATCACATTTTAATAATAGCAAGGTAGGTGTTTTCATGCTTACAACCAATTCTTAATCAGACCTAAAAACTAAGATTCCAGCGAAACATTTAAGTACATAGCCAACCAATCCAAGTTGCTCTTTAAAAACACAACCTATCATATTAGTGTATCAATTTATCAATTTACTTTGCATCAGTGCTGGTTTAAGAGGAATACATCCATTTAAACTTGGATGCCTATCAGCTTGTAACTTCAGAATCCATTGTAACGTGGCCTTCTCCGTAAGATTTACCAAATCACCCCCTCAGTCATTTAGATGTATACAGTGTAATGCTCTAAAGGAGAATGCATGCCTTTGATTTTCTTTGGCGTGTTTAACTAAGGCATTCTTCTCTTTGTCCACCTTAATATCATATAAATGTCTCAGTATTCTATCTTTAAACTTTTTATTAGTTTTACCTACATAGAAACTTGGGCACAGGCTACATGTGGCTAAATAAACCACATCTTTGGTATGGCAATCCACATAGTTATTAGGTTTAAATACAAAATTTAAATGTGGATATTTATGGATATTAGATATAAATGAACAAGTACAACATGTGCGACAAGCGTATGTACCTGTTCTTTCTGATAGTATATTATTGTTCTTAAATGTATTAATTCTGCATAATTGTCTTTTTAAATTCAAAGAGTTCTTAATGAGAAAATGGGGAGACTTACCCACAAAAGAAACTGTCTTCTCATCTAGTTAAGAATTTCCAGTTCTTACCTACATCTTTGGTGTATCTAGTACTAAACTTTATTCTAAGATTTCTATTTTTACTAGTCTCACCATAATTGTCAGTACAAACACTTTGGAAGAAGAAAGTTCTGTAGGTAGTTCTTCCATCACAAATTTGTTTTTTTTTTTATTTTATCCAACATGGTTTTATCATACCCTCTCTGTATTTTTTTTCGTCATAAGCCCTAATGTATTTGTAAAATCATATTCCTGAGTACATAACCTAGAAGTTCTCAATTATTGACTTTTTACAATATTAGGATAAATGTGCCTAGGATGCATCCTGTCTTGGGTTATCAAATTATTTTTCCAACACTTCTTATGATATAGTGATGTGTTCATTCGTCCAGTGGAATCAATATAAAGATATGCATCTAAAAAATCAATATCTATTTGGCAACATAACATAGTAAACTTTAAAAAAATCAGTGGTACTATCTAGATATAACACAAAAACATCTAGCTCTTGTTTAGAGCCTCCCCATATAAGAAAAATATTGTTGACAAAGCAACAATAACATTTTATATGTCTGAAATACAAATAAGCCGATAACACATTTTTATCCTCCCATTCCTTCAAGACTAAATTTGCAGTTTGTACATGGGGTGCCCATGGCAGCTCCCCATTGCTGTAAATATATCATACCTGCATACATAAAGATATTATTGTTTAATATTAATATTCAGTCATAGGATCATTAAGCCCTCCAGTAATAAACATCACAGTACCATGGTAACACCAAAAATTGGACTAAAAAGAACCCACGAGGCAACTGACTATAAGTCTTTACTAAAGCTACACATAAACTACCTTTTCAGCAATTTTGGAAAACCAGAAGAAGCACTCACATCCTGTTCACCTGCATATGACAAACAAAACTACACAAAACCTCAAGTTAAGAACCATAAACTACACAAGGCATATAACATGTAAGAGCTATTGTCTTTATTGTAGGAAAGACTTTCTCAGAATAAAACAAGTTTAAATAATGCAGCTTTACATATTCTAACTGCACCTGGTCACATGACAAAAACACCAAACTACTTTTCACTTTCAGACTTGATGTTCAGTTACAGTTTAGCTGTTGTTTTTTTAAGAATGCATTTAATGTTGATATTGCCTTTAGACCAGGAGGATTGCTGGTTTTAATATTAATTACAAATCTTTGATAAACCATTAGTTGTAAAGGTAATCTGAGAACATAGAAATGAGATGTAAGCATTATTGTTAGATAACTGCAACTGAAGAAAATCTGCCCAACACATGAGTATAAAACAAATTACTAAATACTCATCTTCTGACTGAATGAATCATATCCTACTTTTGTTGCACCTTACTGCGTAACTAAGGTATATTGTTATGCTCTGTACCTATGAAACCAAACTTTGGATAACTAGAAATAAAGCCATCATACACTCTGTTAATAATCTTAAGATACAGGGGGATTCCAAGATGGCCACTGACAACTAGACATGCATTAAGCTGCAGCTCCATAAATTAAAAGTTTAATCTGCAGCAAAGCCTAAACATTCTATGTCTAAAAGGTAAAACCTGCACAACCCTGGCACAAACAACACATAAGAAGCAAGGAAACAGCTTTACCTAAAAATACAAAGCTAATTTTGAACTTTTAAAGTACCTTCTAATCCAGCAGGGTAGCAGTGACTGGGAGTGTGTGGCAAGGCTTGCTCAGGTTTTACAACTCAGCAGCATCTGAAAAAGACTTCAAAACAAAAAGAAAGATTACTATGACTAGCACCGAGGATCAAAGTAAGTAACTAATGGAAATACAAACGTGCAAATCAAAATTATCTACAACTGTGACTCCTAAAAAGGACACGGCAAGCAAGAGACAGAAAATGTCTAAGTCGCAACAGGAAACTAATAAAGTTTCTTTAAGAGCAAAAAATGAAACTCATACTCAGTAGAAGATATAAAAACAGCACTACAACCACTCCAAAATGACATTCGTGAGTTTTCTGAAAAGCTTAGTTCTGTGGGAAACAACATTGAACAAACTGCGGCAAGACTAACCTTAAATGAAACTAAGACTGAGGAAAACACATCTGAAATCAAAACCCTGAAGGCTACAATTAAAACCAACAAACAGACCATAAGAGAGCGCCAATCAAAAATGATAGACCTTGAAGCAAGAAGCAGAAGGAACAATATAATTATAAGAGGGGTACATGAAGTGTTTGATCAAACCCAACTGAATACAATAATCAAAGAGATTGTGGAAACAACTGTGGAAAATAAGAATATAGTAAAATAAATGATCATTGAACGTACACACAGATCTCTTCGGAGAGCTCAGGATGAAACTGTACCAAGATAAATCTATGTAAAAATACTCAGTGCAGCACACACCTACATGATCTTAACAGCTGCTAAACTGAAAAGAAACATAACTTTTAGGGGCAATAAAATAAGCATTACACAAGACCTACCTCCGCCCATCAAGCAAGAATGCCAAGAAATAGCCCCTTTCTGTTCTTATCTAATTAAGAAGAATATCAGATTTCAAATGCGTTACCCTGCGAAACTTATGTTCAGCTATAAAGATCAAAAATACTGTGTTCAAAACAAAACTAAAGCTAAAACCACCTTCATCAAGGCATTCGGAGATACCCCTGAAGCTAAGAAATAGCACAGCAGCATAACCGGCAAACTAAAGCTTAAGCCAGCTTTTTAAAAACAGTTATGCTTTAAGGCTATAAAACATTAATATAGCATTTTGCATATGTGAATATTTAACTCCTGCATTCTGGTTACAAAACATGGTGTATAAGCAGCACATATCATGGCCAAATGTCTGTTTAAATGTAAAATGCAGTCCTACGGTCAAAAACCACATAGTAAATGCATTACCTTGTAAAAGCAACCCCTTTATCTCTAAATACTCAGCAAACAGTAAAACTCCTAATAAAGCTAAATCAACCTACATAAGAAGTCTACACAAGCTCTACACATTTAACTCAATAAACCTAAATACACTGTATAGCCGGAAATCGCTAATAAATGAAAATGAAGCAAGAAAAGAATATATGAATCACTCCCAGCCACAGAAAATATCCAAACAAGCTTAAATAAAATAAATTTGTCCTGGTCCCCTTCAATAAACACATCACACTGAATGACATTTGATGACCTTTATTAATTTCATAATATAGCTTTGTTCACCAAATTCATTAATTACAACTATTCATAATATAATTGATTCTAAACACAGCATAACCTCCTTGTAATGTTAATCAGGGCAGTGTACCTACTCACCCTGCCCCAGTAAGCAGCGTCCATACCTCTGCTCATATACTTTACTTATGAAGCAGCATCCCAACTCACTTCATACACCATTTATTAAGTTACCTTCCACCAAATAAGCAGCATCCTTACCTCAGCTTGCTTATCTATTCCGCAAGATTCCTCCAGCTGCTCATTTTACTTTCCACAGATCCCTGAAATGAACATCCAGACACCAGAGGGGGAACAGAAGAGGGCAAGCCTATCCCTCTTCTCCACCAACCAGCCTGACCAGGCTGTTCCCCCTCCCGTCTACCCAAAATTGTTCAAAACCTTACTTCCCATAAAGGGAAAAGTCAAGCCAAACATCATTCGGTGTACCCAACACAAACTATAATCCCTTGAACTCAAATTGACACCTAGTCAAAACAACTAGTAATAAGTCTCACACCCAGGCCCCTGTCAACTGTAGCATATCACCTTATTCCACCAACTACCCCACTCTGGATGTGCAACACTCAATTACCATAGGGAATAATCTAACTCCAAAACTTCTAACCTTAGACCAGCACCCCTTGACCTAGATCCTGAAAACTCACCTATACTCAGCAATGAAATACTTTACATGCCCAGCCATAAACACCCTCCAATTCACTCATTACCAAACCATTTTAACCCCTGTTTGTTCCTGGCCTTTCCCCTTGAAAACTCTTTCCTTAAGTTACCTATACCACTAGTAGGTAATTAAGACCTGTCCTACAGCTGCCTGTCTTGCAACCAAGCTTCCTTTAAACCTTCTAACTCCCCTGTAACCATGCACCCGGTTTCTAAAACTACCCCAACACAGCCACCTACCATGCTTCCTAAAACCCTGTCTATAAAATTCACCCCAAACCCCAGTGAGATCCTTGTGCTAATCTGTAAAGCCTTAACCTGGTATGTAACATTAACGCTATCTACTCAAGGGACAAATTTGTCACCCAGAAGATACCACCCATTAGGAACAAACTCCAGCATCCTGTCAAACCTCATTGTCCCTTCCCCCCACATATGATTCAAAAAACTGGATGAGTTTACACAACCACCCCAAGGTTCCAAGAAAGCAAGAATTGAACTTCACTGGCTTGCAAGAGCCATAGGGCTTTAGCCTAATAAGTCCCTGTGCTCCTTTGAATGTCGTGACTCTACTCATCCCGTGGGATCCCCACCCTCTCTATAAACCATCCCTGACAGTTTTCCCCTTGGCCCCCCCACCTACCTCTTCCTTACTTGCCCCTATACCAATGCAATAATCAGCTCCCACTAGTTAAACACACAGCTCTAACATGACCTACTAATGTGATTAATCAAATCCTCCTTGTGACTCATTCCAGTGGCAAGACATCCATCCTATCAAAACATCACCTTTCAAATCCCCTTTTCAAGCTACCGCATGGTGCCGTCTGCACTTCAACAATCTGCAAAGAAAAGAAAAACACAACAAATTCTATGTGCACACACATCAATAATTACTTGAGATGGAGGCACTGACAAGGACCCCTGCCAACCCATCAAGTGTTTGCCCAAATCTGTACCAAAATATGATACCAGCCCCCCCCCCCCCTTTTTTTTTACTTTGACTCATATCCCCTTGGACAAGAGTGATAAGTGCTACCTGTAGAAAAAGAGCTGAACTTCTCTAGCTTGTCACCTTCCCCGAGCCAGTAGCCTAATAAATTCCTATGAAGCTCCACTCCACCTACCTGAACCCAGTCCACATTGACATGCCTTAATGAGCACTAAATAAAATGCATTACCTGTAACCTCATAAAGCCCACTGCAATGACAAGCCCATAAAACATTAAAGGTTACCTTATTAAAATGGCAGGAGCACATCATATCTGCCTGAAATACTTGCAGTTGCCCAAACGCCAGACAACCTAACATGTAAGAAAGCAAACAAATCAACGGCCCGGGAACAATAAGGCAAATGTTTTTTTCATTTTTTTTTTTTCCCCAAGCACCTACAGTACACTGCGCATGCACAGGCAAACTCTTCCCCCACCAGACTCGCAGCCCGCGAAATGGCCATCTCTATTTATAATAATGTTGGTTGTCTTGATGAACCTACCTTCTTTGAAGACACCACATATATTATTTTAAATGTCATACTATCTCCTTTACTGTTTCTTTCAAAATGTTTTTGATGTTCTTACCCCTTCTGTATAGAATTTTAGGGGATGGCCTTAACTTGTCAGTTAATCCAAAACCTCAAATACTCCTCCCCAATTTCTCTGAAACAAAGCCTGATATACGGGTGAACACCTCTCCAATTTTAAAATATTTTGATTGTGGAGCTTTTCTCCTCGGGCCTCTGATGAAAATGGGCACTTTCTAGGCCAGTCCCACTTTCCTGGTAAACAAGTGTCAACTAACTCAATGCTGATTTGCAGTATGTGGACTGTTTTGGGAAAATTATATTTTGAGGAATACCACATATTCCCATAGATCCCGACATAACGTTTTAGGACAGCATCCAACATGCAGTACTTTGGATTATGACTTCCAGCTAAGCCAAATAAAATGGATTTGTTTGCACAGTATTATAATTCACCCATGTTCACACTAATAATCCACTCCGATGAAGATCAGTGCTGAATTCCAACTCGCTGAAATCTATCATTGTTAATGCACTGTTGTGGTGTCGTGTTTGAGGTGTTCATGCAGTTATTTAACATTATAGGATGACCTAGTGATTCAGGTACCCCTAAAACACAATTCTCTTGTCACACATTAGTAAACTGTTTCATTATCAAACCAGGTAAAATCAGTGATAGGGAACAGAGAAATGCTTACTCTGCACTTGACCATCAATACAATTTACTGACATTATGATCCCAATAAATTCTACCTGCTAAGTTAGTTTGCATACCAAAGCAAGACAAAACGAAGTGCACCATGATCGTCAGTCACGGCCATTGACGGCCAGATCCAAGAACTACGCCAACCTTCCTAAAACAAAATTCAAGGTTTTTTGTTTTTCTCCTTTTCTCTCTTTAACAGAGCTCCACCTAATGAGAAGATGCGACCCTCCCAATGGCAGTAAAACCCATGCTGCACCTGCACCACTGGGGTAGAAACCCTACTTGCCTGCTCAATGAATCCCACATGTCAGAAGCCTGCAAAACAGCACCGTGACTCCAGTGAGCCCAATGCAGCCACAAGAGTCCTGAAAACCCACAACAAGCCACCCCTGATGAGCCGAGGATGTCATCAGCAATCAAATACCAAAAACACACTTTTTTTTTTTCAAACTGCACAAACTGAAGACACAACAAAATCCCCACCCTCCCATGACTGGACTGAACACAAGCAATCATTACTACCAACCTCTAGAATTGATCCTCATTCACCTCCTCCATACCCCACCACATTAAGGCCTACCAGACCACTCTTCCCTTCAGGTCGTCATGGACAAGAGCCTGCTGTAACAAGTTCACGCCAAAATGTGCTTGCTTAACCCAGCTACACTAAACTAAACTTCTTAAGCCCCTCCCCATCCTTATCTCATTTCCTCCCAACCATCCCTGCCTTCCCTTCACCCTTTCACCTCCCCAACCCACTTAACTCCCTCTATTATTAACCTACTCCCCATGAAGATGTCCCGGGACAACTTAGTTTGTTGCCAAACTTCATTTACTACTTTTGCTGATCTGGAGAGCTGTCTGTGTGAGCAAAAACTGGAAGTAACAATACCCAGATCCATGTAGTGCTGGGAGGTCAAATGACAACTTTCTTTGAAGGTCAGGAGCCGCAAATCATTACTGGGAACTGCAAGGCTAAATATACAGCATTAAAAGTAATCAGAATCAATGGAAATATGTAAGTACACGAAGAAAAACCTCTTAAGGTAACAAAATAAGACTTTTATAAGTACAATTAAAAGATTCCAAGCAAGTGCTAGGCAAATGTCTAAGAAATGCAGTTTTTCTTTGTACTGTCACAAGTTTTCAAAAATACTTCCTGTGCTATAATGTAAATGTATCTTGTAAGTGTCAAATGTGTAAAGATAAAGATAACTTTTTATTTATCTACTGAACTTTGCATGAAAGATTTGTCTGTTTAGAATACAACACGTTTTTGCAGGACTTCTGCTTACATCTATTATAGTTTCCTTTCTGGTCTGTGTGTTAGATATGTAAAGCTCTTTAGTACTAAGTAAAGTTAAAAAGCTGCCCTATGCAGGGGACAATACATGTGGATTCAGCAAGATGTTTCTGTTCTTAAAAAAATAATGTTCTTCTCTAGTTCTTAAAAGCAATGTTAACTGAATGTCTGCATGCTCTGTATCTATGCTGTTATCCAGTAATGTGATTGTATTAGTAAGGAAGACTTAACAGCTCTAGCGTAATCATTAATCAGATTTTTTCATGTTGTATTACACTGCAGTTGCAATGTGGTTAGGAGGTCTGCTGGAATTGCACTAGGGGTAATGTGCACATTAATCACCAGGTTTAAAAGTCTGTGGTAGTGGTGCTGCGGTAGCGTTGTCACCTCACAGCAAGACATTGTCACGTTCGATTCTCAGCTAGAGTGTCTTCTGTGTGGAGGCATGCGTGAATGGGCGTGCCTTTGTTGAAGGTTGTGTGTCAGGGTTGGTAACTCGGCACATAAAAATCCACTACCAAACATTAGCGGACCGGAGTTCCGCTGTGACACAACAATCACCAGGTTTAAAAGTAGTTAAACATTCGCAAAAGCTGAGTTTTGTTCCCCTTCAGTTGTTTCTAAATATTATACTGCAAAAAGGGGTTCAACGTTTAATGTAAAATTACTTAAACACTATTTAAGCCTAATTAAATAAACTTTGTTTAATTGTGCACAGGCAGGTTTCTTTAGTTAAAGATAAAAAGGGGGTTGTAACTTTTTAAATGACTCTCCTACAAACAACCCTCAGTTGGAAGCTAGTCCTAAAAATTTAATTATTGCAATCATAATGCAGGCTTTACAAAATGTTTTTCTTTTTATTTATAAAGTTATTTACACACTATTGTGTAATGATCTGTAAATAGTTCCAACAGGTTTTTAAAGCACACACTTCATTAAGGAGCAAGCAGCTGTGTGTCAGGCATGATTAGCGTCACTTGGAACGAAGTAAAGTTCCTAGTTATTATCTCTTTTTTTACCAGGACTATAACAGCCCTCCCAGAGGATATTCAAACAACACACTAGATTTAAAATATAATACCACAAAAAGTAAGGGAGATAGGTGGCCAGGCACGGTGGGGGGGGGGGGGGTGAGCTAAAAAGGTTGGAAGCCATCCTGTTCAAATGTATGCTACCCAAACAGAATTTTCTTCATCACAACAATTACTTAATTCATTACAAATATAAAAATAACCTAAGGCCACTACTTTATCTTTATACAAAGGATATATAGCTAGGCATGTATATAGTTGATATTTGGAATGTCAACGGGTTAGGTGATAGTAAAATGTTAAATCTAATCCTGCACTTAATCTATCAAGCTAACTCCAGTATCATATTCTTACAAGAAACACACCTAAACAAAGAACAATGGTTAAAAATTAGCTTAAGAAAATGGATCAAGCAAATAATTTCATCAGGGGACAGCTTTGCTACAAAAGGAACTCTATTATTACCAAAGAATCCTTTCAAGAGAACATAACTAACAGCAACTAAGATACGAAAGGAAGATGGTGTTTTTTCACTAGCACGTATCCACAAACAAAACATGATATTCTCTTCTTGAATTTATATGGCCCATGTTCAAACCAGCATTTCTTTTTATACGAAATCTATAACATGCTCTTAAACTTTCCCAATCACTCTATCATTATAGAGGGGATTGGAATTGCCTAATTGATCCACTTACCGACAGCTCTAATTAAAACAGAAAACAACCAGCCCAAGTCACATCAGCTCTAAATGATCCTATACAAAATCACAACCTTGTCGACCTCTACCAAAATTTGGACCATGACAGATCAATAAACAAACATACTTTTATTCCCGTCCACATAAAGTATGGTCAAGAATAGACAATTTCCTGATCTCCTCGAACCTCTCTAGGTTTTGTCAAACTTACGTAATAAATAATAGAATAATCTCAGATCACTCCAGAATCACAATTACTCTTAATAAAAATCTCCAATCTCTTAAACAGCGAGGCCCCTACAACCGGTACTTAAATAATAACCTTTTAAACCATAAAGAGCTAATTGAGGAGTTAGGTAAAACTATAAAACAATTGGACCAAGATACATCACAAAGCCAAATTCCATTAGACATTCAATGGGCAGCCACCAAAACTGTATTAAGGGGAATTTTAATACAAAAATCTTCACTGTGTAAAAACAAGAGCAAGAAAAGATTAGACTTCTTGAATCGCAATTCACAAACATTGAATTACAATTACAAGCCCATCATTCACAAGAATTAGAAAAGAAATTACAACATATTCAATAAGAACTCTACACTATACAACTAAATAAACACACAATAAATGAACTGAAACTTATATAACTACTCTGAATGGGCACACACCCCTTCTAAGGTACTTGCAAGTATGATAAATATCAAAAAAACTCTCCATAATATCCCAGAAATACACTATAAAGATAGAATTCTACAGAACAATGAAGATATAAATAACTTGTTCTGGGATATTTACAACAAGATTTATAACCCTGAAAAGCATAAACATGTGTCTAATCTACAAGAGAAGTTCTTAAAAAGTTTAAAGTTTCCACAACTTGATGAAGAACAATATAACTTACTGAACAGTCCCTTGTCAATGAGTGAAGTAAAAATTGCAATTAAAAAACTAAAAGTCAACAAATCCCCAGGCCCTGATGGATTTACAGCTATGTTCTACAAAAAACTTAGCCACATACTAACTCCAATACTGTTAAAACTCTACAACTTTATTATAGAATATGGCTTTACAGACAAATACTTAAATAATTCAAAGACAATTTTAATACCAAAACCTAATTCAGACAAACTAAATCCTATGAATTACAGACCCAATGCCTTATAAATCTTGACAAGAAGATATTGTCTTCATTGTTAGCTAACAGATTACAAAAAAGCATTGGACAAAATTATTTTCCCAGAACAATTGGGCTTTATGAGAAAAGACAAATAAGAGATAATACCTGTATGTTAGACACCCTCATTTCTCTCTTAACTAAAGACAATCATCCGCACTTACAATAGATGCCTCAAAAGCATTTCATAATGTGGACCAAGACTTCCTTTTCTTAACAATGTCATACTTCAACTTTCCCACATCATTTATAACCGCCATCAAGATGATTTACAACAATGCCACAACCACACTAAGCATTAACAAGAGGTATTCTAAACCTATCAAAATCACAAACGGAACTCGCCAAGGTTGTCCATTAACTCTGTTCCTTTTCAATATATATTTAGAACTGCTATTACTCCACATCTACTAAAACACTTACCACCATTTCCCAAGGGTCTATAACACAATAGTAAAATACTCAGCTTTTGCTGATGACCTAAATCTGTACTTCAAACTTCCAAATACAGACTTACCAAAAATACTTTCCTCAATTAAACAATTTTCTACAGTAGCAAACTACAATATGAACACCAAAAATCCTCCATATTCCCGCTAAGCTCCATAAATCATAAGGCAGCATACTTCCCTTCAGTTGATATACCTTTAACATATAAGCTAAAATACCTAGGCATAAACTTTTCTCATACCTGCAAAGAAATGCAGAATTCAGATTTCCTTAAAACATGGGATAAAATGAGGCAAGACATCTTAAGATGGGAAAACTTAAATTTATCTCTTCGATCTAAATATGCCATTATTAAAATGGATATTCTTCCCAAAATACTATTTTAACTAAACTCTATTAATCTCAAATTACCAAAAAAAACTACTTACAGCAATGGAAAAGGCCATCTCCAAATTCCTATGGCATCCTAAAACAACAAGAATAAGCTACAAAAATCTTACAATACCAAAATTAAAAGGTGGGCTGGGGCTACCTGATTTCAGCCTATTTTACCTTATTATAAAAGCAAACAGGTTGATCCAAATTGCAGAGTAATATAGTTAAAAAAACTTGGTACCCAGTATGGGTTAAAATATGAGCAAATATACTAAATTCCATAAACATAAATCCAAAAGCTGTTCCTTTTCTCCAACCCAAACAGAAATCTTTTTACAAATTACACCCAATAATCAAAAATGGTATTATTGCATTCCAATCTCTGTTTCTATCAATCAAGCTGCAGAATTCATTAGTGCTGCTACAACCTATACATATGAACCCAAATATTAAATTAAATAACAAAATGATTGATCTCACACCATTCCCAATAATTAAAGAATTAACAGTATGAGATATCCTACAGTACAAGGAAGATACACTTGATAAACTAAAAGAAAAATTCAAGACTTTAGCTTGCTATAATTACATTCTTCAACAAATATCAATATTTGTTTGTGACTTTCGGCTTTTCCCAGTTAGGGATCGCCACAGCGGAACTCCGGTCTGCTAATGATTGGTAGTTGATTTTTACGTGCCGAGTTACCAGCCCTAATGCACAACCTTCAATGAAGGTATGCCCATTCACGCATGTCTCCACGCAGAAGAGGCTCTAGCTGTGAATTGAACCGGACAGCGTCTTACTGTGAGGCGACAACGCTACCTCAGCACCACCACTGCGGATACATAATAAACCTAAAATATTCAAACCACAAAATAGAAATACAAAGTATAGAGAATACCCAAAAGATAATCAAAGCTCTAATAGCTAAAGAAAAAATGATTTCAAATTCCTATAAATTAGTAAATGAGTTAAAACACAAATCTGCGCTACTCTACTCAAGATACTGGGAAAACAAATAATAATATCACAATAATACAAAAACAAGAAGCCATAAACAATACCTTAAAACTTACACCTTTCAAAAACCTCATATACACACAACTGATAATTAACAATAATGCATACAATACCCCAGCTGTTTTCAAAAACTTTACTTACAAAAAAAGCCCACTGTGCCCCTTCTGCTCTAGGGAGGATGTGGATATTTTCCACATGTTCTGGAGCTGCGAGAAAATCTCCAAGATCTGGTTTTCTTTGAGAATGCAAATAGAGAAAGTTGGATATGCAAAAACCACTCTCTCTGGGGAAACAATGATTCTGCATATAATTCCCAGTTCAATCAATGGAATGGGCAAGCATATCTTAGTTAAAGTACTTAAATTTTATATTTCCAAGAATTGGGTTAATAATAAAAACATCTCATGGAACAACTTTAAAGACATGGCAGTTAAATATATCACCTCCCACAAACTAGCTACTAAAAGTATTAAAAAAAGAATTTACTTCAAACATACTGGAATTCTCTCCTAGAGACTATTTTGATAAGCTTACAAAATACATAAAGTTAAATGTCAAGTAGCTGGCTGATATAGAATAAAAACCTCTATGTTTCTGATCATAAATAGTTGTATCACTGACATATAAAACACACTTCTGGGATATCAGCAAAAGGATGGCTTCCAACATTGTGCATACTGTAAATATGTGATTAGTTTTTATGAGCTTTTAAGTTTTTTTTTTTATTTGTTTTGTTTCCTTTTCTTTTTCTTCCATTCTGGGCAATTAAAGGTACCCTGCATATACTAACCCAGTTCTCAATGTTTTATCATAACTCTGCTCTACTGTAACACCTAGATATGTTGTAGTCTTAACATTTCTTGCAAATGTTTAATGCTCTTTCTCTGGAAAGTGTGGTTACCTTTACTCATCTATGTAATACATGCTGTATTGTCTGTATTATTTTGTTCTCATATTTTTATTTTTGTACTTGTGGAAAAATACAATAAAAAGAAATGTTCAAAAAAAAAAGATACAGTCAGTAGTGTACTATATCTTGATTGATTTAATGTGAGGTATAGGAGATGTCCTTAAGGAAGATTACCTGTTGGTCACAATATTACATAAATCAACAAAAACTAATGAAGACCACTAGCTGATTTCTTCTTTTTCTTTGACAAATTTGTGGCTCTGTGAGACATGACAATTCAGGCCAATGCTTATTTCATTTTTCCATTAATTTTATCCCGATGGTTAGCTCATTTGCCCATTTTCTTAACGACATGCATGCTAATATCGCTTGTTTCAAAGCGAAAAGGTGAATGTAGATGTGATTTTATTCTCAACTAATCTCTTTAGTATAATTTCATCAAAAAGTTTTAAGAATGCATATTTCTGTTGCCTGGAAAATGTATCTGTTCTCACAAAAAGAACTAAGTCTGAAATTAAGATGATTACAGAGGTTGTACCCCATCTGTTCTGGAGACAAAAGGGAAAAAATAGGCTTTTATCAAGTGTAACCAAATGTTGATTACAGCTACAACTGTGGGATACTTCGACCTGGTCAGTTTATGTTCTGATGTGATAAGTAAAGTAGAATTCATTTACCATGCCACCCTCTCACAGAGATGCTGTCTGCATTACTACTCTGATGTGACTGAAACAACCTATTGAACTTTTGCATGGCAGCTAACAACTCAGCCATGTCATTGGCAAAAGAAGTCAAAATTAGGATAGTGCAACCTACTGCTGAAATAGGCCAGGAGAAGAAAAATGCCATGTTGTCTACATGTATTATGGCAATAGATAAGGCCTAGAATTAGTGAGAAGTAGGTGGAGAAGACACAGTATAAGAAGCCAAAGCTATCTACTGCCACTGGTTTTGCTAAATGCCCCTGATACTATAAAACATTTTTGCTACATCCCTCATAAAGGTTGGATTTTCTGGTAAAGCAGTGCAGATTACAGTCAATAGCATGAGACATTACAGTTACATACTTCCTATTTGTTAGAAAATGTGTGTTGATGTAAAACCTGTTCTTATATTAACTTGTAAGTGAATTACAGCAATTCTTAAAAACTGTCCCTGATTTTGGGCTTTTGAAATGTATGTGTCCCCTGTGCTGACTTGTCACAGAAATTAGAACAAGACCCAGTTTATTCACTTGCAGAACATCATTACTGTCCTTCATGTTCCCATAATGTTTTGGTAATCATGCAGTACTCTAATAAACAAGTCTGTACCAAAACATGTATTTCTTCAGGAAAAACCCTAAAATATGATGATGATGTATTTAAGATAAAAACTACAGTTTTTTTCTGCCTTTGGGATTTAATTTAATCGTCTCTGAGAAATATTCTTTTTGTTTGCCTAAAAAAATAAATAATGATCCCAAATATTCTTACTTAGAGTTTAAATCAGTGGTTAATGTTATCAATTCTATTATTTATATATTTATGCTTTTTAAATGGCAGAGGGAAATCTACACATAACTTTGTACCATGGATGCCTTCTTTTGGCATTATGTCATCAGAACCAAGTCGTTAATTCCCACAAACATAATGATCCCTTTGATTCATGTAATTTCTGTGACTGTCCTAGCCATTATCTTCATGATATCTTGAGTTTTTGTTGAGGATTACCATTGTATACCCCTATGTAGAGTTTACAGTATTTGAGATAAAGCATGTCTAAAAAATGAAAGTCCCATATGTGATGCGGCATGCTGTATGGTAAATATAGCTTGATTTGATGTGGAGGAATTTTTAAGTACAGCTCTGAAGGGGATGATGAGGAACTGTAGCTCCATTATGTGGTGGGGGGGGGGCTTGATTTTCACAATTTAGGAGCAAGAACAGAGAAAGGCTGGTTGGTGCAGTGGAACCTGATTTGTTGAAGTTGGGGGGGGGGTGTTTGGGATCACTAAATGAGGTTGTAGTATGTGAATGTTTAGCATAAAGATTGCCAGTTATTGCTGGGAATAAGTTAGGAAGGAGAAGCGTAAAGATGAGAGAGGCCAGTAGTAGGTCTAGTCTGTGCCGCACAGGGAAACAATTTGCTTTTCTGAGGATGAGCCAGTAGTGCTCATAGGGTCATAGGTTCATAGGTTCATAGGTTCATACTAGGCTATCTGCCCTAGGGCATTTATAAGCCTAGCCAGAATGTGGTTGGCTTTCGCCACCCATTTTAAATTTATTTTGCTATGCCCTTTTTCGAGGTTAGTATACTGTGCCTCTGTCTAACAGTGACACAGAAGTGATACCCGGGGTAAACCTATGATCTCCCATCCACTCATCAAGATTCCTCTTGAAGAGAGTCAGTGAGGGACTCTGCCTAACCTGGACTGGGATTTTATTCCAGAGTGAAGGGAGCCTCTGGGTTATGAATCTGTCCCTCCAGCATGTCCTATTTATTTCAGTGCTGAGGTTCAAGTCTCTCGAGCGTAGCTCGATGGGATTTGGATTTTCTGAGGTGCAGCATGTCCATTAATTCCGGGTTGGACATGGCTTTATACGTCAGGCACAGATCGCCTCTGAACAGGCGGTATGCCACTGAGTAGAGCTGGAGTTTCTTTAACCGTGCAGCATATGGCATCTGTTTGAGCCCTTTGATCCTCTTGGTGAGGAACTTTTGGGGTCTTTCCATTTGCTGCAGGTGTCTGGTAAGGTACATCCCAAAAGGGGCATTGTACTCAATTATGGGCCTGATGAGGGATGAGTAAAGAGGCACGATGACGTCCCCTGATCTAGATGGGAATCCCTTCATGATTACGTGGGCTATATAAAATGTTTTTCGAACCACTTTGGCCACGTGGTTGTCAAATGAGAGATTGCTATCAACTTGGGTCCCCAGGTCCCTAATTACTTCTTCTGTACTTAATGGATTACCACCTATATGGTAATTTGTGGGCACTTTGTTTTTGTCAAAGGGGATGACTATACACTTTTTGGCATTTAGCTTGAGGCCATGGCTCTGGCACCAGTTGTCTGTTTCTATGAGGCCCTTTTGGAGGATGCTTGTGTCGGCTGGAGAGTCGATTATGGCACCCAGTTTGCAGTCATCTGCGAACTTGGTCAGCCACAGTCCTTCCATGTTGGCCTGTACCTCCGAGAAATATATACCGAACAAGAGAGGTCCCAGGACTGAGCCTTGTGGGACACCACTTGTAACTGGTTTGGAGTCTGACATGGCTCCAGCAATTCTAACCATCTGGGTTCTGTCCTTGAGCCAATTTGCAATCCATCTAGTGACATGGGGTTTATATTTAAGCTGGTGAGCTTAGCTATAATGCCCGAGTGGGGTATTGTATCGAAGGCTTTTGCGAGGTCCAGGTAGGCTGTGTGGACCACCTTCCCCTCGTCAATGGCCTTGGTGATTATTTCAAAGAAATCAACCAGGTTTAAGAGGCAGGATCTGCCCTTAACAAAGCCGAACTGGGTAGGATCCAGTGTTTGTAGGTCCCCAATATCTTTATTTATGAGAGGAAGAGTTAGTGATGAAGTAACAGATTTTATTTTTGATAGTCTGTAATGAGGATGAGGCTTTCTTAGAGGCTGTAGCTATCTTGGGTAGTCCATATCTAAGATAGACAGAAGGGATCCTTTGTCAAAAGCTGCCCTTATTGGGTTAGATAGGTATGTTGAGAATATCTTGCTCAGAAGCAAAGCTAGTTAACTTTTGTCCTTGATTTATCAACATGTATATGGTATTTTAGTGAGTGGTCTGGCAACAGACCAAGGTAATTGAAGTAGTTATTTGTTTCTATTGGGGTGACACACTGGTTATTGACATTGAGTGACTCTGGTATGTTTTTGAGTAATGCAAAAAAGCATGTTTTTTTGTTTTGTTTTTTGTTTAAAGGAAACACAAACAAACAAACACACAAGCATTTAAAAATATAATAAGAAAACATCACCAATAAAAACTATAATTGCATGTGAAGGCAAAGCACCCAACACCCCTCTTGGAATAAGCTGCAACGTTTTATCTGAATAAATATTGCATTCACAAATAAGTTTACAGTATCTTTGAGTAAGGATCATTTACCACAGTGTGGTGCCCACGCTATATACTCAGAGACATATGCCTCATATTGTCAGACACAACTTATACCCGACTTTAATTTGGGTGGGATACTTCTCCATAATATGTTTAAGTAAAGAGAAAGGTTTCTACAAATCAACAACTTCCACACAGCAAACATATGCTTCATCACCTATTGTGAATCTTAGAACAAAAAGACTCTCTAGAGCTAACACTGCATTTTTCGGGTCTATATCATAGCCACGAAAGTCCTTTTCAGCAAATACATAAACAGCGACACATATTGTGCAAACCGCGAATACACCAAATGCCTTAAACCACGAAATTCAAAATCTCGAATCGTCATAGTTGGCCAACCCCACTGCCCGCTACATACTACCTACCCAAACAAAATAAATAAACCACATACATAGACTAACAAAAACCCTACTTCTAACCCTAAACTAAATCTTGCATACATTACTATCTATGCACTTACCTTAACCTGCACCCTAACCATAAGGTCCGTAACTATCGCACACTTACCTTCCAGAGCTATATCGCAGAAGGACCAACTATCACGATTTGACATTTCAGATTTCGTGCTTCAGGACGATTGGTGTTTTCGTGGTTCACTGAATAAGTGTCAACATTTCTGTATTCGCGTAAGTGGACCTTTGCGGTTTTAATAGGGAACCGCATTTTTCATCTTATCACAAATACAGCAGTGTTATCTCACATGCACATTTATCCATCTGTTTAACATAGTCCCAAGCAAATGAGATTGGACTACATTGTTTGCTTACTTTTCTCTTTCTGCTTGCTGTCAAGTCTTTCTGTACAGGACGTCTATTTATCCCAGTGAGGTAGACACATTGGGGTGATATCTGATTGGGGGGTGTTACAGAGGTAAACATCATGGTTGCTTGTGTCCTGACCAGCATTCTGGCCTTGAGAGTGCTTTTACTTTGACTGGCCTAGTCGTTTCCCTGGAGGTGACAGGAGCACTTCTTTCTCTACAAGGACCATGATAACCTTTAATGTGTACATGCATATTCCTCTGCTCACAGGCTTTGGCATCATGTTAGCATTCAGCCTGTACTGGTGACTCACGTTCTGACATGCCTCTGCCCTCTGGAAAAGGTTGTGTCAGCAGAACAGTGGTGCAAGCTGGTCATGTACACCATACCTTCTGCCCAGGATGAGAACAGTCAACCCACCTGCAAGTGATCAAGCTGCAAATTGAACTTGGGTTGCCAGGGCCATAGTCAGAGTGTTACCCCTTCACACTAACTGCACAAGTTATGTGAGCAGTTATTTAACAAATTAGGAACTGTGTAAATAGATAACTTAAATTTAGGAGTTTCAGAAAAACAAAGTTAATTTTTAAGGAAGTATATCTTATCTTTTTTTGACTCGTTACACCCTTGAACTGAAGAAAAGTAAGTTACATTCAGCAGTGACTTCAAAGTTTCCTGCACAATAGATTAGCAAAATTAAATGTATCTGTCCTAATTGGTCAGAACATAGTTGTTACATACTGCTTTGGCACTTAATGGTCTAGTCTTTTAGTACCTATTTCAGTAGCAAATAACTAGTACATTTTTGATATTTTATTTACAGTAGTACTGAACAACACACTTGATTGAAATTCATCATAATTTTCAGTCTAACTAAAGTTGGTATATTTTCAAAGGAAGTCCTTATAAGCTGGTGTAATTTATTATTAGTCTTCAATATTAAGATGCCACACATTTTACATATATTTCTTGTTGGAAAGACTGACTTGGTGAGATATAGTTCACAGCAAGTCCTGAATTTCTTCTAATAAAACAGCTGCATGAATCTGGTGGCATATTTTCTCAGCATGCTTTTATTTGGACTACCTCACTGTAGAATGAGGAACAAGCAGTTAGTTTATATTCTTTGCATGGTGCAGTGGTTTGCATTGTCACCTCACAGCAAAAGGTTCTTCAGTTTGATTCTTGGATGGGGTGCCCTCTGTGTGGCGTCTGCATGTCCTCCCTGCATTTGTGCGGGTTTCCTCCAGGTGCTCCAGTTTCCTCCCGTGTTACAAAGACATGCATCTGCAGCATTTCTCCCTGGCCATCCACTGAAACTGGGATTGTTCCAAGCTGGACTTTCTCAGTAAACAAATGCTAAATGAAATAATAAATTCTTGATCAGGATCCCTGAGGTGAGTCTTCTGTTTCTGAGTGGTAGTCTATAGACACAGAAGGAACCATTACAAAATGCAGAAATTTCCATAAAGAAGATAATAGAGAAGTGCAGTGGTAACATGTACTATAAGAGGTTATAACCAAACCTGAAATAACTAAATCTTTTGACTTGAGCCCATGTTAATTTTACAGTATGAATATTTATGTTGCGTAGCATTATTCCCCTACAGACTGCAATACATACACACACACACACACACACACACACACACACACACACACACACACACACACACACAAATTCCAGAAGATATATTCTTTTCTGATAGCCTGTCTTGTGAATATTCATATACAGATATGCATTTTGAAATGCCAAACTGTAGTGTTTTCTGCATATACAATTCTTTTCATAAAGTAGACCTGCTGTTACTGTGCAAAATTTTGATTAATCTTAAGTCACTTGTTACCAAGCTTTTTTTTTTTTTTTTGTCTTTTCCTATTTCTATATGCCTCTGGAAATCAAGAAGCTTTATTATTTTCAACAAGAATAAATCTGGCAACAACAGGTAAATCTCTGTACAGAAAAAAAATACTGCAATGAAAATTTTACGCAAATAAATCCACTTAGTAAAACAAGAGCTTTCATGCCCAACAGGACACATTATCAAGTTATTTTAAAAGAGTCATTTAAAAGTAACAATTAAATAGGACATGACAGTCACATCATAGCCACTTAACACATACTTAATGCTTTAATATTCTCTTTTTTTAAGACTGGCTTAAGACTGAAGTGATATTTTAGCCCTAGTAAATTATTAGCATTAATCATAATACATTCATATCCAAACACTTCTGTCAGGTTCTTTAAGCAGCCACCCCCAACATTTTCCGAACACAACTTATAGCATTATAAACCTGAAAAAATGTGAGGGACCTTTTTCAATAATGTGAAAGGAGCCTTCCTGTTATTGAATTTCAAATGTCTTCTTATAAATGCTTATATAACCTTTCCCTAAAATGTCTTGTTACAAGGTTGATATTGTATATACACCTGGAATGATTAAGTCTTTTCACTTTATCCCAAATTAATTTCAGAGAAAGAATATTACTCTAGCGTGCACACACACACACACACACACACACACACACACACACACACACACACACACACATACAAATTCTAACAATTTCAGGTAGATAATTTTGCCTTTTGCCATTACATGAAACCAGGTGCTATATTCTTTGGTAGTCTGATTTCTAAAAGGGATGCAGCCTTCTGAACATGCATACATATGCATTTTGAAATGTAGAACTCTATTGCTTTCTATAAAGGGAAATTCACTTCATAATGCAAATCTTTTTCATTCATTTTGCAATCAGTCTTTTTGTTTGATAGTTTGTTTTTGCGTTTTGAAGGGGCTACACACCTTTCATGATTTGTACAAGCACCTTTAAATGAGAAATCTTTAATATTTTCTTTAAAAAGCATACGATTAAGACTATGAAATACCCAACCTACTTCCTCCTCAGGGAGATAAATGAAGGTTGATGATATATACAGTACCTAAAGTGACAGTGAATATTTTCTGTGCCAGAATGTTATATGTTGTGAGTTTATCCTTTCAATTGGATAGTGTAGGCCCTTTCAGTTATTCTGCTCAGACAGCAGTATTTATCATGCTATGTTCCTAGCCATGTACGCCTGACATATTATGTTCTGCTCTATGTGGGTAGATGTGACAGAGAGATTTTCTTATCTGTTGCTTTTGTTTGCAATGAATGGCTTACTTTGAGAAACAAGGCAATCAGTACATAATAACAATAATAAAAAAAATAGTTCAGCCTCATTTTTTATAAAATATTACCACACAGATATATCGATCATTAGCAGTGCCTATGGATAGGGAAAATGTGCACCTTTAGAAATACAAGATATACTTCTGAACACAGCATCATACAGCAAATAAGAAAGTAACATTTAGTTACTTCTGTTTGCATGCATGCATGTTATCATCATTTATCTAACTGGTAATGTACTTGGTCCAATATCTTGTTTACAGAATTACCTCTGAGGCTTTGTTTGGTAAATTGAATTGTGCTGACTCTCCCATCATTCAAGTGGCGAATGTAGAAATTTCGCTATAGCCACAGGATGTAACTTATTTACAAATCATTACCTTAATTGCTGTACCAGCATTACTGATAACACACATTTTAAGTGCTTATTTTGTGTGCTCAAACATTGTCTTAGCACTCAGCATTGGAAATGAGGTGTAATTATTACTGCATGTGTTCTGCTTATTGTCCAGTGTCAACATTCCTATCACTAGTGATTAATGTCAGATTTTAAAAAAAGCATTTGCTAAGAAGATTGATTTCTTCCAAAATGTTTATTATTTTCTTCTGTTTATTACAAAGTTATTATATGGCCAATACAAAAGGCTCTCTACTTAATGTGCTCATAATGCCTGCTGCTATAGCAATAAAATGGAATTCATAAGGTTATAGTCATATCCAGATAGTTCTAATAAAGAGTCCTGTGACAATACTACTTTGCATGACCTAGTTGCTGTTTAGGAATTACACAATTTTCTAAAGATTGTACATGAAATTTATTCATTGAATAATGTTGCACTACAGTAAATGCCTTCACCCTCTGCTGACCATGTCAGCTTAAAATTCACATTAACAGCTAAGAGTTTGTGTGTGTGTGTGTGTGTGTGTGTGTGTGTGTGTGTGTGTGTGTGTGTGTGTGTGTGTGTGTGTCTGTGTGTGCGTGTGTGTGTGTTTGTGTGTGTCTCTGTACTTGTACAATTATGTATATAAGCCTGTGTGTGTGTGTGTGTGTGTGTGTGTGTGTGTGTGTGTGTGTGTGTGTGTGTGTGTGTGTGTGTGCATGTGTGTGTGTTTGTGTGCGTCTCTGTACTTGTACAATTATATATCTAAGCGTGTGTGTGTGTGTGTGTGTGTGTGTGTGTGTGTGTGTGTGTGTGTGTGTGTGTGTGTGTGTGTGTGTGTGAGTATGTGTGTGTGTCTACTCAGGCTGCAAAATGAAGGAAATTCCTAAAATATTGATGTATAAAAAAAGCAAATAGTAAGATGACCACAATGAGGCAGTTTATATTTTAGCACTTTCGTCCACTTTATTAGAGCGTGAACTTCTTCAGAAAAGATCTTTTCTGAAGAAGTTCACGCTCTAATAAAGTGGATGAAAGCGCTAAAATATAAACTGCCTCATTGTGGTCATCTTACTATTTGCTTTTTTTATACATCAGTTTTTGGAGTTTGTCAGTTCAGTCCGTTTTTAGTTTTGTTTTTCGGTCTAAATTCCTAAAATATGTTTTGTAGCTGCTGCATCTAGAGTACACCTATTCTTTTGCATTTACCATATTTTGAAATAAATTGTTCCTGAGACCCAGGCATACATAACTTACGAAATCTGCTTAATGAATATTCCTACAGTTTCACTCCTTATATTTCGCAACTCAGCAATTAACTAGCACCATTTAACTCACATACATGGACTCTCTATGAAAATTTGTTTACTATTTATTAACTTAGCTACGTTTATCTTGCACACAGGAGATACATATAATATGTGGGCTACTAATGTGTTTTTATCTAAGTGCTTTACAAAGGTAGTCTTGCTTAACATTCTATAAGTTGTTATTACAAAAGTGATGTGGGATCAAGTTAGTGATTTAAGTATCTGAACGTTTAACAGATGGAATATGTTACAAAGGCTTCTGCATGTAACTTTGGAAACTGTTTTTGCAAGTGAAGCAAGAAATTACTTCCATAAACGCACACTGAAGTTCTTTGTCCATTCAGTGTAGTTGTATGTTTAGCCTTCTACTTACTTCAGCACTGAACAAGTTATTAATGAGTCATTCTTCAATTTAGTAATGTATCTGTTTAAAGTATTTAAAAAGCTTCTAGAAAAGTTTACACAGCCGTAAGACATGTAGTATAGCTACCATGTACGGAGTGGAAAAGGTATTTTTACAAAGTCAAAATATGGAAGAAAGTTTTTTCTTTTTCTTTCTTTCTTTCTTTCTTTCTTTCTTTCTTTCTTTCTTTCTTTCTTTCTTTCTTTCTTTCTTTCTTTCGCCTTTGTTGACTGGGTTAGACCCACTAGATTAATAGCCTCTTTTCAGGGGAAACCTGCTGTAGTAGTTATACCACTAGGGGGAAATTTGGCCAGGGCATTGAATTAATAACATTAATGCAATAATAACCTGAACAGTACAAAAAAAAAAAGGCTTCTCAGTACAGACTTGGCTAACACTATGGTATACCATCAGGTACATACCACTGCACTTATTTCTTCTCTCCTTTATCATATGCAAAACAATTATCTCATCTGCATGAAGTCAAGTACTGATCAAACAAATTCATATACAAACACATAACATATAGTTAGTGGGACACATATTTTAATAATAATCCTGTCTCAATACAATGTACATCCAAAGTACAAAACAAATTCAAAGTGTGCAAACAGCATATGAAATGTAGCAAAACTATTTGTAGTGTACCGCCTTCCTTTGCAAAGACCACTCACTAATCATTACAGTACAAAGCAACAATTTGCTCTGCAAAGTTCTCTTTCCATGTTGTGAAGTGGCTAAACACAGTCCCAGTGCTTCAGAGTTGGCTATGCCACTGTGCAACATATGATTTCTTGCTCTGCTATCCAGTACAAATCTCCAGGGGCTGCTATAGAACTGCGTACCAGATGCAGCTAAACACTCTTGCACAGCAGACGTGGTTCAAAAAATATTTCTGGTTCTATATAATCCAGTATCACTCTGCACCGTACCTCTCAACTGTCCAGATTTTGGCCTGTTCCTCATAAAGAGTTTCAGGTTTCTGGCAATTACTGAAGATCAAAGTCATACTAAATAATGGCATACATTTAAGTTTCAGACTTCATATCCTTCAGAAAAAGCATGCTGCACAAATCCTGTTATTCAAGGACCTTTCAAAGTTTATAAGAGCAATATTTAAAATCTGCTCCTTTTTTGTGCCTTTGACCCCCACTTCATAATTTCAGTCTTTGTCCAGATTCCTTGTGCTACGAGGTTGAGACGTATGCTCTGCACTGTTACTTCTCAGGGCCACAGTATGTCTCAGGGTTCACAATACAACTTTTCCCAGAAGCACTAGTGACGGTTTTATGAAAGTTGACATAATTTACCTAATACTCATCTCACCTCCTGTAAACTGTCAAAGATAATTAACAGGTAACTTTTTGTGCCACAAAGTCTACATTGATTGTGAGTTCTGAAAACCTTCTGACTGAAACAGTGATGAAAAGTGACTATTCTTCTTTAAACAGCAAACTGTAGCATTTTGCTGCCCTCTACACACGTCAGATGCTATTGTGATGCACCTTTTTAATTCTGCAGAAATTATTAAACAGAAATTATATATGCCACTCTATTATCCCTGCTAGGTCACTCAAGGACATTAATCATAATAAATACTATCACAAAACTTTACAACTGTGATGCCAGTTAAAAAGTGAACTCTGGTTAATAAAAATCTTAACACACCCGGCCTTTAAATATTTCTTCTGCATAATTGATAGAGCATTTCCCTTTTTCCTCTTCACAGCTGTCTTATGCAAAGACTCAAAATCATTTATGTGCTGACTTGCAAAGAAAATCATGCCCTGTTCATTGGTTCCTCAGGCAATATTCAAATGAATAAGCCAATTTGATGATCTGCAATGAGTTCTGTACATTTTTATGCAGTCTTTTTGGAGGTAATGAATCTCTCCAGCTATAACAACCTGATCTTTGAATGAGTCTTAAAAGATGGGGAAGCCAGGCATAACCAGAAGTGTAAATGTCATTATGGCATGATAGCACAAGCATCATGCCACAGGAAAGGTCATACAAAGTAGTGGACATACAGAGGTTTCATGTGGGTATAATATGTTACTGCTAATATGAATGCTTTCTAGATAATTACATTGTCTTGGGAAAGATTACTTCTGGTTAATCTACAAATGTATCTGTTCTGGCAGAACCCAATGGTATTCATAATCTGAGGGATTAAAGGTATTGAAGACATGGGTTCACCAAATTTGGAATAAGGAGCATGGCGCAGTAGAAAGGGAAATGGAGTGGGAACTGGTTAAGTCAACATGATCTAAACTAATGAAGTCAAGTAAGAAAGCCAATAATAACAGGAAAAACAACATTAGATAGGTAAGTCTCAGACAGGTGTGTAGGCACTGCAAGAAGTAACCCAAGGCTTAGTATAGCTACATAGGTATTTTCAGCCAACCTCAGAAAGAAGCCTTGTGGACTTCCTGCAGGTATCATAACACAACAACTGTGACATCTGATGAAAGAAGATACCAGCTGGGGCCTGGGCTAGGCTCAGGACAACAAGACCACCAGTGAGCAGTATTTCATCTGGGAAAACAGACTTCTGCAACAGTACGACTGGGTCAGAACTGTTCTCTGGCTCTCAAGAAAGATGAGTAACACTGATGAGTGATACTGTTCTATGGAAGGTTCTAACCACAAACAGGAGAAAGACCAACCTGACCATCAGTGAATGCCAGGATAACCATCCATATAAATTCCCCTGAGTAACTGAAAACACCTGCAAAAAGAATAACCCAAGTACTGACAATGCATTTTTCAATGTATCCCTGTACAGGTTGTGCAGAGAACACAAGACAATGCTTTTTTTTCATCCAGACTATATCCTAATAGTTGTACTCCCGCTCTAAAACAAATGAAGACGTGCTTTTGTTAAGCACTGTATATCCCATGTGAATATATTAACATCCTTTTTACCAGTTCTGGTCATGCGTTTTTCTACTGCATGCCTGGTCACCCTACACATGCAGGCTTCAAAACAAAACACAATGCTAGTTGTTCATATATTTTTTTTTATTAAATGCATGGCAACAGAAATATAAAATATAAATGTTTGTAATTAATGCACACTTTGTTACTGATATAAGTAATGTATGCAAAGAATGTATTGACATACAATATACATAATATCTTGTGTACATAACAAAAGTTAAACAAAATATTCTGAAAAGTTGGGTAGGTGACAAATACCAATAAATGTGCAATGAAATGCAAGTATGTACAGTGGATTAGACTCAATGTCATGTAATGCATTGGTTAGGGAAGGTATACCTAAATGAATACTGAAAGCCTGCAGACTATTATGATTCTTTTCAATACAGCCTGCCAGGTAATGGAAGTGGGTTAAATATTGCATTAAACCTGACTCTATGACTCAAATGCACAATAAAAACAGTTGTTTTTTGACGGACTAGAACATTAATATTTTTAGATAAAATAGAGTCCTTATTGATGGGAGAATGTCTCCATTTACAACTAAGCCATTATGACAAGAGTATCTGGAGACATTTTATGCTCTTAATATCTCATGGGATCCAACCCAAAGGTATGATACAAGGATATGAAATGAAGGGATTAGAGAAGGCTCAAGTGTCCAAAGAAGCCAATGTCCAAATATTAACCATTACCACTTTGAACGTAGTCTTGTTCATATCCTATACACACACACACACACACACACACACACACACACACACACACACACACACACACACACACACACACACACACCAATACAAGCTGATTATACAGAAGGTAAGAACAATTCATAAGATAGGAGTGATACTCTTAAAGGAAACCAAGCTAAATGTAAAACATGTGGAAACATTAAACACCAGCTCATTCCCATTGGTATTTGCTTATCACAAAGCAGGGGGAGGCAAAAATATAGTGGCTATCTTAGCAGGAAAAGCTTAAGGACACAATCAGATAAACTCACTACAAGTGGACTGGTAAGACTGACAACCTGGTCAGACAACATATATGGCCTAAAGTATACAAGAGTGGTATACCTGTGTCAAAATTTCAAATGACCTTGTCTTTTGCAGAACTTTGTGAAGGCTGAATAAGAACAAAGCAAGCCTAAGCGACAGAAAGTAATACTAGGCAACTTCAAGTTAATGTGTGGTCCTAGCACAGACAGGTTGTACCAGCCAAGAAACTGCATAGAAATTGCAAGAATCATGGGTGGATGGCTATTTTAAGGCATCTGATAAAGAAGCATATAATAATAATAGGTTCATAGGTCTTTACTAGGCTAATGACCACAAGGACCTTTTTAAGCATAGCCATGCATCCCAAATCTCTGACAAGTTCTGATACCATTGATAAGTGTAAGCATAGGCCTGGGAGATGAGTCACTTACAGGTTACTTGTGCCCATTATACTTTCTTTATGAATATTTGTCAACAAACAAGCACAGTATTTCTTATAATAGTATCTCAACACCCTTGCAATGTACTTAAAGATGTTGACATTTAAGTGTCTGACCTCAGACTATGTTTCAGTATGGACTTCACTGACCATCTCACATGTTGACGTTGATAACATGTGGAGGTGGACACATTACAAAATGGAAGTGTCATTAGGATATTCAGACTTTGTAGTCACGCTTTCAAACATTGCGAGAGAACTAAAGTAGCCATGATGAAATGTCCCTAATAATATAAGATGAATGCAAAGAAGCGTTAAGGGAAATTTAAAGTTAGTAGAATGAAATCTGTGGTGAAAATGCATTTTTTTTTAGAAATCAAGGAAGTAAAACTCATTAGATTGCAGTGAATGATGCTCCAAAAAAGGAAGTGTGAGGCTTTGAGAATAAAGTAACATAAAATATGTTGTGAAATCCAGTTGTATTAACACACAACAGTCAGAATCAGAGATAGTGAGAAAAGGGCCGGTATGGTGAGCTCATTGGGAGAACAATGCCATGCTTATATCTTTTTCTTTAAGCAGAGAAAGATGAAACCATATAAATCTGATATTAGTAAAAAAATGGGTCAAAGATTCAACACAAAGTAGATATCTTGAAACATTCCACATTTTCTCTATAAAAGAGTAGGACAGGCAGGGACTCCTTCAGTTTGCAGATAAAGATGAGGAGACAACCCAGCACCAACAACATGATAGTCAGTATGGTCAGGGGCAAAAACCCGGAAGAAATTCATCAAGCTATAAAAGCTCTTGCACACAATAAGGCAGCAAGTCAGGATGGTTTTCTGACAGAGTATTTTAAGAAGGAAGAGTCATATTTAGAAAGACATTTAAGTTATATTTACAGTAGGATATCCTGGCAAGGTATACTGCTACTGAATACATTTCAAACAAACATAACATTAGTTTCCAAAGGGAAATTAGTGACTTCAGTGGCTGCAGATTATAGCTGTTTATTGCATATAAACCTAAATATCAATGTATAGCCTAAGGTTTTGGTAGGGAGGCTGGGCAGAATTCTCATACACCTGATCATCCTAGGCCAGAGTTGGTTTATAATGATCATTTTGGAGATTTTATCTATGTTTATGTCTTTTTCTTTTTCTGTCAGCTATTCCTGTTAGGGGTCACCAGAGTGGATCATCTGTTTCCATTTCTTCCTGTCCTATGCATCTTGCTCTGTCACACCAACCACCTGCATGTCCTTTCTCACCACATACATAAACCTTATCTAAGTCCTTCCTCTTTTCCTCTTACCTAGCAGCTCCATCCTTAGCATCCTTTTCCCAATATACCCAGCATCCCTCCTCAGCATATGTCCAAACCAACACAGGAAGCTGCCAGCCTAGCTAGATAGAATTTTGTAAATAATTCTATGTCATTGTAAATATTAATATGATCCACATGCCTGTTTTACAAATGTAAGAAAAATGTTATGTGCTGAGCGTCAAATATGTAACCACAGTGCACCCTGCTGGAAGAAAGCAGAAATGTGTATAAACTCTATGCCTATGTAATTTATGTTTTCATGGTAGAAAACTGGGACATATAGAGCTAACTTGCAAACTCTAAAAAAATAAGCTGAAAAGAAAAAGAATTGTATGACTGTGTGTGATCTCAAGCTAAGAGATAGGATGTCTGGGCTAGGAGCTTCTTTCTATTGTCTTAAGACAGAGATAATTACTAGGTTTCACATGCAAAGTGTCTTTTATTGCCGTGACTTCCTTGCAGCTACAGATCACAAAGAAATGTTAAATTTTAAGTTCTGTGAGCCTGGAAACTTCAGCAGAGATGGCAAGAATGCTGTAATCTGAAATGACTCAGCAGTAATGTGTATTATCAATTTCAGAAATATCTGAAGAGAAAGAGATTGCATTTTGTATTTGTCATCAGACCTGTTAACACCTCACCATTATTTGCCTTGCTCTGTATGTAAGTTATTTAGGTACATTGATTTCTCTTAGAAACAGATAGAAATACAGTAAGATTAGTTTAGATGTTTTCTATATTTATGTGATACTGTCCTACTATGTTATTTTAAAGTATTTGCTATGATTTTTGAACAGGTGTCACACTTACCTCTCTGGCTTTGTCTCCAAACCTTCCAACCTGAGCTGACCCTCAAATATACTGATTCCTAATCCTGTCCATCCTCATCACACCCAGTGCAAATCTTAACATCTTCAACTCTGCCACGTCAAGCTCTGACTCCTGCCTTTTTGTCAGTGCCACCGTCTCCAACCCATATAACACAGCTGGTCTCAATACCCTCTTGTAGATCTTCCCTTTCACTCTTACTGGTACCAGTCTGTCATGAATCACTCCTGACACTCTTCTCCACCCACTCAACCCTGCTTGTACTCTCTTCTTCACCTCTCTTTCACACTCAACATTATTCTGAACTGTTGATCCCAAGTATTTAAACTCATTCATCTTCGCCAACTCTACTCCCTGCATCCTCACCATCTATCTATCTATCCTTCCTCTCATTCACACACATATATTTTGTCTTAGTCTTGTTACCCTTCATTCCTCTCCTCTCTAGAACATACCTCCACCTCTCCAGGGTTTCCTCCACCTGTTACCTACTCTCACTACAGATCACAATATCATCTGCAAACATCATAGTCCACAGGGACTCCTGTCTGATTTTGTCTGTCAACCTGTCCATCACCATTGCAAATAACAAAGGGCACAGAGCTGATCCTTGATGAAATGCCACCTCCACCTTAAATGCATCCATTACTCCTATCTCAGACCTCACCACTGTCACACTACCCTTGTACATATCCTGTACCACTCTTACATACTTGTCCTCTGATGACATCTTCTGCCTCGACGAGTTTGTATTGTGGATTCATAAAACATGCTTGATTTTCGGACTTTGGTGGTTTTTGGGCATAATAATAATCAAACTTCTTTCAGGATTTTATCTATTTAATAAAATGGATAAACATGTGGTAGACTTTAGAAATAACATAGAGCTGAGTATATGATTTTATACTATTTACATGCAATAAAATAGATTTTATATGTGTTTTAGTTTTACGAATAAGACACATAACCTGTGTGTTTATTTACATTTAGAGTATTTGTTTGGTTCTTTTTGTGAATTTAATGCATGATCAGATTTTAATATTGTGGTGCATAATTTACTAGAGTTTAGAGTTTAATATGTATGCATTTTTGTATGGCTTTTGTACAATGAGAGTGCTAATATTCTTTAGGTGGTATAGAACTTGTTGACTTAGACATACATGGTCATTTCTGATTTTAAATAACGTCTGTAAAAGTTTTTTTCTTTCCTTCCCATAATGGGAATGTTTTTTTATAGCAGATAGCACTTTAAACTTTAAAAATAGGCAATGTTGCTTTAATTTTGAATGTATATGATGACATTATTTTTGTGGCTATCAGTTCATTGGTTTTGAACTTTTTGAAGAAGTTTTAAATTGGGAGACTGGGAGCAAGTTGTTTTACTTAGTCTGAAGAAGCCGATATACTGGTGTCAGTGAAAGCGCTTACAAGAATAAAGTGTTGAAGAATCCATTGTCTGCTCATTTTTTCGTTTACTTTGTTTGGCATTTAAAGGTTTGTTCTAGTTATTATCTCCATGAAGCTGTCCAAATCTGAGTTTAAGCTTTTTATGGGAAATGTCTAGTAAGGGGAAACTGCTTAAACAGCTCTATGGGGGCAGTAAACTTTTTAGACAGAATGTGGAAGGCCTGGTATGACAGGTGGTAAAAGACAACCCTAGTGAAACAGGTAGTCTTATCTACCATATCATACCAGACTGACACATACCGGACCCCCTCAGAATGACTCCAACTACTTAATCAATTGTTAAAGCCAATTATTTTCTTTCAATCAAGGCATTATTCTTGCTGAAGGCAAGCTATAACTCAAGACTGTTGTGAAGACTGCTGTCTTTTTTGGTTATAACACATGCATAGTAAGTTCCATCATGTCTCTCTGCCACCCCTAAGTCATACTGATATTTGTCTGGTTTAAGGGACCCTTAGGATTGTTCGCATTACACCCAGGCTGAGCCTGAAATTGGTCATATTGATCAGTGCACTACATCAGTAAACAAATATAATTACAAAATAAATAAACAAATAGTATGTGTGAATGGAGAAGGAGTAGGTGTTGCCTTGTGTGCTGTGTCATCAGTTATTTTAAAGTAAATTCTAGGAGGCTTTGGCAAAATTTTCTTTACAGACAGCGTATATTGTGGGTGTAGTAGTGTGCCGTGATTGATGTAGTGTTGTAGAGGTATGATGTTTACCAGTAGTGGGCCAGTGTAAGAGAACTGCATCCATATTTCTTAAATATTTACGTATTTCACAGGTTGTACTATCTACTAGTATAAGGATTGCACTGAATAGTTTAACATACCAATTGAAAAGGTTGGTTGAGGTCTGTCAGATACATCAGGAACACACTGGATTTAATAATAAAAATACATATGAATAATATATTAAACAATCAGGAGAAGCAGGTCATTTTATCAGAGATGCTTCTTGAAGGCCATTTGGTGAACTCATAAAGCTAGTCTTCCATACAGTGACATAGTTTAAGTGATAATGTCAATATAAAATATATGCAAATAAACAAAAGTATAAAAAAAGTTCACTTAAACTGATTTTATCTGTGCAGCTTTATTATTTTATTATCTGGATTCTATGTATTATTGTTTCAAGTCTTCTAATTTCTTGTCAGTTCATTATGATCATATACCTGCAATTAATGAATTTTAAGGATTTCTATGCATAGAAATTCAAAGAGCCAGTACTTTTTACAACCATACTGTAGACTTCATAAAGACTGTGATATGTTCAAAAGCTTATCATTTTGTTATTCGGTGCTTTATTACAATTTTAGTCTGAATCAGCTATGCCTGTTTTCATTTCATGATTATTTTCATTCATTTTTCTCCTAATTGCTGACGTTAGTCTTCAGCTGAATTTTGTGTTTGCACCCTTCTTGTAAAGTAGCAATACCCTCTAGCAAAACAGCTTTGTCTTTCATGTTTTGATGTGACAACTCAGCATCTACAAAGGCTGATGATGCAAGTTAATGCTGAAGCGTGTCAAGTCAGGCCACCACTTACAGAAAAGCAAGAAATAACCTTGTTTTGCTCAACTGAATAGTTTTTCTCAATTAAAGAATGAATGGCTATTTTTCTTCTCATGGCCAACTTTTAAAAAAACTATAGTGACAAAACAGATTAAAAGTCACATGCGAGTTCAGCAAGTTTCCTTGTATGAGGCAGGAATGGGGGCAAACCTTCTACAACTACACATTAAAGCTCACCAGGAACAAGCCCCTTTCAGTGAATATCCATTTCTCACTGCTGTCAGTATTTAGTTCTGTATTTAAGGATGTTTTCTATACAAAGCCTCCAAGGTCTTTTGTGTAAAGCATCAGTGGAGAAGGATGGACGAATAAAAAAATCAGAACTCTGCTTATCCTGGCAATGTTTCTTATCTACACTTCTATTTTATCATTATTTTAAAGATGAGATGAAATAACGGTTAGGCAGACAGACATTTTAAAAAGCAATAGTCAGGTTAAGAATATTATTTACTTATTTATGTATTTATTTATTCATTTGCATTGTTTACAAGGATAGTCTATTGGGTTGTTAAGAGCCCATTTTCAGTGGAGGCCAGGGGAGAAAAGCTCCACATAAACATGAACATAAAATAATATATAACTATATAATAATATTCATAAAGATATAGGCACAAAGGCGAGTAATCAAAAACTGGAAATAGTAAACGTAAAACAGAAGTTATTTAGATACAACTTAATACAAATTAAAATCACAGAATAAGAGAAAAATAGCTAACAATACATAAAGTTACATCTAAAAAGTTTAGTTAGGTTTATCACCAGAGATATAGCAGCTAAAGATCATTGAAACTAAGAAAATAAGAATATTATTTATGAAGCAAAGGCAGTAAGACTATAAAGGGTAGAGGCTTAGTGCAAATGCAGTTCCAGAGCTATGTAAAGAAGTTTTAAATGAAACATAACTCTGATTGGTTCTAATTATTAAAGATAAGGCATTCTAGGATCTGGCTACAGAATATGAAATTGTCTCCTTTTTTTTTTTTTTTTTTTTTTTTTTTTTGGGGTGGTGCAGTGGTGCAGCATTGCAATGGTTAGTATTGTCACCTCATAGCAAGAAGTTCTCTGATTTGTTTCTCGGCTGGGGTGTCTTCTGTGTGGAATATGCATGTCTTCCCTGTGTTTGTGTGGGTTTGCTCTGGTTTCCTCCCACATTCTAAAGACATATGTCTGGAATGTTTCTACCCATGCTCAAAATGGGCTCTGTCCCAGTTGGGCTTTTCTGGTAAACAAATGTTAAATAAATAAGAAGTTGGTCAGTAGGTAAGTTTGACTTATGGACCTCCAATAGGTGTTGATTTTCTGATCTAGGAGACCTTTTGGGATGGTAGTTACTAAATAGTGAGCTAAAAGTGGGGCAGGCAAGAGGTTTATATATTAAATGGAACCACTTCACGAAGAAACTGAAATATTGTGACCACACACAAAAGGCCAGTAAAGTCCAAGCCAGAATTACTTTTATTATAAAAACAGTACAAAAGTCTCTAGTGCCTTTGCTATTACAGCCTTTAACAGAATATAAATCCATATACTTTCCCCCTGCCTTATATACCAGTCTCATTATATAATTATTCAATAAAACAATTAAATAAAACAATTAAACAATCATAATGTTCATTCTAGCTCAAAGCAAACATTTCCAGCTACATTCCTAATTCAAGCCCCCAGGCCACATAGTATAAAAATTTAAAATAAACAGTTTCTTTCTTTCTTAATACATTTTCACTTCATAAATAGTCACAAAACTATTAATTTCCACAATATCTAATACTATGGCTTGCAACCCTTCTGGGTTCCCATTATGACACTCATTAAAATGAATTGGTATAGGACTAGCTTGCCTGTTTTTTTTTATATCCCTTATGTGTTCTTTCAACCTACTGGAGAAGCATCTTTTACTTTCCCCCACGTAAAATTTACCACATGGACATTTTAAGCCGTATATTACTCTCTCCGTGTTACAATTCAATGTTCCACTAGTTTGGAATTTTTTACTATTAAACCTTGTGAAATTTTTCACTACATATTTACAAATACTACATTTGCCACAAGCAAATGTCCCCTTAATATTCACTTCACTGATGTTTGTCATTAAAGACATCCTAAATTTTCCATGGACCAAAAAATATTTTATGCTTCTACCTCTTCTAAAGGAAAAGCCATTCTTTTTATTTTGTAAAAAATCTACATTCCTTTCTAACATGCTCCAAAAATATTTGACTTGATCTATAACTTTTTCAGAGAACATGGTATAAGTAGATGTAAAATATATACATTCCTGTTCACTGTTCTCTCTATTGTTTCTTTTTTTTATTATTACTTCTGCTGATAACCTTTTCCATTCTCTTCCTTATGTCTTCCTCATTATAACCCCTTACACAAAATTTTTTAAAAGTTTCCTTTGCCTTCAACTTAGCTTCAACCGGGTCATTACATAACCTTTTAACCCTAAAAAACTGTTCCATATGGGATGGACGTTATGGTGTGGGGGGGATGACAACTTTGTCCATGCAAAACAAAATTTGCTTCTTTAAATTGTCTATGTATGCTAGTTCTTAAATATCTTTCCTTTACTCCCTTGATGTAGTTGATGTAGGACCTCATTACCTATCTGCAAACCATCTAAACTTATTCCTTCATCATTCTCATGTAATTTTTAAACAAAAATCTGTTACATGACTTCATCTGCCTTTACAGATGAATACCAAATCATCAATGAACTGAAAATACTTATTCACATATTTAAAAAAAAAAATCATTGGTATAAATATATTGGCTTGCAAAATGACCCATGAAAATATTAGCATATGTGGGGGCAAATGCTGCCACCGTTGCTGTTCCCTGTAGTTGTCTACATAAACTACCATTAAATTCAAATAGATTGCTATTTAAACGGATCATGACTAGATCCGAAACATACTGAATTACTGGAGTGTCCCCTAAATAAAATTTTAAAGCCTTGATCCCATCTTCATGTTTGATATTGGTATATAAACTAACTACAACAATTACAATAAAATACATGTCTTCTTGCCACACTATGTCCCTAACTTTATGCAAAAAATCAAAAACATCATTGATATAGGATGGCAACTTTTCTATCATAGGCAGCAAATATTGATGTAGAAAGCAGGCTAAATTGTGTAAAAAATATCCACAGGCCAAGACTATGGGTTGCCCTGGGGGGTTAGACAAATGTTTATGAATCTTGGGGGCACAAAAACATTTATACAAAAGGTTTATATAATATTTTACGCATGGTTGTTAGGATAGGATAAATAATGTGGAAGTTCAAGCCAGTTCAGGAAGTGTGGGGTAGTGCAGTGATGGGTATAAAGTTTGGCATTAGTAGCAAACTTGGCTATTTTATAACGTGTTTCAAGCTTTGTTTATAGGGAAGACTGTAGGTCAGTAAGTAAAGGGGCGTCACAGATGAGAGAGGGAAGTAGGTAAGTGGTAGCAGGGGCTTATTTATTGGAAGGGTTAATGAAATGTTTGTGCTTGTGAAAAATGCCTATTTTCTGATGTGTTTTATTAATGTTAACATGTATGTGCAAGTCAAATTTTTGGTGTTCATCAGTTATTACTCTGAGTAGTTTAGTGTGAGTAATTATTTTGATTGTTGTGTTACTCTGAGAAAGTAAAGTGAACTAGGTTTTATTAATGGGAGTTCTTTCTTTGGCGCAAATTGGATTAACTTTGTTTTGTTTGGATTAAGTGAGACATGATTATTGTATAACCAGGAGGTATGAAGGTAATTGTGTAATTTGTTGAAGATCGGACATAGAATCAGCAGAACATATAATGGTAGAGTAGTCTGAGTATTGCATGAGAAATCCCTGAGTGAATGCAGACTGAAGACTATTAATAAAGATATTGAATAGGAGTTTTCTTAATAAGGACCCTTGGGGAAAACCAGTACAGGTGTGAAGATATGTTGAGAGGGACTTTTGCCACCTGACTGCCTGTTTTTTTTGTCTGATAAGTAATTTGAGAACCAGTTGAGAGAGGAGGAAGAGAGACCAGTTTTAGAGAGTAGGATAGAAGAAGGGGCTAAGACACTGTACCAAAAGCTTTTGATAAGTCAAGAAATAGGGAAGAGACAATTTTACCTGCATCTCAGGCTTTATTAACAGTGTCCATGAAGAATATCAAGCAGTAATAGTAAAATGACTTGGTCTGAATCCATGTTGTGTGAGATATAGGATTTGGTTATTAGTGAGAAAGTTTAGCAGTTGTATATGTATACATTTCTGGGAAATTGTGTATATAAGAGAGAGAATGGCTATAGGATGAAGTTGAAAATATCAGTAGCGTTGCCACTTTTGTGGAGGGATAGAATAAATGCTTTTTTCCAAATGTTTGCTACATAGGATTCTAGGATGGATCTGCTGAGGAGTATACCGGTAAGGTAGACAATGGCTTTGGCAGACAGTTTTAGATAATCAGTGGGTAGATTATCAGCTGCATTACAGCTAGGTTTTAGTTTAAGAAGGCATCTTTTTGTTGTAATAGTTGTAACAGGATTAAGCATGAATGTGGATGTAGGATATGTTGTAGCTTCATGGGGATGACAGGATGGTCTAGAGGAGGGGGAGTGAGAAAAAAGCATAGTAATGGTGGCACAGTACAGCTTGTGCTGTATTGCAGTTGGGGAAATTTAGCAGTAATGTTTGCTGTGATGTTAATAAAGTGCAAGTTAAAGAGAGTGTTTATTTGTTGTGGTGTGGAATCTGGATGTGGACATGGTTTGCTTTCTGAGCCAGGGTTTATGAGTGATGTGATGGATGTACAGAATTTTTTAGGATTCTGCTTGTGGTTGGTTTGAAGTTTTACATAATACTCTTTTTATAGGTCTGAAAGATTTTTAGTTTTATGTCATTGTTTCCAAGATCTCTAGCTAGCATAAGTTCCTTAGTTGGTCTAGTTAGCCATAGAACATGTTTGGTTTTGGTCCTTTTTAATCGAGGAGATGCAGGGCTGTCTAAAGTTTGTAGCAATGTTGTTTTAAAGTATTATACCACATTGTCTAGTGGTAGGCTTTTCAGTGTGCTCTGGTTAATGATTTTAGTGTATTGATGATAGTCTGTGGGTCAAAGTTAATTAGGTTCCTTGGTAGTTTATAATGATGTTGCTTTTGAAAGAAGAGAGCAGCTTGATGGATAAAGGGGAGGAGATGATCACTGAGTGCATTAAGGAGGGTACCAGCAGAAGAGATTTACTTGGATCAGTAACAAGTATCCAGTCTAGGACAGAACCCTCATTACTATTCCTATAAAATTTAATTGGTGTGGAAATAATTTGAGTTAATTTAAATAATCTGATATTTGAGGAAGGGAATTTAGAGCAGAAGGTTAACCAATTAATATTAACATCACCCAGAATGCTAATTTAATTTTTATAGTACTAGAGATCATGCAAGGATCTCTTCCATTATAGGAATGTTATTGCTAGGGGGCATGTAAATAACTATGATAGACAGTCTTTTAGAGCTATTTATTTTTAGGAAGGAAATTAGAATTTCAGCATTAGAGAATTGCTGAAAATTATTAGTGTAAGGAACTATATTGTAAGTGTTAGAGAAAAGAAGTGCAATACCACCTTTTTTATGGGGCCTACTGGATCTGATTGTTTCAAAGCCTGGGTGAAGAAATGCGGGGCCTTTTACATAAGGTTTTAGCCAAATCTCAGTAGTAGCAATGTTGTCAGGTCAATTGTGAGCCACCTAGGCATGAAAGTCAGTCATTTTATTATGATTGCTTTGGAAGTTTAGAATAACAATATGCAAGGATTTACAGGAGTTAATAGAGTTATATAGTGAAGATGAATTAGTGCAAGTGAGTCCAGGATTAGGGTGAATCTCTCTGCATAAGGAAACTATATTAAAAATGGGAGATAAAACTAATGGTAGTTGGATTGTTTTAGACCTACAAAGGAAAAATCTGTAAGCAGTTGGTAGAGTTTATCAGGGGAATGTAAAAGGTAGAGTTTTTAAAGGGACAATTTTTAGTCAGCCATAATGAATATATCTGTAGTCGAATTCCAAACTATAGCCACTCAACATTGGTTAGTTTTCAGTATACCCTAAGTCGAAATGGCAGGAACACTGAGTAGCAACACCGAATGCTATTCATTTTGTTACAGCCCTAAGTACCTCTGAAAACAAGAATGGTGCTCAGTAGCTGGAAGGAATATTGCCTGCTAGTGCTCATGGAGAAACTCTGCTGCCTTAGTTCTCATACAGAAACTCTACTGCATTAGTTTGCAGAGCAGAGTAGTACATTTACTATGCTCTCCATATCTGAGGTAAAGAAATGCTAGCAGGATGTACAGGAATGTACCACTGTGTGCCTATCTTGTAAATAATGCACAAAACACAAGAGAGAAATTTGTACTGCAGAGCAGCGGTGCACAACTTGCATGTTAATGACATACAAAACATTCAGAAGACAACTATGCATCATCTCATTATACAACAGACATATGTAACTAGCATAAAAATAGTACACAAGTCAGTCAGATGACAGTTGCGTATCATTATTAACTTGTACCACAGAGAAGCAGGTTGTTGAGTGTGCATAAAGCATTCAGCAGCATTTAGAAAAGAGAAATGCTGTGGACTTACATGTAAACAATGCATAAAGCACTCAGCAGACATTTATGGCAGAGGATTGCTGCACACCTGCATGTACACAATGCATAAAGCACTCAGCAGACATTCATGATAGAGAAGTCCTGTGAATCTGTATGTGAACACTCCATGAAACACTACGAAGAGTACAACTATATTCCATTTCAGAGTGGTGCTGAGTGCTCTATATGAAAACACTTCACACTGTACTCAGGAGATGGCTGTTCAGGGTGTGCCACAGAGTTGTGCTGTGCTCTCTGATATTAACAATGCTTAAAGTTGTCAGAGAGCAGTAATGCATTCCCATTATGTTGCACCTGCAATTCACCCCAATGATAACATACAATGTGCTAAGGAGATATTTGCTCAGTGTAATTAGTGCACCTGCAGGGCAGCACTGAGTATCTTATGTCTAAACAGTTTACAAATAACTCTGGGGCAATCATACATTATCACTAGGCTTCACTTTACATGCAGCCTATGCACATATACCTCTGTAGACAGCCAAGCCTTATCAATATGGGAGTTCTGTACATGTAGACTATGCACAAAGCACTCTGGATCAGTCATGCATTATCAGTGGTGTGTGCTATACTTCCAAAGAGACAGCTCTGGGGATAGTCGTGCATTACCACCTGGGGTAGCACTTTATATGCTGACTGCGCACAAACACTGAGGACAGATATGCATTATGACTAGGGTGCACTATACATGCAGACTCTTTAGAAATAGCCCTTGGGACTGTCATGCATTATCACTGCGATACATTGTGCATACAAGCTGTGCACAGTGCGATCTGGGTACAGTCAGGCGTTATCAGTGGGGTGCAGTGTATATGCAAACTGTTCACAAACAACTCTGGGGTCAGTCATGTATTATCAGTGTGATGCACTTTGTGTCCAGATTGTGCATAAAATATTCCGGGAGATAATCGTACACTATCATTGGAGTGCAATATGCATACAAAATGCACAAAAAGGTGATTCGGAACAATTGTACATTCATTAAGACTAATATTCAGAGTACAACAGCCCCATGCACCCAACTCCTAAAAAGTACTTAAATTCTGGGATGGTGGAATGCATTGTGCTAAAGGTATACGATTGCCAAGTATGCCTTAAAGTCTTTGATGACATTAACACAACAATCTCAGGTAGCACTGCATAGCAGCTCTACATATTTTTCACACAAAGCACTGGTGGAAATAAATAGACCATACCCTCTCTACATTGTTCATTGCAGCATCTGTCACTGCTTTATAGCTCATGAATGAACCATAACAAATATCACTTCTACATATGAAAATGCTGCTGCTGCGAAATGTATAACTACAAGTACACATTGCTATAATTTTCCTTTATATCAGCCAGGAAGAAATATGCAGAGATAATCCTTTAACAAGAAAAAAAAATACTGACAATCTACAAGTGAGAATATAATTGTGAACTATAAGCAGTATTCTAAATGAACTTCAAAGAAATTCAAGTTCAATAAGGTAGATAACTTGAAATCATTTAAATATATATGTGTAAATCCTGAAATCATGCAAGCAAATTACTATAATCATGAGAATGCATACATTTGAATTACCAAATTTAAACAAATAACTTCCTCGCAGAGGACTATTTTTTTTGAAAAGTAATACACCTGATGAAAACAGACTACATGATAAAAACAAACAGATGGCTGAGGAATCTACCTTGCAGTTGTGAAAAATGAATCAGTGGAAATAACTAGAAATTATATGGTTGGGTAAGTGTACATTAGCACCTTCCCATTCCATATTGCCCCAAACAATGTGGCAGTCAAGCTGTCCACTAGAATTAAGAGCTGGTTTGGCAATGTGTGGAATGTACATTCAGTACAAATTCTCAAGTAACAGCTATGAGGACCTAACTCAGACAACATGAGAAATTAACTGGTTGCACAGCCTTTTTCAAGGCTACTACGATTGTACTTTCCACAGCCTTTCTCAAGGCTACTAAGATTTGATTATCCACAGCCCTCCCCGAGGCCACTAAAGGGGGCACGTCTTAGGAGCCTTTTTCAAGGCTGTATTGCAGTTCCTGCTCTGTAAAGCCTTTTTTAGGGCTTCCTCCAGAAAGGACTCCTTCTAGCTGCATTACAGGGGTAATCATGTTGACTCACATGAAGAAGAGAAAAATCTCCTCTCAAAGAACAGGATCACTGCCGGTCCACACATATAAACAACCCTAGCAGTGATTTCCTCTGTGGAGTTGAACTTCATAGATTTCTGCCTGGTAAGTTGGGACATCTAGAAATTTGCTTTGATGACCAGTAGAACAACTGTGAAATCTATAAAGTATGCTTGAATAAAAAGTGATTACAATCAACCAAAAGTTATTAGATATTATGAGTTGTAAATCAATTGCTCTGTGCTATTTTGCTTGATCTGGGACAATTTCATATGCTGGTGCCCCTAAACAACAATTGTTTATATCATTTATATTGCCAGCACTGTTATTTAAAACAAAATGCAACTCCCCTACTTATACTATAATAACACCTAAAGCAACAGATATCCTAGGTGTTCTTGCTTCTGTATCCAACCTTATAGTTTGAATGGTAGTAGTATATTTGCATAACAAAGGCAAGCAAAATCATTGTGAATTCATTTAAGCCAGCATTAATTAGACTACATATAATGTGTCTTCAGTACTATTACTTTATCACCATAGTCATCTGTTTTTTAAAATATAATTTCCAAGACAGCACATGCTACGGTCAGACAAATACAAATTTCTTTTAACACAGTGTCTGAGTCTTATCATTTTTGTCCCTGATGCAATGTATTAAAGGAACATATTGTATTCTGCCTCTATTTATTTTATTTTCATATTTTTTTTTTATTTCCAACAGGTGGTATATTTTTAGCTATTATATCACATATCACGTTCAGCTATGAAACATCTTTCCAGGTTTCCTTTTGTCAGGCATTTTCCTAGCTATGCCATAATCTGACTTTCAGTTATCAAAGAGATGTGACATAGCACATGATTAATCACCTTTTACCAAGCTAAACATAGAAAGAGATTATATTATTTTGTATGCCCAGTAGGATGGCTTAAGTTTCATTCAGGACCGTAGAAGGAAATGGTCCTAATTGCTTCATCAGGAATGCTACATCCTTTATCACTTTATAGAGCATCGGTAAAGGTATTTGAATTCTGAATAAATGCAGTATTGCAGAAATGGGACTCATCTCTTTATAAAAATGCAAATTACTTCTGAGGTAAGACAAAGAGCTTGATTTTTATAACCAGTTTCATATACATGGGCCTGAGATGCAGAAAGCTAAGTACTTTTTAGCAGCATACAGCAAATAGTTGAAATCTATTCATGAATCCACTTCAATCAGTTCTGAAGATAACAGTCTCTTTAGAATATTATCCAAAGATTTGAAATGTATTATGGGACTTAAAGCAACCCTGTAACCTACTTGTCCTTGGCATAATGGATTCAGTTTGCATTTTTCTATAAAAAAAAATCATTGTTTGTATTACATTTTAGTTTAACTACTTTAAGGTGTGATCTGTAATACTGAATTTGCTTTAAATTTTATTTCTTGTGTACAAAAATTGCTTGATGATGTAAAACTGCCAAATGCTTGTAATTACACAGTAGTTTTTGACTCTCTAAACTGTTCTGGTTTTTGCTTCCTCATTTCTATCTGCCAGAAAGTAACAGTTGTATAAGCCGAACTTACCATAACAGCAGATGGTTCAATGATCACTGCTGCAGTAGCCTTAGCTATATGGGTTATATCCTGCCAAGGATATAACAGCTGGTCAACGTCCAAAGGTTATGCACCTAAACTATCAAACAGCTCGAGCATAACTGACTAAAAGCCAACTTTGGGCATGAAGTCATTCAGAGCTTACCTGCCAGTAAACAGAGGAAGGCCAAGCCCTGAAAGGGTAATGCTAGGAACAACAAAAAATAAAACCATGGCATAAAAAAACACTCCAAAAACAAGGGAGATAGAAGGAGGGAGTGGCTACTGCAGTAGTATTCCTTTGAACTTCTACTGTTATGATAGTTCAACTTACACAACTGTACTTTGTTCATCATACTGCTCACCCATGCCGCAAAAACCTTAAGGGTAGATTACCTTAGCTTACTACATTTGGGTGGTGGAAGAAGAAGAGTCCAGGAGCCCCTGGTGAATAGTCCTAGGAAAAACTTGATCTGGACATAGAGAAGGAAGTTCATAGGTTCATAGGTAGGTACTACTCTATCAGCCCTGGGGCCTATATAAGCCTAGCCAAAAAGGTTCCCTGGCTTTTGCCACCCAAGAAAGTTATTTTCCTGTGCTCCTGTCTAGTAGAGCCATAGAAGTGATCCACAGGTGAATTTCCTATTTCCATTCAATTGTCGAGATTTTTCTTAAAGAGAGCTAATAAGTAGCTTTGCTTGACATGAATGGGTAGTCTGTTCCAGAGCATGGGAAGTCTCTGGGACAGGAATCTATCCCTCTAGCATGTTCTGTTTATTATCATTCAGTAGGCACAAATCCTGAAGTGAGGCTATGATTGAATATGGTACTTAGGTGGGGTGCCAGTTCATTCTGTAGTTCATGCAGAACGCAGCCTGGAATGTTATCAGGTCCCATGGATGCTGTGTTCTTGGCTTTAGAAAGTGTGGTCTTTACTTGTGCAGCCATGATTATAGGGGCTTTGAATTCTTCCGGTATAGGAATGGGCCGCTTGGGAGGTGGGGGGGTGAAGTTTGCACTAAACCTATCTGCCAGGATGTTGGCAATATCAGTTGTTTCTGTATATCTAGTGCCATTGTGCTGTAGCTCAGAGCAGATCTGCGTGTCACCATTGGGATTCTTGACATAGCTGTAAAATGGTTTGTGCTTGTATTTAGAAGCAGTGGCAATTTTATATTCATAACTAGCTTTGGAGGATTTTATGAGGGATCTCAGCTTCTTACTGAGGTTGACCAATGAATGAGTTCCTGCAATCAGGGGATTTTACTCTTTTTTGCAACAACTTCTTTCTTCTGTTGTAGAGTTTGTTTATAGCATGGGACCACCAGATTGGCTTCCTTTTTTTTGAAGGATAGCATCTTGGTTCTGTTGGGGATGGCACCATCCATACAGTCAAGTATGTGCTTATACAGTGCATTTGTATAGGATTCAGCAGTCGTACCTCTATTTTCGATCTGTATGGGTATCGTGAAGCTTGCCACTTCTGTCTTAAGAAGCATGACGTTGGCTGTGGAAAAGTTTATTTTGGTGGTTTTCTTAATGGGGGTTGGGGCAGGATATTGATGTCCAAGGTGATTAGCTAGTGGTCAGATCTGACCAGCGAGGAGTTGACCTCTGGCATGGAACATTGGTAGCCCATATTGGTAATGACCAGGTCCAAGATATTACTGCCCCTGGTGGGGGTATGGATAAGTTGATCCAGGGCATTGGAATTTATGAATTCCAGAAAGCGTTGAGCAAATGAGTTCGTACATGAGTAGTTTTCCCAGTTGATAGTGGGGTAGTTGAAATCATCCATTATTATGGTATTGGGCTGTACCTTAATATTACCCAGTATATCAAGAAATGTATGGGTGCAGAGGTTAGGATTGTTGCATCACAGAAAGAGGTTCTCCCGTTTGATTCTTGGCTCGAGTGCCTTCTGTGTAGAGTCTGCATGTCCTCCCCGTGGTTGAGTGACATATAAAGACATGCAGGTAGGTGCGTGCGTAAATGGGTGTGCCCTCTTTATAGGTTGGGCGTCGGCTGGCAACTCAGCAGCGTAAAAATCCACTGCCAATCATTAACAGACCGGAGTTCCACTGTGGTGACCTGTAACTGGGAAAAGCTGAAAAGACATTATTATATCAAGAAACATGGTCACCCCCTCGTTGGTTAGGTCTGACCATAAGCTAATCACATTTGACATCCACATCCCACTCCCATACTCCAGTAAGGAAACATCCGTAAAAAACTTCTCCAAAGTCAACTTCATTCTACTCAAGTCAGAAGTGACAAACTTCATGACACCCACGAAGATAGGAGATGAAAGTTCAACTGCCAAATCCTACACTAAAGCACTGTATGAGCACATCCACTCGTACATGAATCATGCCATCCCAAATAGAAACAAGACGCTCTCCTCCAAAAAAAGGAAGCCAATCTGGTGGTCCCCTGCCATAAACAAACTTTACAACAAAAGGAAGAAACTGTAGCAGAAAAGAGGAAAATCACAGGATGCAAAAAACTCCCTTACCAGCCTCAGTAAGAAGCAGAGATCCCTCATAAAATCCTCCAAAGCTAGTTATGAAAATAAAATTACCAAAGATTCCAAAGACAACCACAAGGCATTCTATAACTATGTCAAGAATCTAAATGGCAATGCTCAGATCTGCTCTGAGATACAACAGAATGGCATTAAATATACTGATCCCAAGGACATTGCGAGTATCCTGGCAGATCTATTCAGTGCCAACTTCACCTCTTCTCACCCCCTAAAGGGCCCATCTCAATATCAAAAGATTGCCAAATTCTGGTAATCACGGCCACACAGGTATAAAAATGCAATACAGTACGACCAGATGACATCCCAGGCTGTGTTCTACATGAACTACAAAATGAACTGGCACCTCACCTAAGTATCATATTTAACCATAACCTCACCTCAGACTTCATGCCCACTGAGTGGCACACAGCTACTGTTATCCCACTCCACAAGGGGAAATCCATCTTGGATTCTGGGAACTACCATCCCATCAGTCTGACGAGCCTGATCTGCAAGGCCATGGAATGTATTATCATGGAACTTATAAACAAAGACATTGGCAACCTTCAAACACTGGACCACACCCAGTTTGGGTTCATGAAGGGCTAATCGTGTCTCCTGAACCTGACTGACTTCTTTGAATCAGTCTCCAGAGCCATGGACGAGGGTAAGGTGGTCCACACAGCCTATCTGGACCTTACCATGGCCTTCAACACCATCCCCTACTCTGGAACCTTAGATAAACTTACTAAGCTGTGCATAAATACCTACATCACTCGATAGGTTGCCAACTGGCTTACTAGCAGATTCCCACACTGTTAAAGCAGCCGACTCCAAATCCAGCTCCAGACAAGTGACAAGTGGAGTATCTTAGGGTTCTGTCCTGGGACGCTCTTGGTTGGCATCTACTTCTCTGAAGTACAGGCCAACACTAAGGGACTCTAGCTAACAAAACTCACAGATGACTGCAAACTGGGAGCCATTAATGAATCCCCAAATGATGTGGATATTCTACAAAAGAGCCTTACAGAAACAGATGCTTGGTGCCAGAGCCATGGGCTCAAGCTTAATGCCAGGAAGTGTACAGTTATCCCCTTTGGGAAAAACCATGTACCCATGAATTACCACATAGATGGCAGTACACTAAACACTGAAAGTGTGATAAGAGACCTAGGAACGCAGGTGGATAGTGGTCTCAGCTTCGATAACCACATTGCCACAAGAGTCAGGAAATCCTTCTATGTGGCACACCTCATCACTAAGGGCTTTTCATCCAGAAAACCGGAGGTTATTGCCCCACTGTTCTCATCTCTCATTAGACCCATCATAGAGTACAATGCCCCATTTGGTATGTACCTCACAAGACATCTGCAACAACTGGAAAGGCCACAGAAACACCTCACTAAAAGAATCACAGGCCTAAAGCAGATGCCCTATGCTGACCGACTAAAACAACTCCAGCTATACTCTGTTGCATATCGTCTACTCAGAGGCAATCTCTGCATAACATACAAGGCCATGTCAAACTCAGAGCTGTTGGACATGCTACATTTAAAGAAATCCCAATCATCAGAGCCACACGCTCCAGGGACCTAAACCTTGTCATCACAATGAACAAAATGTACTGAAGGGATAGGTTCCTAGCCCAGAGACTCCCCCTACTCTGGAATCAACTGCCAATACATGTCAAGCAGAGCACCTCCTTGGACCTCTTCAAAAGGAACCTTGATGACTGCATGGGAGATAGGAAATATACCCCAGGGATCACGTCAGTCGCCCTGCTAGACAGGGGTCCAGGGAAGTAAATATTGTGGGAAGAAATAGCCAGGGAATTGTTATGGCTAGGCTTTCACAGGCCCTAGGGCTGATAGCCTAGTACCAGCTTATGAACCTATGAACCTATGAATGTGGAGTGGACATCCTGGGGGATGGTGGGGGATCTGTAAAAAGCTACAACCTGGATTGCAGTCTTGCCCAGTGTTAGTTGCACTTGGATATTTTCAGATGCATTATGTTGAGCAACTAGCCTGAAGGTGTGGATGTCCTTAATGAATATGGACATGCCTCCTCATTTAGTGTTTCAGTCCAGGTTAGGTGGCTGAACGGTGTGGTAGGCTGGTAATGCAGGTGTGCTCCCTCTGGAGCCTTGAACCAGATCTCTGTCACTGCACAGATGCCTATGTTATCCATTTTAAGCAGTGCCTCGAGTGAGTGTATTTTGAGGTTTAAACTTCTAGCATTGAGAAACATTACCCTCAGATTTTGCTTGCTTATACCTGCTACGGTGGTGAGTTTGTCATTTGAACCTTGCCTAAAAAAGGCACTATAGGGGTAGAAAGAGCCTTAGTCAGTATCCAGAATCCCAGGGACGACAGGTGAAGGCCATCTCTGGCAAAGCATCGTGGTCTGTCAATCATGTCATCCCATGCAGACAGACACTGGATCCCCTTAGAATGACACCAGAAGCTTAGCCAATTGTTGAAGTCAATCATTTTGTCCTTGTATTGTGGTATCATTCTGGGCGATGGCAGAATGCTACTCAGGGCTAGGGTCATTCCTGCCTGAGCTACATTATCTGAGAGCTCCTCCATGTCTCTTGTATGTCTCAGGTCATTCACACTAACATGGACAATGACAGAGTCATATTTGTACTTGTTTTTGAGTGACCTGAGTGCTTGCATTATGTGGTGGATCCTGGCACCCGATAGGCTTCTCACAATATCTTTCTCCTTGTTTAGCCTGGTGAGTGGGACATCAGTGTGCCTGACTATAGAGTCAGCTACAACTAGTGTGTTGGGCACTTTTTTGGACTTATGGGCTGAGGTTGAGTGGAACACTGATTCTGTATGCTATGTGTCATCTGGGTAGTGTTGGGGGTGGTGGTTGCTTGCGTTTCAGCTTTAGACGTCTCTGTTGTTTGGGGAGATTTTTATTGAGAGCCTCCGCGAATGCAGGTGTGTGTTTTGTGTTACTATGTGTGGGTTTAGGTTGTGTAGGATTTGATGGACTATGTGTTGAGTGTGGTGTGGTGCAGGTGTTTACCTTCTCCTCTTGACTGTCTAGTACAGTCTTGGCTGGAGAAAGCTTGGCTTCCAGTTTGGCTATACAAGAGCATCTCTCACAGTTGTAGTATTGGGTGGTAGGAGGAGAGGTTTGTCAGTGTACATGAGGCAATTGCTACATTGCCCCAAGATGCCCAGATTCATCAGGTGGACAGGGGAAAATACCGATAGTTGGCCCTTAGACATGCCTGGATAGGTGTTTATTAAATTTAAGTACTAAAAACTGTTTTCCACCTAACAAGTGAAGAAAGTTGAGTGCTGCAGTAATTTGTAGATTATTTAGTGCTTGCAATGAGTTTTGAACAAGTGCTGAGCACAAGAAAACAGTTTTGAGCCCTAAAACTAGAATACTGGCTAGTTCTAAGGGAAAATTAGAAGAGCAGCCTTTCTTGCACCGGGAATAGTTTAACCCTAGTTAAACGGCGCTGTGCGATGCACAAAACCTCGCAAAGACAGGTTTTTAATTAGAAAGATGAAAGGGATAGAAATAGCCCAAAATGGCCAATAAAACTACAGATTCTGAGCTGAAACCACTCCTCCAGCGACAGATAGGCTGCTCAAAGCTCACCACTCTCACTGATGAACAGAGAAGCTTTCTTCTACCTTAGTAAGGTCTGGGCAACACAGAAACTACAAAACAGCCCAGAATTCAGCAAAATATGAAAACTGGAATCTACTGGTTATAGAAAGGCGGAACGAGTAGAGAGATAGGATTTTTTTTGTGTGTTTTTTTCAAAAATTAAAACAGATACAGTAAAACGAACACTTTTAAACCAGAAAAATGGCTATCACACTTGAGTGTGTAGCCCTCAGCAGTTCAATAATTGAAAAACACTTCAAAATGACCAGTTAAGGTGCAAACAGTATCAGAATTTAAAAAAAAAAAACAGTTCAAATAAGTTGCAAAATTAATAAAAAACACTTGAAATAGTGCGGCTAGCAAAAATAAGCACTAAAAAGCAAAACAGAGTCAAGTGCTTTATAAAAGTTTTCAAAAAACTATAGATGAGGACGAGGTCTTGGCAGAGTGGCCCTTGACCCTGCTTGAAATAGGTTTGTTATGGTGAATATAACAAAAGGTAATATCTTCAGACAACCATTTGGAAATAGTCTGTTTTGACACAGGTTAACCCTTCTTCCTACCTTTAAACGAACACTTGATCAGAATGAAAAGATTTAGTTCTGTCAAGGCTGTACATGAGTTGTCTGAGGACATCCAAGGTATGTAGGATCCTTTCTTCCTCATTTTTAGGTTCATGACAGAAAATGGGGATATGGACAGTTTGGCTTAAAGTAAACTTGGATACCAGTTTAGGTATAAACGAAAGATTAATTTACTAAGAATACCTGTTCCTATGGAAAATGAGATAGGGCTGACTCACCATAAGAGTTTGCAATTCAGACACAATTCTTCCAGAGGTCAGAGCAATCGGTAAAATTGTTTCTATATTAAGAACCTCAAGTCAGCCAGATTACCTGGTTCAAATGGAGAAAGTGCTACCTCGTCTAATACAACGTTAAGATCCCAAGAGAAGTCACTGGTTTTCCTGGAGGCTTCTTAAGCAAAATTCTTTTCAAGAACATTTTGACATGAGACTGCATTGAAAGAGGAGGATCCATGAGCAGACATGCTGAAATGGCTGATAAATGAACCTTGAGAGAAGAATAAGAAAGGCCATAGGATAGCAACTCACAGAAATAGTTTAAACCAGAGAACAACTAGCCCTCAATGGGTGCTCATAATATTGTTGGCATCAACTAGAAAACCTTTTCACTTGCTAATATATGACTTTAAAGTAGCAGGTTTTCTTGCCTCCATCAGTACTTGCTGCATGTCGTCCATAAGCAAGTGTCTAAAAGGAATTAAGATCTTATCATCTAGGTAGTCATTTGAAGATGATAGATGTTGGGATGTATCAAACACCTCTATTCTTGTGTGAGTAGATCCAGTCTGTGAGGAAGCTTGTGGTAATTGCCCTGGGACATTTCTACAAGAACAGAGAACTATGGTTGCCTGGGCCAGAAGGAAGTCCACAATGATCTTGGGGAACTCCTTCTGAATCTGTAGAAGTGCTCTGGATATTAGTGGAAAAACTGGAAAAGCATACAGTAACATTTCTTTTGAAGGAAATGAAAAGGCATCTGTTTTCCAGGCCTTCTTGCACAGAGACCTGGAACATAATCTTGCCAGTTGATTGTTCAGAGAGGAGGCAAAGATGTCTACTTGAGGAACTCCCCAAAGATGAATCAAATCGTAGAAGACTTCCTGATTTAGTTTCATTTACAAAGGTCTGTCCTGATCCTGCTCAGCATGCCTGCACACAGTTTTGCTTTTATGGAATGTAGGATGTCTGTAAAATGAGAATGTGGTGTGAGGCTATATCCTAAGTTAACATGGCTAGTGTGCAAAGGGGGTATGACCTGCCCCCCCCCCCCTTGCTTGTTAATGTACCATGACTTTGGTATTGTCTGTAATCACTTGAGGAGGTCCCAGGGACTAAAGATGGCTCGGAGAGAAGAGTGCTTTGATCAGGGCAACCACCTCCTTGACATTTATATGCTTGCATCTGTCTTTGGTGTCCCACACTACCTGCAGATTTATCTCTCCTGAAACTGCTCCCCAAGCAAAGTCAGAAACATCTGTGTTGACTGACTGCTTTGGAGCAGGGAAGGATAGGGGAGCCCTGGATTTAGGGATATCTGCTGTCGCCACCAAAAGATTTCTCTTTTGACAAACCCAGCACTGGGATTTGAAAAGATAGAGAATGCTAATGCTAGGACCAAAGATATTTCAGATACATTGTAGCTTTCTCATGTGGAGTCTTATCAGGCGTATCATGAGAATTGTTGATGCCAAGAGACCCAAATGCCTGAGGTATTCCCTCTCAGTGACCAAAGTCTGAGTGAAAAATATTACAAATAGATCTAAATGAATCTGGGCATCTTGGGGCAATGTAGCAATTGCCTCATGTACACAGACAACCCTTTCCTCCAACCACCCAACACCACAACCTGTGAGAGATGCACTTATCTAGCCAAACTGGAGGTAAAGCTCTCTCCAACCAAGACTGAACTTGATAGTCAAGAAGAGAAGGTAAACACTTGCATCACACCACACTCATCATATAGTCCCACTAAACCTACACCACCAAAATCCTCACATAGAAACACAAAAACATTTGCAGAGGCTCTCAATAATAATCTGCTCAAGCAAGAGAGACCTCCAAAGCAGAAATGCAAGCAATCTCCACCCCAACACAACCCAAATTACACATAGCTCACAGACTCAGTGTGCCACTCAACCACAGCCCATAAGGCAAAACTATGTACCCAAACCACTAGTCATAGGTGACTCTGTAGTCAGGCACACTGATGTCCCACTCACCAGGCTAAACAAGGAGAAGGCTACTGTCAGCTGCCTGTTGAGTGCCAGGATCTGCTGCATAACCCACGCACTCAGGTCACTCCACAACAAGTACAAATATGACTCTGTCATTGTCCATGTTGGTGTGAATTATCTGAGACGTACCTCCCTGGACTACATGAAAAGAGACATGGAAGAGCTCTCCAATCCTGTAGCCCAGGCAGGTATGACCCTAGCCCGGAGTAGCATCCTGCCATTGCCCATAATGATACCGCAGTACAAGGATAAAATGATTCACTTCAACAATTGGCTAAGCTTCTGGTGTCATTCTAAGGGGATCCAGTATCTGTCTGCCTGGGACAACATGGTCGACAGACCATGATGCTTTGCCAGAGATGGCCTGCACCTGTCACCCCTGGGATTCTGGATACTGGCTAAGGCTCTTGGTGTCCCTATAGTGCCTTTTTTAGGCAAGGTTTAAATGACAAATTCACCACCGTAACAGGAACAGGGAAGCAAAAACTGAGGGTAATGCTACTCAATGCTAGAAGTCTAAATCTCAAAATGCACTCCCTCAAGGCACTCCTTAAAATGGGGAACATCGATATCTGTGCAGTGACTGAGACCTGGTTCAAGGCTCCAGAAAGCACCCCTGCATTACCAGGCTATAACTCATACCACACTCGTACCACACTTTTTGGCCACCTAACCTGGACTGGAACACCAAAGGTGGAGGTGTGTCCATATTCATTATCATTCAGCTACAAAAACAAAATCACCACTGATTCTAGGGACAGCCACAAAGCATTCTATAGCTATGTCAAGAATCTCAATGGCAACACCCAGATCTGCTCTGAGTTACCGCACAACGGCATGAAAATTACAGAACCAACTGATATTGCCAATGTCCTGGCAGATAGGTTCAGTGCTAACTTTACCCCCCTCTCACCCCCTGAAAGGCCCATATCTAAACAGGAAGAATGCAGAGTCCCTATAATCACAACTTTGCAGGTAAAAGCTGCACTCTCTAAAGCCAAAAACACAGCATCCATGGGACCGGACAACATCCCAAGCTGCATTTTACATGAACTTCAGAACGAACTGGCTCCCCACCTAAGCACCATGTTCAATTATAGTCTTACATCAGGCTTTGTGCCCACTGAATGGCACAAAGAAACAGTTCTCCCACTCGACAAAGGGGGAGCCACCACTGATACCAGGAATTATCGCCCTATTAGCCTGATGAGCCAGGTCTGTAAGGCCATGGAATGTATCATCATGGAACTCATAAACAAAGACATTGGTAACCTCCAAACTCTGGACCCCACCCAGTTTGTGTTTGTGAAAGGCAGATGCCTCCTGAACCTGATCGACTTCTTTGAGGCAGTCACCAAATCTGTAGACAAGGGTAAGGTGGTTCACACAGCCTATCTTGACCTCGCCAAGGCTTTCAATACTATCCCCCATTCTGGAATTATAGCTAAACTCACTAAACTAGGTATAAATTCCTACATCACAAGATGGGTTGCCAATTGGCTCACTGACAGAACCCACACTGTAAAAGTTGTAGACTCCAAATATGACTTCAAACCAGTGACAAGTGGAGTACCACAGGGTACAGTCCTAGGACCTCTCCTGTTTGGTATCTACTTCTCTGAAGTACAGAATAACACAGAATGCCTTTGGCTAATGGAGTTTGCAGATGACTGCAAACTAAGAGCCATAGTTGAGCCCCCAAATGATGTGGACATCCTACAGAAGGGCCTCACTGAGGCAGATGTCTGGTGTCAGAGCCATGGCCTCAAGCTCAATGCCAAAAAGTGCATCGTAATCCCCTTTGATAAAATTTCTGTATCCATAAACTACCACATAGGTGGCAGTCTACTTAACACCAAATGTGTGATAAGAGACCTGGGGACCCATGTGGACAGTAGACTCTCCTTTGATAATCACATCACCAGAGTAATCAGGAAATCCTTCTACATGCTCCACCTCATCACAAAAGGGTTCTCATCTAGGAAAAAAGAGATCATTGCTGCCCTCTACTCGACACTCATTAGACCCATTATAAAGTACAATGCCCCTTCTGGAAGGTACCTCACAAGACATTTGCAGCTGCTGGAAAGGCTGCAGAAGTACCTCACAAAGAGGATTACTGGCCTCAAACAAATGCCCTATACTGACTGTCTCAAAAAACTCCAGCTTTACTCCATAGCATATCGCCTACTCCAAGGTGATCTCTGCCTAACATATAAAGCTATGTGAAATCCAGAGCTGTTGGACATGCTACACCTAAAGAAATCCCAATCCCTCTGAGCTACATGCTCTAGGGACCTAAACCTTGTCACCACAATAAACAGGATATGCTGGAGGGATAGATTCCTGTCCCAGAGACTCCCCATACTCTGGAACAAGCTATCCATTTATGTCAAGCAAAGTTCCTCATTAGCACTCTTCAAGAAAAATCTGAATAAGTGGATGGAAAATAAAAAATTCACCCCAGAGATCACCACTGTGGTTCTGCTCGACAGGGGCACAGGAAAATAGCTTTCTTGGGTGGCGTAAGCCAGGGAACCTTGTTGGCTAGGCTTACTTAGGCCCTTGGGCCAAAAGCCTTGTACCTACCTATGAACCTATGAACCTATGAAATAATGATCTTTTTTGCCTGTTTGAACTGAGGTGTCCAGTAGACATCCCAGATGTGTAACCGAGTCAAGAAAGACTTTTGAACATTCTTTTGAAGTCCTGTCTTGTGGAATAGATCTGTCACTCAAGAGAGAGATTGCTTACACTTTGAAGAAGACTCTGCAAAGATAAGCAAATCATCTAAATATGGATACCTTGTAGCTTGCAATGAGCTATAACTGGAGCTAGACACTGTGAACATTCTTGGTGTAGTGGACAGACCAAAGGGTAAAGCAGAGAACTGATAATGTGATCTAGACACACAAAAACTTTAAAAAAATCTGAAGTTTGGATGACTATGAATGGAATGATAAATATTTTTTAAGTCTAGGGTTACCAGGAAACATGAAAGAGGAAAAGATGTAACAGGTTTTGAAGCAGTGGTGGCTGGTGACTTCAAATCACAGGGGGGCTGTAGGAGACAGCTGAATGGGTGTAGTCAATGGGAGGGGGTGTGGTCAACCAGAAAGGGGAGGAGCTATGCACAAAACCACAAAAAACTAACTTTAATTAAATACGCTGCCCTGGGTGGCAAACCATCATTATGAAACTCCAGTCAAGACAAAAATAAGTGTAGAAGAATAAAAATATTTCAATGCATTGGCTGCATGACAGCTTACTTAATATCTAGATGGAAACAAAAGGTTGTGAGGCATGAAAAAATAAATTACTTTTTAAATACATTACTGGAATGCCAGTCAAAATCAAGTATAAGAAAAACCAGAAGCACTCAACTCAAACCACTTCTCCTTGCACTGCAGTTCTAATTATAATATATTCAGCTTTATTAAAGTACCAAGTAACATGCTAAAAGTAGAAATCTATGTGATGCCCCCACTTGTAAAAATGTTTCTTACACAAAATATACCTTCTGCCTGACAACTTGTTTCATGGGGAAAACATGATAAAAGTAAAAAAATGAAAAGCAAACAAGAAACAAGCTCAAGATACATTGCTTAAAGGATTACTGTACAGGTTATGGACCACACATGATTGGCATTCTGTTTAGTTTACGGGTAAAGTCTGTAGAGATGACTGGAAGTCTCCAACAAGTGTAATGAGCTTTTTAAAATAATGGAATCCTGTCCTTTAATACCCAAGGCTTATACATTATCTAGTCAAGTATTCTCTGCATGGCAACAACAGAAAAGCTTTCAATGTTGGAAATTCTTTAACAGTATGCTTATTAAAGCTTACTTGCATCTTACGATCTCAGACAAGCTTACCTTATGGTCATTAAAGCATTGCTACTTAAACACAGAGCAACAGGCACTTTGAGTAATAAGCATAAATCTGAGTAATAAGCATAAATCAACAGTACAAAAATATGACAGAAACCAGACCATTCTGCAAAATCAAGGACAGAAGAAAAGCCACTGTAGTACTTATGCAGTGTTTCCTCCCCATCCAAGGTAGATACAACTACTCCTTGCCTTGCTTGGACACATCCAGAGTCACTACATGGGGGAGTGGGGTGCAACAAGCATGTCACAATTTGAAATCTCTCTGGCTGACTGTGATGGCCCTGACACATTTGTCATACCTCTCAACCTCAAGAGCAAGAAATCTGGACAAAGCCATACACAGAAGTGGGACAAAGGCCCAAAAATAAGGTCAATTTTTAAATATTGCTCTAATAAACTTAGAAAGATAATAGAATAGGTCTCGTATTAGTATGAATTTTCTGAAGGGTATAAAATCTGAAACTCAAATGTCTGTCATTTTCTAACTTCAGTCTTTAGTGATTTGTCACTAATTTGCCAAAAAACACAACTTTATGAAAAATGGACCAAAAATGTTATGCAAAAATATAAAATAGACACACAATACAGCTGCTACCCGCCAAAGAAGGGACACTTTAATATTAGTACTGCTACCTTGAGCAGCTGACAAAATAAAAGAATCTACATGCATTTCAAGTAATCTATAACTTTGATTATTACAGTTATTTCTTAATTGTAAACCCTCCATGTTTTCTTCCAAAATTGCTATTTTGCGGAGGGATTATTAGGGGGAAGAGCAACATTTTGAGCCAAAAATTGAGGACAGTTGAGAGGTTGGCTATGCCTAATTCTATAAAGCAATTTATTTGCATGTACCTCTCAACCTGTTAATGCAGTAAATCTGAACAAGGCCAAATATATTGGGGGCACATATAAACAGTACTAAAAATTGCTCTTGTATAAATTGAGACAATTGATAGAACAGCTCTTACTTTAACATGCATTTTTCTGAAGGTTATGAAGTCTGAAACTTATTATTTAGTGACTTAATTCCTAAATGATTTGCCAGAAAACTACACATTTTATGAAGAACAAACCAAAAATAAGAAGCAAAAATCTATTCATTCTTTGAAAATCTGGACAGTTGGGAGGTATAGTTCAGCTGGGCCTGTCTGAGTTTGCTGCCCTTCCCCCCTGACAAAATAATGGTTGAATGGAGCCTCTGCAGCCATTCCAATGAACCATTACTTGGCTATTTCACTCCATTTACCATAAACACTAATGTGCATACTGCTTTACTTCTATGATAAGTTGGACTTCATTTGAAAGTTTTATTTTGTATTTTACAGCACAAACACTAAGTCATCTGTTAAACAAAGCAATGCAGTCTCACAATGAAAACTTAGCATTAAAACTTCTCTGCCCTTGAAACTCACATTCATTGAAACAGCATTGAAACCCGCATTCAAAGAAAATACATTTTGCCAGTGGCAGATAATTAATTTTGGGCTGTTTTCAAATCATAGGCCCCTTGCATATGAAACACACATGTGCTCTTTGATACACCTTCCTCACTGTACTAAAATTATATTCCTTGTACAATACAGTACACTTGTTAGAGGGTGTTTTAAATTTGTTTTGAACATTTTTCCAGTAAGCAATGAAACAAACCATATGCACCCATAATGGCAAAACTGCCCAGTTGAGAACATTTATCATAAAAAAGTCTACTCAGACTTCCACAGTCCACCATTATTAGTAAATATACACAATTCTACAGTCCACCATTATTAGCAAATATGCACAATTCCACAGTCCACCATTATTAGTAAATATGCACAATTTTACAGTCCACCATTATCAGTAAATATGCACAATTCTACAGTCCACCTTTATCAGTAAATATGCACAATTCTACAGTCCATTATCAGTAAATATGCACAATCTCTGAAGTAAGTCATCTAAATAATTCCACATTAAAGAAATCTGTAACTAATGAAGCGGTTGCTGCTAGCAATCACCTTTATATTTCATGGTTTCATCGAAAAGTAAAGTGTCTGTTGCCCCTCAGGAATAAATTGCCTATATTACATTAAAAAATGATAAGCTAGTAATAATATCGCAAGAGGAAATGGATGGCAAACTGATAACAGACTCATAGTTAGTATCTTCACCAAGGAGAACATTCTCAGTACGGCAGCATCCACCCCTTGTGGGAGTCGAACCCACAGCCTTCTGCATCAAAAGCAAGTACACAACCTGTTGTGCTATAGTATTAACTAGGCAAAGCACTAAACTTCTATTCCCCTGCAGCTCTCAGCTCCTTGTAAAATCTACTCAATACTCAACTGCATCTCAACTTCACAGCTCAAGAAAACTGGAAAAAGCCAAAATGTACTGGGGGGGGGGGGGTCAAAAGCCCAAAAACCAGGGACACATTAAACATTGCTTGTATAATCTTGGAAAGTTGCTAGAATAAAATGTTGTGTTGCCACCATACATTTTACTGCCAAGGTCCCTGATCAAAAAACAAAGTAACATACCACTACGCCACATCAGCTGCTTTGTAAAAGAGAGGAACACTGAAACTTAAATGGCTATTATTTAGTGAATTCAGTTCTCACCATAGCTGTCAACCTCTTAGTATAAAACACCTGGACAAACCAAAGTAATGAGTGAATACAGCCCTCAAACATATTCAGTGAACTCAGTTCTTGCCATAGCTGTCAACCTTAGCACAAAAACCTGGACGAAGCCAATAATGGGGGAATACAGTCCCAAAAATAGGGACAAATTTAAAATATTCATCTTATAAACTTAGAAAATTGCTATAAAAAAAGGTTGTGCTACTATGTATTCTGAAGAACATGAAGTTTGAAATTCAAATGCCGGTCAATTTTACTGCGGACAGAACAAAAACAATTTTCAGCAGAGACGCAGGGATTAATACTGCAGACACGTCTTTGTAAAATGGCAGGGCACCAGAGCAAATCCACACAAACACAGGGAGGAGATGCAGACTCCACACAGAAGCCACCCCAACCAAGAATCAAACCAGAAAACCTATAGCTGTGAGGCAACAATACTACCACTGCACCATCAAATATGCAAGGAATTAAACATTCAGAAACCTGAAGTCTGAAATTCAAATGCCTGTCAATTTTACTGCGGACAATTTTCAGCAGAGACGCAGGGATTAATACTGCAGACACGTCTTTGTAAAATGGCAGGGCACCTGTCAATTTTACTGCGGACAGAACAAAAACAATTTTCAGCAGAGACACAGGGATTAATACTGCAGACACGGCTTTGTAAAATGGCAGGGCACCAGAGCAAATCCACACAAACACAGGGAGGAGATGCAGACTCCACACAGAAGCCACCCCAACCAAGAATCAAACCAGAAAACCTATAGCTGTGAGGCAACAATACTACCACTGCACCATCAAATATGCAAGGAATTAAACATTCAGAAACCTGAAGTCTGAAATTCAAATGCTTGTCAATTTTACTGCGAACAGAACAAAAACAATTTTCAGCAGAGACGCAGGGATTAATACTGCAGACACGTCTTTGTAAAATGGCAGGGCACCAGAGCAAATCCACACAAACACAGGGAGGAGATGCAAACTCCATACAGAAGCCACCCCAACCAAGAACCAAACCAGAAAACCTATAGCTGTGAGGAAACAATACTACCACTGCCCCATCAAATATGCACGGAATTAAACATTCAGAAACCTGAAGTCTGAAATTCAAATGCCTGTCAATTTTACTGCGGTCAGAACAAAAACAATTTTCAGCAGAAACGCAGGGATTAATACTGCAGACACGTCTTTGTAAAATGGCAGGGCACCAGAGCAAATCCACAAAAACACAGGGAGGAGATGCAGACTCCACACAGAAGCCACCCCAACCAAGAATCAAACCAGAAAACCTATAGCTGTGAGGCAACAATACTACCACTGCACCATCAAATATGCAAGGAATTAAACATTCAGAAACCTGAAGTCTGAAATTCAAATGCTTGTCAATTTTACTGCGAACAGAACAAAAACAATTTTCAGCAGAGACGCAGGGATTAATACTGCAGACACGTCTTTGTAAAATGGCAGGGCACCAGAGCAAATCCACACAAACACAGGGAGGAGATGCAAACTCCATACAGAAGCCACCCCAACCAAGAACCAAACCAGAAAACCTATAGCTGTGAGGAAACAATACTACCACTGCCCCATCAAATATGCACGGAATTAAACATTCAGAAACCTGAAGTCTGAAATTCAAATGCCTGTCAATTTTACTGCGGTCAGAACAAAAACAATTTTCAGCAGAAACGCAGGGATTAATACTGCAGACACGTCTTTGTAAAATGGCAGGGCACCAGAGCAAATCCACAAAAACACAGGGAGGAGATGCAGACTCCACACAGAAGCCACCCCAACCAAGAATCAAACCAGAAAACCTATAGCTGTGAGGCAACAATACTACCACTGCACCATCAAATATGCAAGGAATTAAACATTCAGAAACCTGAAGTCTGAAATTCAAATGCCTGTCAATTTTACTGCGGACAGAACAAAAACAATTTTCAGCAGAGACGCAGGGATTAATACTGCAGACACATCTTTGTAAAATGGCAGGGCACCAGAGCAAATCCACACAAACACAGGGAGGAGATGCAGACTCCACACAGAAGCCACCCCAACCAAGAATCAAACCAGAAAACCTATAGCTGTGAGGAAACAATACTACCACTGCACCATCAAATATGCAAGGAATTAAACATTCAGAAACCTGAAGTCTGAAATTCAAATAAATGCCTGTCAATTTTATTTAACATTTGTTAATCAGGACAGTCTGACTTGGAACAAAAAAACTATTTTCAGCAGAGGCCCAGGAAGAAATAATGCAGACATGTCTTTGTAACATGGGAGGACACAAAAGCAAACCCACACAAACACAGGGAGAAGATACAGACCCCACAAAGAAGGAACCCCAGCCAAGAATCAAACTTGAGAACCCGCAGCTGTGAGGCAACAATGCTACTACTACACCATCAAATATCAAGCATTGCAGCATTTACAAACCACAGATATTATGAGGAACAGATCAGATCGAATATGAGGCAAAAATCTGCAATTTTTTTACAAATGGTGGTGTGTAGGGAACTCAAGTCTTTAACACCTGCATACAGAGTACAGGGTTCAAGCCTGAGGTATTCCCTACCACACCACCATGAGCACCTGGGGCATTTACACACACACACACACATACACAAAAAGCAGTACCAAGTCCCATACAATACACAATGTAAAAAGCAGTACCAAGTCCCATACAATACACAATGTAAAAAGCAGTACCAAGTCCCATACAATACACAATGTAAAAAGCAGTACCAAGTCCCATACAATACACAAAGTATAACAGCAAGTCCATACACTTACCTGTCCATTCTCCTTCTCCCTCCATAATATCCATACATCCTGCCCGCGCAATACTCTGAAGACCTGCGAGATCCCTGAAAGGTAACCTCCCGACGAGACTATTCTGACTGCTGCTGTTGCAGTCTGGCCCCGATGCATCATCCCAGCGAGTCTGTCCATGTGTTCCCTATGGGTCCTGCCGGACTGCCTGGAGCATGCGCATAGACGCATGCGCGTCAGGACTACTGCGCATGCGCGAAGTCTGCGAAAATTAAAACATTTTTTTTTTTTTCGTTTTTATTTTGTTCTGAGGGGGCTGCAGTCTGGCAGTCTGATAGCACGGGCCGCCCCTGTTTTGAAGTGACATTTTGAATTTGGACACTATCACAAACAGCTTTAGGAAAGAAAGATGCAGAACTGGTCTCTGAACATTTCTTTCTTCAGCACTTAGAACATCCTTGAAAAAAAAAAAACTTTTCCCCACCTATGAAGGAGGAACTGGATCTTTCACTCTTTGGGACAGCATGCAACGAAGAACAGGTGGAAACAAACAAGTCTGATCTGGAAGGTGAGGAATAAACCCTGAAAAGGAGAAATTTCCTCTCATTGTCATTCATTTGTCTGAAACAATCCATTGCCAGAGAAAAATGGAGATTCAGAGTTTCTGGAAGATAAAAGGGGCCATGGTGGGACAGGATTACAAGGTTTCTTGAACAGTCATTCAGACTTGTTTGTCTGTCCTTGGCTTTTGCAGGTTTAAGACTTCTTTTGGAAACCCTTACCATTTCTTCTTACATGTTTATTTACCTGCATTTTGTTGAGTCTGTTTATTCTGTTTTTTTTTTTTTTTTGCCAAAATTGGAAGAGGAAATGAAAAATTCCTTGGACAATTTGAAAAAAGAGGGCTGAAAATTCTTAAAGATTCCCTGTATCAGCTTAGCCCTTTCATCACACTTTTTGATCACCTCTGCAGCAGAAAAGCCAAACAATAAATATCTATTCAAATGAGAATTTAAAGTCTCATTTTTAACATCTGGCAAGTTCTGAGAATGCATTCTTAAAACAGTACTAGTGGCCATAGCCCTTGAAAATGTACCAACAGAGTCACACACGCTGCAAACAGTGAGCAGTGACCTGGATTGTGATCAATGACAATAGAAGAAACTAAGTGATTTAAAGCAGATTTTTCCTCATAAGATGAAGCTGCAGATAAAACATTTCTCATTCTTTAGAAATTTGTCAAAACAAACTTTAACATATAAGCCTGGCGATTACTAATTCTGAAAATCAAAGTTGCAAAAGTACTAAAGCTATATCTGCTGGGTCAGGTTTGGGAATACTATATACAAATTAAAAGACTGAGGAATTCTAAATATCATATCTACCTTTTTAGGGGTAGTTGGCTGACTATTAGGAAAATTGCACATCCGCTAAAGCAGACAGGGAGAAGGAATTGGTGTAGGCTCAGGAAAATCCTTCAGCAATAACTCATAGCATGTTTTAAGAGACTGAGAAACTTCATTGTACTCCCACTGAAAAATATTTGGGCATTCTAGCAATAGTTTCAGAGAAAAAGAAACCCCACAGGGTGAATCAGAAAGAAAGTTTTAATATGAGTTTGAGAAAGATACAGTGGTATCTGAAAACCTAAAGACAAGCAATAAATGTAACAGATAATTAAATTTGCTAATTACTTCTCTCTACCGACCAGTTCATGAAATACCTTTGTACACAAATTAGTTAACATCCTTTTCCAGGATCATACCTACATAATACTGTCAAAAGGGGTCTTGCTTCTGATGAGGATGTACCACCTCAGAAAGAAAATACTATATTTAACACATTTTCTTATATATATATTAAATATTGATAGTGCACTACACACACACACACACACACACACACACACACACACACACACACACACACACACACACACACACACACACACACACGCACACACACACCACCCTAAAGGAGCTTATTCTGCTATTTCATGCTGCTGGTTCATTTTTGCTCCAGCAGCAGTATCTAGTGGTTGGTACATGTTCGCTGTCAATAAATATCACATTTTATCTAAGCAATAAGACTATTATTAAAATGGTACTTCCTCGTAGGACTTCAAAGTCCTAATTAAGGTTTAATATAATAGATTTCATGTTAGTAGCTTTTGACACACTTGTTCACTGCCACTTGATCTAAATCAATTCCTAACCCTAAACAAAGTCTTTGATTGATGGCCCTCAACCTAAAAATCCACTCCCCCTCCATAAACCAAAACTCCCTGATCACTCCATATTCCTTAAAACCAGTTACCCCTCCCTAACACTAAAGAACCCAGTCAGTCCAGAAACCAAAAATTTCACTCCCCGATCACTACTTAAACATAAAACTCTATTCCCCCTCCCTAAACCTAATCACTCCCTAACCATAAACACTCATTCTGCTCCCTAAGCCTAATGCTCTCCATAACTCTAAACTCCTCTCCTGCTTCCAAACCCTAAAACTTCCCTGTCACTCACAAACCTTAAACTCTCCTCCCTCTCCTGAACCTCAGTACTCCACACCCACTCCCTTCATGTAAATCCTTCTTCTCATCAATGTCTCAAACCCTAAGATACACCCCTACCCTCTCCAAGTCCCTCTGCACATATGCAACACCTTGCCTGAACTCATATTCAAGTTCAAGCAGAAGCCACAGTCATTGCTAGCTATAAGATGTTTGAGTCACTGTCTATGAGACGGTGACCTTCAAGTGCCTGGGACTCAGGTATTTGTAGCTGGCCCTTATAAAGGTTCATAGGTTCATAGGTATGTACTAGGCTAATGGCCCTGGAGCCTTTACAAGCCTAGTCTATAGAAGTGCCCTGGCATCGTGCTGCCCGATGTTAGTTCCCAGTGCCTCTATCAAGTAGAGCCACAGGAGTGATCCCCAGGGTGAACTTTCTATTACCTATCTACTCATCAAGATTTCTCTTGAACAGGGACAGTGAGGTGCTCTGCTTGATATGTATGGGAAGTCTATTCCAGAGCATGGACAGTCTCTGGGTGAGGAACCTGTCCCTCCAGCATGTTCTGTTGATTGTGGTAATGAGGTTGAGGTCTCCGGAGTGTGTGGAGTGGAGGGATTGGGATTTCTTTAGATGTAGCATTTCTAACAGAGCTGGGTCAGACATGGCTTTGTAAGTCAAGCAGAGATCGCCTCTAAGCATGTGATATGAGACAGAGAATAGCTGGAGTCTTTTGAGTCTGTCTGTGTACGACATGTGTTTAATGCCTAGGAATTCTCTTTATGAGGTACTTCTGTGGCCTCTCCAGCTGTTGCAGGTGTCTAGTGAGATACATGCCAAATGGGGCATTATACTCAATGATTGGTTTAATGAAGGAAGAGTAGAGAGAGATGATGACCTCTTTCTTCCTAGATGCAAAACCCTTGATCTGGATGCAAAACCCTTGGTAATGAGATGTGCCACATAGAAGGACTTTCTGACCACAGTGGCAATGTGGTGGTCGAAGGAGAGGTTGATGTCAACCTGCATCCCCAAATCTCTTATAACACCTTCAGTGCTCAGTGGGCTCCTATCAATGTGGCAATTAGTGGGAACTGAGTTTTTACCAAATGGGGATATTGACACATTTTTTGGCATTAAGCTTACGACCATGGTTTTGACACCAGTCATTGATCTCAGTGAGGCCTTTCTGTAGGATGCCTGCATCAACTGGGGAGTTAATAATGGCTCCCAGCTTGTAGTTGTCTGAGCACTTGGTCAGCCAGAGTCCCTTTGTGTTGGCCTGGACTTCTGAGAATTAGATGCTGAACAGGAGAGGACCCAGGACTGATCCCTGTGAGACTCCACTCGTGACTGATCAGCAGTCTGACTTGGAGTCTGCTACTTTCACACGGTGTGTTCTATCTGTAAGCCAATTTCCAACCCACCTAGTGATATAGGGGTCGATGCCTAGTTTGGTGAGTTTAACAATAATTCCTGAGTTGAGGAATGGTATCATAGGCCTTGGCCAGATAGAAGTAGGTTGTATGCACTGCCTTACCTTCATCCACAGCCCTGGAGACTGACTCAAAGAAGTCAACCAGGTTGAGCAGGTATGATCTTGCTTTCACAAAGCCAAATTGCATGGGTTCTAGAGTTTGGAGACTTCCTATAGCTTTGTTAATCAGGTCCATGATGTGCTCCATAGCTTTACATATCAGACAAATCAGGCAAATGAGGTGATAATTCCCAGGGTCTGTAGTCACTTCCCCTTTATGGAGTGGGATGACTGTAGCAGTGCGCCATTTGGTAGGGACAAAGACTGAGCTGAGGCTGTGACTAAACAGGGCACACAGATGTGGTGCTAGCTCACTTTTTATTTCATGTAAAACATAGCCAGGGATATTATTGGGTCCCATGGAAGCTGTATTCTGGGCCTTGGACAATGCAGCTTTAACCTGTGCTGCAGTAATGCTGGGTGCCTGGCATTCTTCCTGTATTGTGATTGGTCCTTTGGGGGGAGAGAGGGGTAAAGCTGGCACTGAATCTGTCAGCTAGTATGTTGGCAATATCTGTTGTGTAGTAACTCACAGCAAATCTGGGTATTGCCGTGTAGGTTCTTGATACAACTATAGAAGGCTTTGAGATTGTTTTTAGTGTTTGCCACAATTCTGTCTTCATAGCTGGCTTTGGAAGATTTGATGAGGGATCTCAACTTTTTGTTGAGGCTAATAAGGGAGTTTTTCCAGTCTTGGGACTTCACCTTTTTCTGCAACAGTTTCTTCCTTCTGTTGTAGAGTTTATTAATGGCAGGGGACCACCAGATTGGTTTCCTTTTTTTTGGAGGAGAGCATCTTGGTTCTGTTGGGTATGGCTAGTTCCATGCATTGATGTACATGCTCGTACAGTGCATTGGTGTATGATTTGGCAGTCATGCAGGTATTTTCCATTAGCATGGGTGCCGTAATGTTAGCCACCTCTGTTTATAGAAGCCCAAAGTCAGTTTTGGAGAAGTTCTTCAAGGTGGTTACCTTTGCAGGGGGTGTGGATGAAATGTGGATTTCCATGGTGATTAGTTTATGATCTGATCTGACGAGGGAGGGATTGACTATTGGTGTAGAGCAATGGTCATCCATATTAGTAATAGCCAGGTCAAGGATGTTGCTTCCTCTAGTGAGGGTTAGAATGAGCAGGTTCAGGGCATTGGATTTGATGAATTCCAGGAAGCATTGTGCCAGTGTACTGGTGCTTGAGTATTTTTCCCAGTTGATGGAGGGGTAGTTGAAGTCTCCTAGTATTAGAGTGTTGGGTTGGACCTTGATAGATTCTAGGGTGCTTAGGAACATGGAGTGAGAGTCTAGGAACATGGTTGGGGACCTATAGCAGGCTATGACCTGGATCGCCGTCTTACCCAATGTTAGTTGTACCTGAAGTATCTCAGATGTGTTATGCTGTGCTACTAGTCTGGCGGTGTGTATATCCCTTATGAATATGGAGACACCACCACCTTTGGAGCTTCATTCTATGTTTCAGGGCTGAAAGCTGTGGAATAAGTTATAGTCTGGTAGCTAGTGGTGCTTCCTGCCCCTTTAAACCAGGTCTCCGTTACAGAACAAATGTCGATGTTCTCCATTTTGAGGAGTGCTTTGAGCAAGTTCTTCTTGAGATTTAGACTTCTAGCATTGAGCAGCATGACCCTCAGACTGCATTTATTTATAGCTGTTACAGTCGTAATTTGGTCTTTGGAACACCACCTAAAAAAGGCACTATAGAGGTGACAAGAGCCTTAGCCAGTACCCGGAAACCCAGGTGTGACAGATGCAGGTCATCTCTGGCAAAACATCGAGGTCTGTCAATCATGTCATCCCAAGCAGAGAGATACTGGATCCCCTTAGAATGACACCATAAACTTAGCCAATTGTTGAAGTCAATAATTTTTTGTTTGTACTACGGTATCATTCTGGGTGATGGTAGGATACTGCTCAGGACTAGGGTCATACCTGCCTGGGCCACATAATCTGAGAGCTCCACCATGTCTCTTTTCATGTAGTCCAGGGAGGTGCATCTCAGGTCTTTCACACCCCCATTGACTTGTACTTGTTGTGGAGTGACCTGAGTGCATGTGTTATGTGTCAAATTCTGGCACCTGATAGACAGCTGACTGTTGCCTTCTCCTTATTCAACCTAATGAGTGGGACATCTGTGTGCCTCACTATTGAGTCACCTATGATTAGTGTATTGGGCAAGGTGTTTAGCCTTAGGGGCTTAGGTTGAGGGGCACACTGTAGAGGTGAGCTATGTGCCCTGTGATTTGTGCTGTGTTGTGGTGGTCAAGTGCATTTCTGTCTTGGAGGTCTATTCTGTTTGGGTAATTTTCTATTGAGAACCTCCTTGAAGGCGGGTGTGTGGTTTGTGTTTTTATGTGTGAGCTGTGATACTGGGTGTTCTGGATGGCTATGTGTTCCATGTGGTGTGGTCTTGGCTGGAGAGTGCATAGCTTCCAATTTGGTGATTTAAGTGCATCGCTCACAAGTCTGAGTGTTGGGAGGTAAGGAGAGAGGGGTGTCTGTGTACATGAGGCAGTTGCTACACTGCCTCAGAATGCCCAAGTGCACCAGGTTAATAGGAGAAAGCACAGGGAACTGCCCTTTAATAATGCCAGGATGGGTGGTCATAACTGCTAAGTACGGTAGTTATTTCCATGACGAACGACTAGTGCTGATGGCACTTAGGTGTGCTACAATAATTGCTACAAAAACCTGCTGAAGTGCAAAGTGATTAGGCTATTTGAAGTGCATGAGAGAGAAAGAACTAGCAAGATCTAAGGGAAAAATTGAAGAGCAGACTTTCTGGCACCAGTAATAGTTTACCTCAGCTCTGTGCCACGGAGCGAAGCTTAAACAAGTGCAAACCCACGCAAATGCAGGCTTTTAAACCAGAAAGTTGAAAGGGATGGAAAAACTGCCCAACCAGCCAATAAACTACAATTTCTGGGCCAGAAATCACTCCTCTAATGGTAGATAGGCTACCTATTGCTTACTACTCCCACAGGTAAGCTAGAAGGCTTCCCTGAAACACAGAATGGCTTGGGGGGGGGGGCTCAGAAGCTTACAAACAGTCCTGGATACAGCAAATCTATATCTGGACTAGACTAGTTACAGGAATGGTGGGAAACAAGCTTAGAACTTTTTTTTTCTTTACAGAAAAGCGGCTAAAACAGCAGTAAAAACAAATCAAATGCAGTGCAATCTAGCACACTTGAGTGTGTATCATTATTAAAGCAAATACAGTTTAAATAAATGCAATTAAATTAAAAAAACAAATAAAAACAAGCAGAGAAAGCAGTAAAGTAGGAAAAAATCAAAATGGTGGCACTTAGAGTACACCTTTCCCCTTCCTGATGCTCTTGCAGTCTGCAGGATGCCAAAACTGGATCTGCGGGGCTTAAACAAGCACAAACCTGCAAACGCAGGCTTTTAAACCAGAAACTTGAAAGGGATGGAAAAACTGCCCAAATGGCCAATAAACTACAATTTCTGGGACAGAAACCACTCCTATTGTGGTAGATAGGCTTCCTAGTGCTTACCACTCCCACTGATAAGCTAGAAGGCTTCCCTCCAACACAGAAAAGCTTGGGGGACTCAGAAGGTTACAAACAGTTCTGGATACAGCAAATCTGTATCTGGACTAGACTAGTTATAGGAAAGGCAGGAAACAAGCTTAGAACTTTTTTGTTTGCTTTTTTACAGAATAGCAGCGAAAACAACAGTAAAAACAATTCAAATGCAGTGCAAGCTAGCACACTTGAGTGTGTAGCAATATTAAAGAAAATACAATTTAAATAAATGCAATTAAATTAAAAAACAACTAAAAACAAGTCCAGAAAGCAATACATGAGGAAAAAATCAAAATGGAGCCACTTAGAGTATCAGTAAACAATGGCAGCAAATATATAAATAATTCAGTCAAGCAAACATTAAGACGGTGCAGAACTCTTAACAGTTAAAAAGTGCCAAGAAATATACTTATCAGCTCTATATTTGCAAATTGTTTGAGAAGTGCACGCAGTCAGAACACAAGGAGATTCTAGCAAGGGTATGCAGGACTTTATGGAGAGAAGGTTTTGTTAAGGGCTTGTCCACAAGAGTGTAGACCACGAGAACCTTCTTAAATGTAAAGTAACTCACATGAAGCACAAGTGCTAAGACCAAAGCTTAAAATGCTTAGAATAGCAGATACATTTAATTAGGCTACTAACAAGCAGTATTAAATGCAGCAGAATAAAAACACTCGAACACTTAAGAGCACACAGAAAAAATAAGGTAGTAGAGTATAAAGAACACAATTACAGTAAAAGCAGATGAATAAAGTGTACAATTTTTTTTCGGTGGAGAGGGAGGAAACAGAAGTGTTCAAAGTCAAAGAAGCAAGGGGATAGTCCTGCCCAAATAATCTCACTTTACTATGTTGAGTGATAAAATGAGACTGGACTGGGAGCAGTGACCAAGATCAGATTTATAGCAGGGGAGGGCAAATCCTTATGAGGGTCTATTCCAGGCATGAACTTTTCAGACTTGTATTAAGGTGCTACATAGACATAAAATGTGATTAGTTTTGTTTTTCTCCCTTTGCCTTACTGTTTCATTTTACCATACGTTCTTCTTCTATATCATTTACAAGTGGTTGAGCTAATAAACATTTTTTACTGTAGCCTTTCTGTTACCCTATATTCATTCTTTCTCCAAGCAAAGTACCACATCAAGTAATAATAGCCCCTCTGCCTATTACATATACATTTATTTTAATACTGCCTTTCTTGTCTTTAATACCACGGCTTCTGTGGATATAAGCACTATATAGTCTAATCAGTGACTTACACTCTATGAATGTTTTGAAATGTCAGTGCACATATCTTTGTTTACTGTCCTATTTTAAGGGAGCAATGATAGCACTGGAATGGTCCTGTTATCGCTAAGCTATAAGTAAAAATGCATTCCACTGTTCCTGGTGCTTCTCTCTGTTTTATCTCTTTAAGAAGTTTTTTTCTCCTGCAGCATTCTAGAGTACATTAACAGCAGACTGTACTCTTTCAGGAACATTACTTGTTATTCCACAAACATCTACCTTGCCTTATTATATGGTGATACTGAAGGCATCAAGTCAGAATCAATGCTCTGCATTTTCACAGTTTCTTATCTTTCATTAGAATAAGGAAAAACCTCTCTAATTTTCTTCTTCTTTCAGTTCTTTGCTGCTTGAAGCTGGCATGCTTGCAATTTAAATATTTTTTCCCATGATTTTTTTTCTGAAACAGGTAGGGTCTGTTATCCTTGACTGTTCTGTGCCGTTCGTCTTCAGAGAGTTGATTATTCATTCAGCTGTGCAAAGTACAGCATCGGGAGGCTGTATTACCTAAGTCTCCAATTGAACAGAGAATGGCATAATATGACAGCATTACATTAAATCAAATGCATTACAACTTCAGCTGTGTAAACTAGAGTTCATAGATTCATAGATAAGTACTAGCCTACCTGCCCTTGTTAGACATTTTAAGCCTAGCCAATTTCCCTTTTGGTTATTGAATTATCCTATCCTGCTTGGTGTTAGTTTGGCCTTACTCATCTCATGGTTGATAATTATATATCACTCCTAGTGAGAATAGGTGGGATCATATCCAATGCATGGGATAAAGAATTTACGAGTTGCCTCTATCCATTAGTAGCAAAGTCTGCAATGTGGCGTAAATTTTCTATTGCTCATTCATAGATCAAAGTAGTGCTTGAATGTGAACAGGGATGTTCTATGTTTTACATGGATACGGAGTCTATTTTAGAGCAATGGTATCTGTGAGAGATTTACCTGTCCCACCAAACCATTCTGCTGACTTTGTAGAAAAGGATTAGATCTATGGATCAAATATTTCTAATGCCATTTGACCTGCTGATGTGCAATAGGTCCATCAGTATTGGTTCAGAGAATGCACTGTATACTAGACTCGTCACCTCTTTGCAGTCTGCAGAATACAGAGAATAATGATAGGGTTTTAAGGCAGTTGATGTAGAACATATTTTTTACCTTTTAGTAATGCATCTCTGGGGGCATTATATGTGGCTTGACAGAAACATGCAATAAAGGGGCATGATATTCAAAAACTGGCATAATGAGGGCTGAGCAAAGGGGGACAATGCATATCTCTCAACCTCTGAGCATTAAAAATCATGACACCAGCCTTTAAAAATCATAGCAGTAGGTCAGAAAGAGGAGCACCTTCTTATGTTTCACAACTGATGGTTTTATTCACTAGAACCTATGTAGTTAATGGTAGTGAATCTTTGCATAGACTTGCTTTATACTTGTAGAAAAATCGTTATGAAGAACATCATAAATCTAGGAGGAATAAGACTGAATATGAGGGCTGCAATCCTAGTGCTATGTCAAAATCATAGCAGCTGAAAGGTACAGGAAAATGACATATAGATTTAACTGCAATCTCTATGTTTATAATCTGCACAATACTGAAGGTCTTCCTCGTAACAGTGGAAACGTTGATCAAACGTGAGTCCACTGCCATATAAGTTCCCAAATTCTGGCTACTGGATCAGCTGTCAGGGACGTACTGTCAATGATGTAGGTCTCCAAGGCAGACGACTTACCCAAAGGATAATTTTAATACATTTTTTGGCATTTATGAGCAGTCCATGATTCTGGCAGCAGTTATTTATTTCAGATAAACCTACCTGAGGGATGACTAACTGATTTGGGGATTCAATAACTGATCCTAGCCTGCCATCTTCTGCAACCTCTATTGGCCAGAGTCTTTTGATATTGGGTTTTACTTCAGAGAAGGGGAAGCCAAACATTAGATATCCCAAAACTGAACCGTGATGAACTTTGTGACACCCCTGAAATGGCCCAGTAATCAAGGAGCCTAAATCCTCACCACTAGCACCAGTGAGGGATGTACACATTAGAAGGATGACAAGTACATACACAGTAAAGTACAATTTCCCTTAAGAGCACACCAAGATCACAGTCAGTCTGGGGCTGGCTTTTCCCTCTTTCTCCATATCCCCAATAAGACTCCCCACTGGCACAGTTATAGGGTTACAATCTCAGCTTAGTGGTCAAGCTAAGACTTCCAGTGCCCTCTCTGTCCAACCAGTGCTTCATGTCCCTGCCCAAGTATCTGACACACACACAATTTGATATTTGATTTATACACAGACACACACACACATACATGGGAAAGGCTGACATAGGTTTACCCGTTATGCCATCTTCTTCCCAGACTATAAGGTAGTACCAGCTGCCACCAGCCACCCTTACTTATCAGCTACTACTAAGGCTCTTACCAAAGGGTTCTCAATCTTACTGTGTAATGTTATTATTATCCAAGTGGTCAGTGTGACTAAAACTTTCAAGGCTATTGGTGTGGCCTATACAGTGCCACCAAATGCATATGCAAGTACTTTAAGAGCTTAAATATTTCTAACCAGCCACAATTAAAAGGTTTAAATATATTTAATAATAAATAAAAAAGAACAAGACAATAAACAACACAGTAACTACAGAGTTCAGAATCACAGGAAATATTTTAAAACAGCATTCCAGGACAGTCTCAAATAAATACAGAAAACATCTAACCTAATCTTACTATATTCCTATCTGTCTCTAAATGATATTACTGTAATCTAGTTACTTACTATTAGCAAGGCAAATGCAAATGAGAAGTGCTGAATGGATGTTTCTAGATCCAAGAGAAGGTACAAAATGCCCAGTCTTTGAGAGAGTTCCCAAATTAATATCAAAGCATTCCTGCTGGGTTAACCTAGAGGACATCACTCTTTGTCACCTGCCTTCAGTTCCCAAGCTAACAGAAACTTAACAAAATTTAACATTTCTCTGAGAAAAATACATATCTCTCAGATGTTTGCCTAGAACTGGAAGTTGCAAAACAAGTAAGCACTTTTACATTTGAAACATTTCAAGATAATAGGAAAATGTCTAGCTCTAGACATTGTGTCTGCTTGCTGCACTGAAACTGATATAGCAGAATTGTAAAACAATTCATTTATTTTCTTGAAGTTTTGCAAGTTAACTCTGTATGTTCCAGCTTCTACTATTAAAACATATGTTTGCACAGGTATATAGTTTATATACATTTCTGTTCATTTCCAGTAGGCTACACTGTGGTCACATTTTAGTTCAGTACTTTGCACACACTTCTGCACAAGTAGTTTAAATATACACATAACATATAGGTCTATTACATTTGTAAGACAAGCATATGAATCATATTAATATTCACAAATGACATATGATTATTTACAAAATTCCAGCTAGCTGGGCTGGCACCATCACAAACACCACCCCCCAAAAAAAAACTCAAGCTATTTTTTCAAGTGTCCCTTGAGAAATGTTGCTAGAGATGGTTGGGGCTATCTGGGAATACCTTACCCCATTCCCTATCTTGAGACAACATATGTGTTGGCATTGCTAACCCCTCTATGGTGCTGCACTGTCATATCATATGCCTGCAACCCTAGGCTCCACCTTAGTAACTTGGCATTTTGCTGGCTGGCTCAATGTAGCCATGTTAAGGCATTGTGGTCTGTAACTACAGTGAATGTCCTTCCATACAGATAAGAGTGAAATTTCTGCAGTGCCTACACTATGGCTAGGCATTCCTTTTCTACAGCTGCATAGCATTCCTCCCTGGATTGGAGCCTACAACTGAGATAAACCACTGGGTGCTCTTTTTCCTCTGAAGAAACCTGGCTAAATACAGCCCCCACCCCATGGTTTGAAGCATTCACCTGCACAATAGATTATCTGCTGTAATCTGAACTGGCTAACAGAGTGGTCCTCCCAAAGCTCATTTAAACTTCTGGAATGCCTGCTCACATGCTGGGGTCCACATTAACTTTATCTGGCCTGTTTTTCCTTGTCAGGTCAGTGAGGGGAGCAGCTATGGTACTGTAAGTGGGGCCAAACTTTCTGTAGTATCTTACGGTCCCTAATAATGCCCTCACTTGCTTTTTGGTAACAGGGGCAGGGCATGCCTGAATGGCTTCCACTTTGGCAGGTTCTGACCTAAGCGTACCACTCCCCACCCTATGTCCCAGGTAGGAGACCTCTGCAATACCCTCCTGACATTTGCTGGGGTTAATGGTCAACCCTGCCCTCTATAGTTTGCCCAGAACCTCCCTGTCATGCTGAAGGTGGTCTTGCCAGGAATGGCTGTAGAAGGCAATATCATCTATGTAAGCAATGGCAAAATATCTTGCTCCTGCTAGGATACAATCTACCAGCCTATGGAAAGTTGATGGGGCATTTGTCATCCCAAAGGGCATCTTTGTGAACTCATACAAGCTAAAAAGAGTCACAAAGGTTGACCTCTCTCTAGCAATGGGAGCCAAGGGGACCTGCCCATAACCCTTGGTAAAATCAATGGTAGCAAGATACTTAGCCCCACCCAGTTGTTCTAGGGCTTCATCCGTCCTAGCAATGGGGTAAGCATCTGACTCTGTGTGACTATTTAATTTCCTGTAGTCCACACAGAACCTGGTGCTGCCATCCTTATTTGGTACCAGCATCACTGGAGAGGCCCAGGGACTGATGGATTCCTCAATTACCCTTAGTTCCAACATTTTCTGTATATCCTCCCTCAGAGTCAGTTTGACACTCTCAATTACCCTATAAGGGGCCTACTTAATAGGCCTTTTGGGTGCTGTATCCACGACGGTGCTGCAACAGGAGTGTGGACCCTGGTTTCCAAGTGAACATGTCCCCAAACTCCTGTAGCACTGCTTGTATTTCTCGAACCTGGGTAGGGGGGAGCTACTGGGACATTGCTACCCCTTCCACTGAGGTGTCAGTCCAAGTCTCACTGAGGAGATCAGTCACCAGATCTGCCTCAGACTCCTCCTGAAATCCACTGCAAATACTCAGCACAAGGGCCTCCCTATCATGGTAACATTTCATCATGTTAACATGGTACAGTTTGTGCCCCTGTCTCCTGCCTAGCAGTTCTACCATGTAGTTGACATCACTGACCTTCCTTACTGCCATGTAGGGTCACTCCCAATTGATTGCAGCTTGCTGAGTCTGACAGGAACAAGAACCATTACCTGCTCGAACATTCCTGTCATACCAGACCTTTATCTGCTGTTGGGCCTCTGCCAGGTTCTGCTGGGCCAAGCCCATGAGCTCCTTGAGCCTTGTTCTGAGGTTTAGGACATATGCCACAACAGACTCCTTGTAGGATTCACACTAACGCTCCCACTCATCTTGAATCAAATCTAGAGGTCCCTTCACCCTATGCCCATACAGCAACTCAAAGGGTGAAAAAAACCTGTGGATTCCTGAGGAACGTCTCTGTAAGCAAACAACAGATGGGGAAAATATTTGTCCCAGTCCCTCTTATACTGGTCTGCAAATGCCTGTAGCATTGTCTTTACTGTAGAGTTTAACCTCTCAACAAGACCATTAGTCTGAGGATGGTAGTGGGAGGTCTTTGCTTCACCCCACAGTACTTCAACAGACAAGCCAGCATATATGACATGAAATTGGCACCTCCATCAGTCAGTATTTCTTTTAGGAAACCTACTATGCTGAAATTCTCTAAAAAACATTTGCCACCTTTTCTGCCTCAATGGAGGACAGAGCCACTGCCTCAAGGTATCTGGTAATATAATCGACTACCACTAGGATATACTTTTTCTCTGTGTAACATGGGGTACTCAGAGGCCTTGCAATATTCATAGCTACCCTCTGAAATGGCTCCTCAATCACAGGCAAAGGCATCAAAGGAGCTTTCACCTTGTCTCCTGCCTTGCCTACCATTTGGCACTGCTCATAGTTCTTGCACTATCCTGTTACATCTCTGGAAATCCCAGGCCAATAGAAGTTCTGCATAATACGTCACTTTGTGCACTTTATGCCCATATGACCTTCAAAGGGAATATTATGTGGTATGGCTTGAAGTGCCATAAATAGGCTCTGGGCACTACCAACTGCTGTATTCTCTCACCCTCTTGCCCTTCCTCAGGGGTCCATTCTCTATACAGTAACCCTTTGTCCCAGTATAGAGATTCCCCTTTCCCTTGAGAATCAGGTGCCTCACTGGCTACCTCTCTGAGGCCTTGTAATGTAGGGTCTGGGGGCTGGGCCTGTCTCAACTCTCTCTTTGCAACCCTTCCCAGCTATGCTTCCACAGGAAGTCTGGTATCCTTTGACAGCAGTGCCTCACTGTCAGCCTGGGTACTACTACTCAGATCTGCCCTTGCAGTCACTCTGTCCAAGGGAACATCAGCTGCGGCTCATCTTCAGTGTCACTGCTACAGGGTAGCTCCCTCCCTGAAGTAACCACCTCACCAGTCCTGGCTGCAGGTGTGCAGTCTATCTGGGTCTACCCCAGACTACCAGACCAACATGCTTGTCTCCAAGCCTGACTGCATGCAACTGCATGAACACATGGTACTTGTATTATCAAAATCATTGCTATCAGGACATCTGCAGGGATAGCCTCAAACACACCTACTTGCTTGCTTCATTTTCCACCCTCCCAGTCAAGGTGAACCCTAGCCAAAGGTATTTGGAATGTGGTCCCTCCTCAAACTCTGAGTGGAGTAGACTGCCCAAACAAGTAGTGCTCCTCTGTAACCATTGCAGGCTTCATAATGGTTAGGTCAGAGGCTGTGTCTCTCTTAGAAATGGCCTCTTTCCCATTCATTAAGATAGGATATAACCTCTTGTGGTAGTTTGGTGCACTTGTTGACTCAAGACAAGTTACTGTGGCATTTTGTCATTCCTACTTACTGGCTCTCCCACCTTTTGTTGCCCACCTTGCTTCCATGGGCATTTATATGCTACCTGGTCCCACTGGTTGCGTTTAAAACATTTAACCCTTGGTTCTGGATGTATAGCTTGACTAGTGACTTCCCTTGCTACTGGTGAACTCTGTTGGGGCAGTCTGGACTGCTCACCATGAGTTCTCTTAGACCCATGAGCAGCACTGGGTGTCCCTATCCTGGGCAGTGATGCCCTGCTTGCTAGGTATAGGTCTCCCTTCTTCCCCATCTGCAGTAATGCATTGTCTATCAGCTTACCAGATTCTCATGTCCTCAGGCAAAGTGCCAAGGGCTTTTTTCCCTCACCAAAAAGGTCTGCCAGCCCTTCATATGTGGTGACCTGACATCCACTCACCCACCTATGAAAATAAGGGCTTAGTTCAGCAACGTATTCACACACACTTTCATCTGTCTTGTGGCTATGTTCTTGAAACTTTTTCCAATAAGCTTCAGGTGTTAATTTAAAACATTCTAGCAAACAGTTCTTTATACATTATAATTTAAAGAATCAGTATCAGACAATTTGGAGATAACAGTTACAGCTTTACCATGGAGTAAGAGGGTCAGGAACCCTACTCAGTGCCCTTTGTCAACATTATACTGTTTACATAACCTGTCAAACACTTGAATGAAACTATCAAAATGCTCCCCCTCTGTAAATTGTTGAAGAAATGTACTGACCTTTGTTGCTTCTGGGGTTTGGTTACTCCCTTCCCCATTACCTCCATGACTCTTGCAAAGAGTCAGCATCTCCTTTTCGTGTTGCCTCTGCCTTTCCTTCTCCTCAGCTTCCAGGCATTGCAGTTTCTCATTTTTCATCTCTTTAACTCAGGATTGCTTTTTAAGTCCTCTGTGGAAAGATTGAGCTGTCCATTTTCTGAGATTTGTACATCTCCACGGCCAGTCTGATTGTCGTTCTGGTTGCTATTCTGACATGCAGCTGTAACTAAAACAGCTGTGACTAAAGCTGCAATAATTTCTGCTTTAGTCAGGTTGACATGCACCAGTCCTTTAGCCTAGCACATCTCAGCCATCTGGCTCCTTTTCAGCTTACAATACTCCTCTGCTGACATGCTTGCCTGCTCTCCCTGACTAACCTCACAAAAAAAAAATAAAACAATTGTGATATGAACTCTAAATGCTCACTCCATGGCTAATTGAGAGTACAAACACCTTCAGTGACCACTGTACACAGGCTACAGGAATTCAATATCCACACCACTACAAGCCAATTAATATGTGATGTGGCTATCTCACCACAGTCAACCAATTAATATGTGGTGTGGCTATCACAGCACTGCCAGACAATAAATATCTGACTCCCCTGCACTGGCTTAGTTATCAAGGAGCCTCAATCCTCACCACTAGCACCAGTGAGGGATGTACACATTGGGAGGATGAAAAGTACACAGACAGTAAAGTACAATTTCCCTTAAGAGCACACAGAGATCACAGTGAGTCTGGGGCTGGATTCTCCCTCTTTCTCCAGAACCCCAATAAGACTCTTCATTGGCACAGCTATAGGGTTACGATCTCAGATGAGTGGCCAAGCTAAGACCTCCAGCACCATTTCTCTCCAACCAGTGCTTCATGTCCCTGCCCAAGTAGCTGACACACACACACACACACACACACACACACACACACACACACACACACACACACACACACACACACACTTTGAGATTTGATTTATACACAAACACACACACATACACCTGGGAAAGGCTGGCACAGGTTTACCAGCTATGCCCCCCTTCTGCCCAGACTATAAGTAGTACCTGCTGCCACCAGCCACCCTTACTTATCAGCTACTGTTAAGGCCCTTACCAAAGGGTGCCCAATTTTACTGTGTAATGTTACTATTATCCAAATAGCAAATGTGACCAAGACTTTCAAGGCTATTGGAGTGGCCTATACAGTGTCACCAAATACATATGCAAGTACTCTCAGAGCTTAAATATATCTAAACAAACCAGCCACAATTAAAAGGTTTAAATATATTTAATAATAAATAATAAAAGTATAAGACAATACTCAAACAACACAGAGACTACAGAGTTCAGAATCACAAGAAATATTTTAAAACAACATTGCAGGATAGTATCAAATAAATACAGACAACATCTAAACTAATCTTACTATATTCCTATCTCTAAAAGATATTACTGTAATCTAGTTACTTACTATTAGCAAGGCAAATGCAGATGAGAAGTGCTTAATGAATGTTTTTAGATCCAAGGCAAGATACAAAATGCCCAGTCCCTGACAGAGTTTCCAAATTAATATCAAAACATTCCTGCTGATTAGCCTAGATGACGTCACTATGTGTCACCTACCTTCAGTTCCCAGGCTAACAGAAACTTAACAAAATTTAACATTTCTCTGTGAAAAATACATATCTCTCAGATGTTTGCTTAGAACTGGAAGTCATAAAACAATTAAGCACTTTTACATTTGAAACCTAGTAATTGTTTCTATTTCAAGACAATAGGAAAACCTCTATCTCTAGACATTGTGTCTACTTGCTGGACTAAAACTAAGATAGCAGAATCATAAAACAATTCACTTATTTTCTTGAAGTTTTGCAAGTTAACTCTGTATGTTCCAGCTTCTACTGTTAAAACATACATTTGCACAGGTATATAGTTAATATACATTTCTGTTCTTTTCCAGTAGGGTACACTGTGGTCACATTTTAACTCAGTACTTGACACACACTTCTTCACCAGTAGTTTAATATGCACATAACATATACTTATATTACATTTGTAAGAAAAGCATATGAATCATATTAATATTCACAAATGACATATGATTATTTATGAAATTCCAGCTAGCTGTGTGGCAGCATCACAATCTCCACTGGTGATTGGTCTCTTTGTGGAGGTAGCTTTCCCTGCTTTGATCTCCTGAATCATTGTGGGTAATGTAGGAGTTTATTCACCTTTTGCTCTATGCTTGAATTAAGGATTGTGTCAAAAGCTTTGGCCAGTTTGAGGTATGCAGTTTGCATTGTTTTACCTTTATCCATTGTTTTGGTGACATTTTCAAAGAAGTCCTCCAAGCTGAGTAAGTATGACCTGACTTTAATGAATCTAAAGTAAGTCAGGTCCAGTGTTTGGAGGTTCACTATATCCTTACTTTTTAGTGATATGACAAGTCATTCCATGGCTTTCCATATGAGGCTGGCCAGACATATATAGCTATAACTGCCTCCGTTTGTGGAACGTCTTTCCTTGTTAGGGGAATGACTGTATCTGTTATCCCTTAGCTCGGTAAAAAACCTGTATGGAAGCTGAGGTTGAATACTGTTATTAGAGGCGGGGCTAAAATGTGCTTTATGTTACTTAGCATAGATCCAGGGATTTTGTTAGCTCTTTCAGGAGCTGTTCTTGTGTGATAGCTGGATGTGTGTCAGTTTCAGGTATATCCTGTGGGATAGAGGGAGGAGAGAGAAGGGAAAAGTTTGAGCTGATTATTTTATTTGCTAGCAAGTTAGATATATCCTCAGCCTCAGTGTAGGTAACTTTGTTCAGAATCAGTTCCACACACATTGTTGTGTTGTACTTATGAGGCAATGAGAACTTGTGATTGTCTTTAACTTGGGTTTTCTATTTTGGCCTCAGACTTGGCTTTGGTGGATTTTATTAATCTCCCAATTGTTTGTTTATTTCACTGATGAGGACCTATCATTCTGGGAATTACTCTTCTTACTTTTGGTACAAATTGTCTTCCTTTTATTCTAAAGCTTGTTATTATTCGGTTCTGCCAAGCGGACTTGTTTCTGATGTTTGTCTTGGGCTTGTTCCTATATGGTACATCTGCATTTTTGCCTTATATATCTATCTATATATATGTATATATATATATATATATATATATATATATATATAACACCTATATATATATATATATATATATATATATATATATATATACACATATAACATCTATATAACTATTATTAAGTATGTAAGCCAAACAAAAATACAATATATATATATATATATATATATATATATATATATATATATGTGTGTGTGTGTGTGTGTGTTATATATAAATATATATATATATATATATATATATATATATATATATATATTTATATAGCATCGTATATACATTCATTGCTTCTAAATTACTAAGTACAACATGTGCCACCTAGCCACACATAATCTACTACATCAGTTACCTACCATATTTTCCATTCAGTCTTGATGCCTATATAGCAATAGCTCTAAAGCTATACCTTACTTTAAGATTCTTTAACCTGCTGCTTTCCATCTTTCCCTCCCTGGTGCAAACCTGCAATACTATATTGTTCAAAGATTCACTGGAGCACCTTCTGTGTGGAGTCTGCATGTCCTCCCCATGGTTGAGTGACATTTAAAGACATGCAGGTAGATGTGTGTGTATGTGTGAATGGGTGTGCCTTCTTTGAAGGTTGGGTGTCAGGCTGGCAACTCGGCATGGTAAAAATCTACTGCCAATCATTAGCAGACCAGAGTTAGGTTGTGGCGACCCCTAACCGGGAAAAGCTGAAAGAAGAAGAAGAAGATCAATTGTATTTTTGTTTGACTTACATACTTAATAATAGTTATATAGATGTTAGATTTCATCTATTTTATGGCATTACCTATTCTGTAATGTGTTCTGTACCAACGCTGCTTAATTTCTATATTTTGATTCTGTAACTTTATCATGTTTGTTTTTGGAGCTTTCCTCCCTGGGCCTCTACTGAAATGGGCTCACCCTGGTCCAGAAGACCTCCCAGTAAACAAATGCAAATAAATAAATAAATAAATAAATGAAATAAATGCAGCTGTTTTCATTCTGGTACAGCATGGTGGTGTAGGTTTCCACATAATCAGTACAGTTAACTGTTGTTTGGTGGGATTTGAACCTTGACACTGCATCACTTAGGAATAGGTAGTCTGTCGTAGAGAAATTTCTAAAGGAACCTTGGGTGGAAGGCATCTCTGGTTTCAGTTATATTTTGAAGGAGACAGTTTTATGGTCAATCCTAACAAGTGATGAAGATATGCAACAGATGGTACAAGATGCCACATATTAGAAAGGACAACATCCAAGATGTTGTTCCCCTACTAATTGGTCAACGGCATTTGTATTGACTAAGTACAGGAATCTCTGTGCTTGTGCACTAGTGGTTGTCTAGGTTTCCCAGTCTATAGTTAGATAGTTTAGATCACCTAGGAAAATGCTATTGAGTTTAGTACTGAGTGATTCCACTTCCTGTAGACAGGCACTTTGGTTTTTTTGGATCATAGAGGGAGTTCTATAGCTAGCTAATATGATATGTGACCTTTCTGATGGTTATTTTAGTATAAAGAAGCTCTTGTGCATTATGTAGCTTTACCAGCCTTGATGTGAATCTCTTCTGGATCAAGAAAGAGACACTATACTCCTACACGGTAGCAGTAGTTGGTCTAAATGTATGTAAGGCATTTTACTCCTGCACAACTGGAATGCTTTCAGCCATTTTAAACCCTGTTTAAATTACTGTATAAATGACATCTTGTATGTTGAGGAGAGTTTGTAGGAGTGGAGTTTCTTGTTTAGGGTTCTAGCATTCATCATTAATACCTTCATAATTTCCTTTGCTTGCTTCATTATGTTTCTAGGATTATAAAGTTTTCACTGACAAAAAACTCACTTTTGGGGTGGACAATGTCTTTGTCAACAATTAAAACCCTAGAAGGGACAAGTGCAAGTTATCCCTGGCTAAGCCACATGGTCTGTCGATCATATCCTTCCATGCTGACAAATATTGGACCCACTTCAAATGACACCAAAGACTTAGCCAATTACTAAATTCAATTATGTTTTTCTCATATTGTGGCATCATCCTTGGAGAAGGTAGAATGCTGTTCAATGCTAGGCACATATCTGCCTATAACACACAGTCTGAGAGCTGTCTATCTTCATACAGTCAAGGGAGTTACATCTCAAGTCACTGACATCCACATGTACTATGAGAGAGTCATACCAACAGTTGTTGTTCAAGGAGCTGAGTTCTTGTGGGATTTGACAAATCCTCATACCAGACAAGCAACTAAATGTCACTCTTTCCTTGCTCAGCCTATTAAGAGGTACATCTGTATGTCTTGTAATTGTGTCATCAACAGCTAGAAAACTTGGTTTGGTAGATGCCTACATTATGAGACCCACATCCATGTATTAGGGACACCCTGATTAATATGAGGTGGTAGGCTTAACTTGCTCAGTGTGGTATGCACATGTGTTGTGTTTTGGAGGTAAATGAGATTTAAGCAAGTTAATCTTTAGCCTCTCAGCATATGATGGATTATACATACTGTGAGGCCCTTGGAGAGGTCTAATGTGTGTTGCGCTGCTGGCAATTTTGTAATTTTGGTGTCTGAGTTTTCTGTTTGAGAGATATTTGCCTCCCAAGACATTATATATCTATATCCATGTATCTATTTCCTTTTTGATTAAATGCTAGTTTCTCACAGATCAGGGCTTTCCTCACTATTCAGTGTCTTGAATGAAAGACCGTGGGTGGGAAGAGCACTGTGCTGGTTATAGCAGGCACACTAGACAGGGGTGCAATCAAATAAAGGCAATAGAGGACTTCCGTGACTTCAGAAGCTGTAGTAAATCACAGCTGGCTGTCTTAGTCCTATGACTTTGAGCTATAGTTCAATGATTCCAAGTAGGTTAGGATTTCAGAATCTTTAGCTTTTACAGTGGGCATAGGAGGGAAACTGTAATTAAAGTACAAACAGAATGGAGCAACACACACAGCAACGCAATGTATCAGAAATGGAATACAACTTTAAACAGTCAAATGATAAGTAGAATGTAATGCTCTAGCAGCAAAAATGAATTGCAAAATGGTGTAGAAGCAGACACACAATCCCTGCAGTAAAATTACAATACTGCCACTATTACAATCCAAACTACAGTCTAAGGTGCAAGACTAGGCAGTGTATTACAACTGTCCCAAAGCTGCGAGCAAAGCTATATCACTAAGGTCCTAAACTGAGTTCAAAATACAAACAGCTTTGACAAGTAAATGTACATATAGCAATAAAAGCACAGTATAATGTATAAATGATGCTGAGATCTTGCAGTGATTCACAATTCCCCCACAACTGCAAATGAAGCTACAAACTAAAGTGCCAGAACAAGTTAAAGAATGCAAACAGATTTCAATAAAACATGACAAAAATTAAGAAAAGCAAAAAAAGCAGTATCATAAGTGCAAATGAAAATATATAAGCAGAATTGAAATAAAAGCTTTTTTTCTTACCCTTTTGAGCTAATTTTTCAGAGTTCAGGGCTTTCTACCCGTCTTAAGTCTTGAATGAAATGTCTTAATAGTACAAAACAGTTTAATAATCTGGCTAATTAGGGTATCTTGTAGTAGTAATGAGATCTGATATTATCCTTAAATTCCAAGGTGATATAATTTCAGTGTGATGCAAACCAAGAACAAGATTTACTGTCTAAATTTCTGCTGGCCAGCTGTCTAATGTTTTCTAAATTCTTTAGTTGCACACATTTAATCACTGAAATATACTTTTATTTCCAATAACACTCAATACTTAGCATTAACAAATGTTCTTTTCTTTAAATTAAATGTCATAATAATGACTATGGTATACTAAAAAGTATTAATACTGATAAAGCAGCCATAATAACTTAGCCCTTTTTCCATGGTAAACCATATCGGACAGCTAGCCTTTTAAGCTTTGGACCTCATTTACCTAAAGAAATACAAACAGAAAATGAGGAAAATTAACACAGAGTGCCATAATTAATTATGATACTAAACTAAAGTTAGTTACTTTAACTGGGACCTATAAGAGCATTTGTGAATACTCCCGTGACCACAAATAAGAAATCAGTAATTGTGACATGATATTATTTGAGATGATACATTTTTGAGGAAAACAGTTGTAGTAGTTATAGAGGATACATTGCTTGTATTTCATCTGCAGTAATCAACAGAATTTCACAACTTAGAAATGATTCGTCAGTTAACTCCTAACACATATCTATCAGAGTTATTTGCCTTATATTAAATATTACAGCAAAGGTGCTAATGCCTCTGAGATGCTGCAACACCATCCACTGTTGTTATATGTCCACAAAGGATGCCTTTTTAGTACTGTTAGTGTATTCTGTAGCCTTTAATTAATGGTCTGCCTGATTTTCAGCCATATCAGCTGAACTTTATCTGTCTACTATGGCATTGTGGATAGCATATGGTCATATTACTATTTAAAGTACATACAAACTAATTCTGGACTTTATAGAGATAACTAATTGAACAATAATCCACTAATTAGGAAACCTGGTCTTTCAGAAATGTATTTCCCGCCCTTTAGTAAATATCAGATATATCCAGTGCTACACACAAAAAAAAAAGAAGTTATATCTTACCATAACATTTCATCTGTGTTGTCGATCTTCACTAATCCTTGACTGTGGGCTCGGTTCTGATCCTCGGAACTGACATTTACTTCAGCTCGCGCCTTCCAAACACTCAAGCTAGGCTCTACCCATAATCATCAAGTATAAATTACCTCAGATCGAGTTTGCGTAAAATAGTGTCAGACAATCAATAAACAATAACAAGAGCCCAGATCTGTGTCCCTATCATGAAGCCAGTCTTGGAAGTATTCGGTCCACTAAGAGTCTCAGGCTGGGGGAAGGATGGGGGGATGTCAAGGATTAGTGAAGATCGACAACACAGATGGAACATTATGCTAAGATGTAAGTTCTTTATCTGACATAATCCTTGACTGGTGGACAGAGTCCCTAGCTACCTGAATCTTGGGAGGTGCCATGACAGAATATTCCTGAGCACCATTGAACCAAATGATGCACGCCCCCTAGAGACCTGGTCCAGTTTGTAATGAGTAATAAAAGTATGAGGACATGCCCATGCAGCTGCTGCACAAATGAAAGCTCTAGCATGAAGTACTGCAGAAGCTGATACAGCTCTAGTCGAATGAGCTTTCATGGGATGTGGAGGTTGGATGCCCTTTGAATGATAAATAAAGGTGATACAATACAAAAGCCATTTAGCTAAAGTAACCTTGGAAACTGGCTTTCCTAAAGAAAGTGAGAAAAAGGCAACAAAAAGTTGGTCAGATTTTCTAATATCCTTTGTTCTTTGAAGGTAAAAACTTAACTGCCTGTAAACATCTAATAGAGGTAGACAGTGCTCCCCCTTATTGGAGAAATTAGAGAAAATGACTGGTAGGTGCAAGGATTGATTGATATTAGATTCTGAAACTACCTTTGGCAAGAAGGAAGGATTAGTCTTGAGGGAAACCCTGTCATTGTGGAATAGTAAACAGGGGGGTTGCAGGACAAGGCTTGAATTTCCATTACTCTTCTTGCAGAAATAATAGCCAATAAAAACAAAGTTTTCCATGTCAGAAAATCTAAGCCACAAGTAGCTGAAGGTTCAAAGGGGGATAGAGTAAGAGACTGTAGGACTAAGGTTAAATCCCATGGAGCACTGCATTCTTTATACAGAGGCCTTAACATTAGGGTTCCCTTCAGAAAGGCTTTATAATGTTTATGTGACATAAGTGAAGAACCATTCAAACCAATATGAAAGTTAGATATCACAGCCAGACGGAGCCGAATAGTAGAGGCTGAAGAACCAGATTGATAAAATGCAGCCAGACAATTCAATACTTTATCCACAGGAGCTGCATAAGGTTCAAGGTCATTGTTAAGAGCCCATCTAGCAAATTTTTTCCCATTTACTCTGGTACAGTTTTCTAGTAGATGTTTTGTGATGGGCCAAAATGATCTGTCGGACAGGTGAGGTAAGGGGAAAATGCCTAGCAATTGTGTGAATTGGAGAAGCCATGCAGTGAGCTTGAGATTTTGGAGATTCAGATGAATCATACCTTCTGGATAAGATAATAGATCTGGAGCTGGGTCCAGAATCCAAGGTTTCCAAAGTAGATGAGGCCAAATGAAGGGAAACCAAACCTGTCGAGGCCTGAATGGGGCAATGAGAATTATTGTGTTCTCTGACCTCTTGGCTTTCTTTAGAAAATGGGATATCAGGGGAGTTGGGGGAAAGGTATACAGGAGACCAGGGGGCCAATCATGAAAAAAAACATCTCTGAGTGACTCCCTGTGGGGGGTAGGGCAAAATAACTATTGCAGGGAGGACACAAACAGATCACAGCAAGGTTGACCCCAGTGGCAGAAAATTGTTTCCATCACCACAGGATTGACAGAGCACTTGTGAGGTATTAATATAGTTCTGCTCAGCTTGTCTGCTATCACGTTGGAGCTTCCCCGAATATGTATTGCCATGAGAAAATGGTTGGAAGACATTTTCCCACTGCCAGACTCTGAGAGCTTCTCAACAAAGTGGGTAAGATTTGATTCCTCCTTGTTTGTTGATGTACCAGACCACCAACATATTGTCTATTTGAATTGCCACTGTTCCCAGGGTAAGGCCATCCTGAAATGCTTGCACAGCCAAAAGCACCACCCTCATCTCTAGAGCACTGATGTGCAAATTGGCCTCTAGTTGGGACCAAGTGCCTTGGACTGTCTTAACCAGATAATCCCCTATCTGAGAGGCATCCATGGTCATTATGGCTTGGGGCTGCGGAAGGATGAAAGGACAGCCTGAAAGAATCTCGTAATGGAGCGACTGGTGATCAGCATGGGGTATGACATCAGCTGATTCATTAACCTGCACTGGGAGGCTAGAAGCCACTGTAGATTCTGCATGTGATTTCTGGCCAAGGGACCTAGAGTTATAGAGGCTGCCATTGAGACTAGCATCTGTAGGATGAGTCTGGCTTGACACTTCTGTTCTGAACTATATAGTTTACTTGTGATCTGCTCTTTTGGAGCCTCTCTACCGGGAGTGAAGCGATTCCCATAACAGTGTTTAGCAGAGGTCTAATAAATTCCAGCTGTTGTGTAGATTGTAGATCTGACTTTTCATAATTTAGTGTAATGACTAATGAAGCACAGAGATGTACGGTGTCATCTCTTGCCCTTTCAAGTTGACACTTGGTGGTAGTGGTAAAGAGCCAGTCATTGGGATAAGGAAAAAACTCAAAATCGCTGTAGTCTGAGATGAGCCGCTACCACTGCCATGCATATGATAAACACCCTAGGGGCTGAGGTGAGATCAAAGGGCAGTACTCTGAACTGAAAATGACTGACTCTCAGCTGGAAGGTCAGGAATCTTCTGGAGCATTTGTCCATTTTTATATGGTAATACACATCCTGAAAATCTGTAGGGCACATCCAATCATTTTTTATTTCCAAGAAAGGAAGTATTGACTGCACTGAGACCATCCAGAATTCGTTTTTCTGAACTGCCTTGTTGAACTGGCTGAGATCCAAAATGGGTCTCCAGTCCCCTGATTTTTTGGGCACTAAAAAGAATCTTGAGTACAACCTGGATCCTCTCTGGTCTGGTAGGACATCTTGGATGACTGTTTTTCAAGCACTTTTTGAATTTCTATGACTGCTGCTTTTGTGTGACTGGGTGGAACGTCCAGGAGTCTTTTGTGTGTTTTTTGATCTGAGGAAAGCAGAATAATATAGCCTCTGGACGTGATCCCCTGTACCCATTTGTCTGATGTCATCTGTAGCCAGGCAGATTGGTGCATGGATAATTGTTCCACGACTGCCTCCAGAGGAAGGCAATCAGGCCTCCATTCAGGAGTCCTGGTAGGCATTACCAGAGAAAGAATCTTTGGGCCCCTGGTTCTGCAGGTCACCTATGCCTCTAGAATGGTGTCTTCCATTGTTACCTCCCCCTCTGCCCTGAGGGAAGTCCTTGCCACATGAGTCCTGGAAAGGCCATTGGAACCTTTTGAACCATAGCCTCCCACTCTCTGGTTTCTAGAGTAGGGCTGTTGAGGAGTGGAGAAGTGTATGCCAATGGCAGAAAGAGTCTTTCCATCTTTCTCACATCAGGCCAATGTGTCTTTAACCTTGGGTCCAAACAGGGATGTGCCGTCAAAGGGAGGGCTGATGAACAAAGATTTAAATGGCTCCGCAAAGTCACACAACTGCATCCAGACATGTCTCCTAATGGCTACACCTGAACCTGCTGCTCTTGTCATCCCTTCAGCTGCATGGGCAATTAGCCTCATGGATGAGTTAAAAATTGATTCGAAGGTGACGAGCTGAGAGGTAACCTTGTCTCATACCCCTTTGGCTGCTGCACCTGTGAAAGTATCTGACAGCTCTTTAACCAGATCTCTCTGCAACCTGGTAATGTGCGCCATATAGTTCAAAGACATGACAGTGAAAGTTGATGAAGCATAACTGCACTTCCCAAACCTATCCATAGTCCTAGATTTCTTGTTAGGAGTTTGGATAGTAGGACTTTCCTTTATGCAAGTTCCTTTTTTGTGGCTGCCACCATCACCGTGGTGTCTACATGGACACCCTTAGCCCAATACTGCTCTTCCACAGGGCCAGAAAGGATCCAGTTATGCCTCTTAGGGATCGGAATGATGGAGTCTTGAATTTCCGCTGCCCACTGAACTGTCAATTTAATAAGATCCTCAGTGGCGGAGAGATCCAAGAGTTAGAGGGCTAGGCACAAAAAGCCTCCAGATATACTGATTCCTCCACAGAAGGCTGGAGGAAAGTCCAGTCACCCCTCTGTTTCAGGATTTCCAGGATTTCCACAAAGAAAACATCAACAGGAGGTGACCAGCGGGAACTTTCTCTCTCATCAAAATCGTTATCGTTAGTGAAGGATTCCTTCAAGCAGTCTAAGTGCTTCCTCTTGCACTTTTTCTTCAAAGGTACTTCCTCGGAGGGATGTTCTGGGGAAGTATGAGAAGAGGAAACTACTTATATAGGTGGATCTCTCCTGAGGCTTTTGTGCTCTCTGTCCCAGAGATGAGGTTGGAGGAAGCTCTGGTTGAGGGGATACAGATGTTTGGCCCAACAGAGATAGCAAAGATTGGGAGTCCACATTGGACAAGGCCTTCTCCATGATTTGGAATGCTGGCCCCCATAGGGGATGGGAGCCTGTAACCGATATAGACTCCTTCAGAACCATGGCCCCACCCCGCACCGAGGAAGCCACCTCTGAAACAGAAGCCTGGGTTGAGCCAGTGAGTGCCGAGTTACAGAGGGGCATAGAAGGGTCTGAAAAAAATGGAAGTCAAATCCTGCCTCTCGAAACCGGCAACGAAGCCTAGACCCCAGAAGGCTTCTGGTTCTGTTAAATGGGAGGTTCTCAGTGCAATTCTCAGTTCTGGAGAAGACACTCTTACCAGAACTGATACAGTTGGGAGCCAGGCAGGTCGGTGCCAGGATCTCCAAAGACTCAACTGGAGTTGGAGGAGGAAGATGAGACAGTGCCAAAGAAGGACAGGGCCTGGTGAAGAAATGGCTGGGAACTGAAGATGGAGTAATCAACTTACCATCAAGAGCTGGTCCATCAGCCTTATGATGTCCGATTCCCAGAGACTCTTAGTGGATCAAACAGATGGTGCTGAAGGAGACCTATGCGGTCTTTGTTCCACAAATGGGCTAAGTGGTCAGTCCACAAATGGATCTACCAATGGAGAATACATGGTTCTTGGTAATGTCCTCAACGTATTCTGTTTTGGTACATATATAACCTCTGGTACCGATGCTGTACTTGTCTGATCAGAAGCAATGGTGGGTACCGAATTACTCTTGGCTATCCATGTCATGGAAACTGTTGACACCATAGGCTTTTTGGATAATTTTGCAGGTGGTTCCAGGGAGTTGCTTGAAACTGAATGAGAGCATTTCTTAGGCTTAGAAGAGGAGGAAGAGGAATATGATGAGCTGGCTTCAGTCTTCGGACCAGATATGGCCTCGTTGAAGTCTTCTTTCAACAAACCATTCAAAATCAGCTTGTTTCTCCACTCAGTTAAGTACTGGCAGAGAAACCATGACAGATGGTGCAATCTTCCTGCAGGTGGACAGCGCCTAAACAATACTCACAACAGACATGCCCATCTGAATCAGGCATCTTCCTCTCACTCTTTTGGCACCTCTTAAAGCCAGAGGCGCCCTTTGAAGTTTTATTAGCCATACCAGAAAAACTAGGCCTAATGCTGATAAAAGCACACACACACACACACACACACACACACACACACACACACACACACACACACACACACACACACACACACACACACACACACACACACACACACACACACACACACACACAAAGGGGAAACAAGGACATTTTTTTTTTAAATTTTTAATAGCAAAAAGGAAGAAGATACCAACTATGGTAGCCAGAAATATCTAAACAGGTAAAAGATAGTACCAGTAATGGTACATTAAGAAAAAGTACCCAAAGGTAGAGGGAAGGAGAAAAAGATCACATACACACACAGAAAGGAACAGACGAGCTGGTAATAAAACTAGAAAGTACTTAGGGGAGAAATAATAAATATATAACATAGAAAATTAGAGAAATCAGAGGAAAAACTTACTCTACATAACTGCTAAATCTCAAGAGAGATTAGACACGTCTGACACACAAAGCAGCAAATGAGTTCTGAGGTAATTTAGAGAGGAGCATTGTGGGTAGAGCCAAGCTCAAGAGTTTAGAAGGTGCGAGCTGAATTAAATGGCTGAGTCGGTTCTGAGGCTCAGAACCAAGCTCACGGTCAAGGATTATATGGAGATTGACAACATTCTATTAAACGTTGTCATTGTTATGAACACATTTCAGTTCCTCACCAAAGGAAAGCAATCATGGGCCTCAGTTTAGCATGCCTTTTGATACCAGTGTCTTCACAACTTTTGAATAATCAGCAGTGCATATTACACCTGAAAGGGGATCATATTACCAAAGCATAGTAAACTGACTACTGATGTAAAGTGAGCAACTCTTTTATGTTACTAACATTAGTTTAAATTTTAAATTAAGCATCTAAAGTAAGACATTTTGGTAAGCGAGTCAGTTTCAGCTGCCTCAAGTAAGTAGACTAATTGTTCTAGGTACTGGCTTTTTCTCATTGAATGATCCAAATCATCACAATTACCTCGACTCACAGGCTATAACAATTGCCACTTTTTAACAGTTTAATCACCTCTAATACCTAGTGCACAGATTATATGGTTGCCACCTTTAAAACAGACCAACAATGAATAAAAGTCACACTTGTCATTCCATCCCTTATCCACCTAACCATCCCTACCTTGAATTTCTCCACTCTTTCTCCTGCCTTTCTCCATTCTGTATCCTGTTGACTGCAACCCGCTCTGCCCACTTTATGAAGAAAATGATCACGTTTCTTCATCTCTTCAGAGCTGGAATGTCTTTTTCTTTCTTTTTGTTTTACCTCACTATAAACTGTTGTACCATAATGAAACTATGTGTGTACAAAAACTGCCATCTGGAAACAGGCACTTAAAAATGGTGCTGTTTTGTTTAAAGTCATTTCTAGATAAGTGTTCCCTACTCTATTTATTTAGAAAAAACAGGCAGGTGATGGCCTTACTCTGCTGTCTATTGATAGACTGATAGAAATGTTTCCTTAATTTTTTTCACTAAATAGTTATTAGGGTATCTCATTCCAGATATCGATTAGTCAAGGGCTGCTTAAAATCAACTGTAACTGTATATGTAAACTCCATACCTACATACACTTGTATGAAAGATACTGGTCACAGATCTTTGAAGATCAAAACTGAATGTATAAAGTACAGCATAGAAGTTTATCTTTTGAAATATTTGCTTCAAAATTAAAAAAAAAAAATAGAATTTTGTTCTCAGTTCAGAAAATATGCTTATTAAGAATTCTGACCTTGAGTGTTTTGGTTTTGAAATAACAAAGTTTGATTGCCTGCACTTGAATGCTACCATATGCAGCAAAGACCCTTCCACAATCTGAAAGTAACTTCAGTTATCATTACTGAACAACACATGCAGCATATTTATCTGTAGATAAGAAGTAGAGGAAACAACTTGCATCTAAAAATATAACTTTAAGGAAAAAAATTGCCACTGCAAAACTGAGCATATCATATGTCTTATGAGGGTAAATATAATATCCTACTGAAAATGCATTCCAACTGACTACAGGCTTAATGTGATCAACTCAGTCATGTTACTGTCATTATTTTTAATTGATAGTTAATTGTCTGAAGCAAAAACAAGAGATGTGTTTAACTGAATTGCATTAAATACTTGTTTACATTGCCTAGATTATTATTCCAGTAATGAAAATAATCCAAAATGTATTTACTCCTTAATAAATATCACACCTGTAGATTATGCATGGGAAAACACTTCCCTTCATTTGACATACTGCACAACAATAAATGCTTACTCCATAATGTATGTATTTTCAGTTTTTATCAAAGTACAGGAAGTTCCAACACATTCAAATGCCTTCCTATAACACTGAAGCAACTTGTTTATTAGCTCTAATTTCACCATTCATTCATTCATTCATTCATTCATTCATTCATTCATTCAGTCATTCATTTTCTGATAAACAATTTAACTAATCAAGAGATATATTAAGTTTGCCTGCAGATGAGTTTTTCCACAAATAAATCAGGCCAGAGTAGAGCTTTGAAGGAAATTATAAACTCCTCTTATCAGACATTCTTCAATTTGGTAATGGCTCGCCAGAACACCTGGTCACATAAAGGGGTATAGATTCATTATGGAGCCGTCCACCAGTGATAGAGGTATGGTTAATTCTCAATGTCTCTCCTTTTGGTTTCTGCTACAACATTTACTAAAACCTCTTGCAACATGAAAGGAGTATTGAAAACATTCATAGTTATAGGCCAAAGCAGAATTTGTAGTGCTTAGCTATTTATCTATGCTTATCTGCATGTCAGCTTATTGGTTAGGATGGTGGCACATCAGTCAGGAGTGTGGCTGGGGAGGGTTTTGTTTATCGCTGCTGTTAACTTTTATTGTATTTGACTTCCTTGGTTAGTTGGCTCTACTGTTGCCCATTTAGGTAGTCTATTATAGTTAGGATATGTATTTTGTTCTGCAGTATTGGAGATTTCAGTTTGGATAATTTCTTCCACCACAGGTGGTGGTGTCATTTTGGCTTTCCTTTCAGGGGATAATTGCGATGATTGGGATGTATCTCCCAATCTCTGGCTCCAGGAATTTTTGACCCTTACTGAATTGTACAGTGTAAACCACCAGGTATGATGGTTTGATTTCTTGTTAGTAGAACTCAGGATCTAAGGCATTGCTCACTGACTGGATTATTATCTTGGTCAAAGGCTCACAACAGCAGAGCATCATATAACCTTCATCTCTGTTTAGCTCCCATACTCCCACTGTGTTCTTCTCACAGATCGGTGGCTCCTCATCATGTTAATCCTTTTGCACTTGGTCTTCTTCTGTCTTCTGTTTCATAAATAGGACCCTGATACACATATTCATAGGTTTAGACTACACCAATATCCAACTTTTTTTGACAGAGACATCTTTGTGATCCAACCTCACAAATGAGGATGTGATATGGTGTGTGTGTGTGTGTGTGTGTGTGGGGGGGGGGGGTTAGCAATGCTTTCTTATGTTGGTGAGTACTAGGTCCAATCCATTTGATTCCTGAATGCACACTATCTGATCCAAGATGTTTGTGATGATAATGTCCAGGAAACGTTGTGTCTGTGAATTAAAGGCACTGTATGCTTCCCAGTCTATAGAGTGCTAGCTAAAAAGTTACCAATGAATAGGATATTTGGTTGGATGGTGAGTGCCTCTAGTATTTATTTTTATTTATTTATTTTATTTATTTATTGACATTTGTTAACCGGGTTTGTCCAACTGGGCTTGTGGCCCATTTTCAGTGGAGACCCGAGGAGAAAAGCTCCATTTATTTATTTATTTATTTATTTGCAGTTGGTTTACCAGGATAGTCCATTGGGCCAAGATGAACCCGTTTTCGATGGAGTCCTTGAGAAAAGCTCCAGTAACAAGTTACACTAGGTTATACATTAAAAATTACAAAGTTTACAGTAAACAAGTTATACTAGGTTATACATATATATAGATTACAAAGTTTACAAGTGAACAACAAGTAAGTATAGTTTTAGAAACCAGGTTAAAATAGGCTTTTGGTTAAGATATAAAAATTTACAAGTGATACAATTTAGTGTGAGACAAGAGTTCTATTATCAGATTGCAAATGGTTTTTAGTTTGAGTACAATTATTTCAGCTGTCTAATATAGATTTAATGGTGTTATTAGTTTTTATGAAGTTCAAAAAAAAAAAATTACAAAAATACATTTTAAAACAAGTACAATTTTAAACAATATTGATATAATAGCAGTTATAGCAAAATGATTCACATATGCTGGGTTACATGCATAAAGTTAAAGTTGCATTAAAAAGAAGCTAAGTAACAATTTTACATTGATATAGTTCAATAGGTCAACAATACACATTTTTTGTTTGTATAAAATTGTGCAAATGCATAGTAGACACATTGGAGAGAGAGGTGTAATGAGGTACTAAGTATGGTCCTTTTGGGGGTACATACAGGGAAGGAAGACTAGGTAGGGTCATGGCAAGGGCAGGTCCTGGAATTGAGAAAATAAGCTTTTAGTTCATTTTTAAAGTGTGAGGTGTGGGAGATTGAACATAAGTCAAGGTGATGTTTGTTCTAAGCATGGGCAAGGGAGTGTTTGTAGAGTAGTTTGCCTACTGACCTTTTTGGGTGGTAGATATCAAGTAATTGTTGGTTAGAAGTACGGAGGGTCAGGGATGGGATATAGATTGAGACTAAGGGAGATAGAGATGGACAGAAGGAGGGTTTATAAAGAATAGAGAGTCGGATATGAAATTGATAAGATAGCAAAAACTGGGGAAGTTCAAGCCATTGAAGAGATTTTAAAGAAATGCAGTGGTGTGAGTTGTATGGGGAGTTAGTAATGAATCTGGCTACTTTATGGTAAGTCTGTTGCAGTTTGTTTAGAGTGGAGGACTGGATATTGGTAAGAACTGGGGCGGTTATAAGAGGGAGGGGAGGAGGAGTGCCTGGCCCAGGGTAAGTCTAGATTGAGGGGTTAGGAATTATTTGTTCCGATATAGCAGACCTAGTTTCTGTTTTTTTTTTTTTTTTTTATACATTGGAGTATGTGTAGGTTGAACTTGAGTTTGTCACCGATAATGACCCCTAGGAGTTTTGTGTGGTTGTCAGGTTGGATGTTTGTATTGTTAGAAGATGTAATAAAAAAGGAGGTTTTGTGATGAGAAAGAGAACGGGGAAGAAAAAGGAGGAGTTTGGTCCTTTTGGGATTTAGGATCAATATGTTGTGAGAGAGCCATTGTTCAGTGGATAGTAGGGCCTGTTGGGTCAGGGAGTGTAGTTCAGGAATGTTATTTGAGATGGATATAAGTGTGGAGTCGTCAGCATACTGAATAAGGGAGGATTCTTTGCATGAGCTGTAAAGATCATTGTTGACGATGTTAAACAAAAGGGATCCCAAGATGGAGCATTGGGGAACACCAGTGCAGATCGGAAGGAAAGGTGAGGAGGATGAGAGCAATTTGACAGATTGTTCCCCAGATAGGAAACTATTAAACCAGGCAACTGCGGAGGGGGATAGGTGGAGATTTGAGAGTTTGGATAGTAGTAGAGGATGAGAGACAGTATCAAAGGCTTTGGAGAGATCTAGGAAGAGACAGGAAATGAGTTTATTGTTGTCTAGGGCCTCTGCAATGATATGAGTGAAGGAGAGGAGGACAGTGGTGGTGCTGTGGTGAGGACGAAATCAATGTTGGGTAGGGGTAAGTAAGTGGTATGTGAGGAGGTGATTGAGAAGCTGTGAGTGAATACATTTTTCTAATATCTTGGAGAGGGGGGACAGAATGGCAATGGGTCGGTAGTTTGAGGGGTCAGTGGAGTTTCCACCTTTATGAAGAGGGATAGTGAAGAAAGATTTCCAAAAGGTGGGGACAGTTGATTACAGAATAGATCGATTAATTAGTATGGATACAGGATAGGCAATTGAGTCAGCAGCAAGTTTGAGGAATGTAGGAGATAGATTGTCAATGGAAGGAGAGCAAGGTTTTAGCTTGAGTAGTAGAGATTTGATGTAAGTAATGGGAACTGGCTCAAAAGAAAACAAAGTTGTGTTAGTGGGACTTGGAGAGGTGGGTGACGAAGTAGAGTTTGGCTTAGAAGTTACCAGTTTTTTGATGGAAGAGATACATTGTTTATTCAGGAGGGTAGCTGTTTCCTGAGAGGAAGAGTTAGGGTATGGGGAGGGATTAGAGGGCTTTCAAGGCTTGGATTTGTTGTTAAGCTGAGCAGAGCTATAGTATAACTTTTTGTCATTAGTTGTCTATTTTTTTTGCAAGGTTCTTCAGTTGCCTGCATTTTTGAAGAAAAGGTGGTTGTTTAGTTTTAGTCCAGGTTTTCCAAGCATGATCTCTTTGTTTCATAAGGGATATAGTCTCTTTGGAGAGCCAGGGAGCATGGTTTGATTTTACTCTGAACTTCCTAGAGGGAGCTAAGCAGTTTAGATTATTCATGAAGATGCTATTGAAAGTTCTTACAGCATCGTTTAGGGGGAAGTGCTTTAGAATGGATCAATCTATGTTGTGGAGAATGGAGTTAAATTAAGATGAATTGAAAGTCGACAGTTTTTGACAGTCTTTGATAAGGTGGGGTTTAGAATATGGGAGTATTGTCTTAAGATGGTGGTAGGGAGATGATCACTGAGGGAGTCAGGTAAGGTGGTGGGATTGTGGTATTGGTGGGGGCATTGGTAAGGATCCAGTCTATGATGGAGCTGGAAGTGGAATTTTATGGGAGCGAGTGGGATATGTTATAAGTTGGTGGAAGCTGTGTAGGTGGATACTGAGTTGGGGGGAGTCAGTTGTGAGTTTGGACCAATCAATGTTGACATCACCAAGGATATGTGTCTCATATGGTATGTTGTGGGAGAACCAGGATAGGATGTTTCCAAGAATGGGGAGATTGTTACCAGGAGGAAGGTAGATAGAGGCAATTGCAAGTTTTTTGTGGGGATTCAGATGGCAGTTAAGGATGATGATTTCAGCTGGGAGGAAGTCAGGAATTGGGGAAGGGTATGGTGAGAGGTTAAGAATGTTTGAGTAGAGGATGGCCACACCACCACATTTTTTTACAGGTCTATCAGATCAGAAGATATTATAACCTGGTGGGAGTATTTCACTATTTGAGATTTGTGGCTTGAGCCAGGTTTCAGATAGGGAGAGGATGTGAGGGGTATTGAGAGCTATCCATGAGTGCATCTCAGTGACTTTATTTGCTAGACTTTGAATATTCAATGAGTAAATAGTTAAGTATTTGGATGGAGATGATTGTTGTGACTGAAGTTGGTGACAGTTAGAGGAGTAAGATGGGGGCAGTGTAGAGGTAGTTTTGGGGAGGGAAGAGGGGCCAGGGTTGAGATGGATGTTTCCAGAACAAAGTAGGTTTTTAGTGAGGAGAGACTGTGTAGTAGATGCTAGACGGAGTTTATATAGTTTTGACTTAACTTTGTGGAAAGGTTTAAAAACCTGCATTATGGATAGTTTATATAGACTTGAGGTAGAGGTAATAAAGAGATTAGGGGAGATAGTAAAAGATGAAGTAGTTGGATATATGTTGTATGAGTGAGAAGTTGGTGAACATAGGAGTGGGTCAGAGAGACTGGAGTGGTAAGAGGTGGAGATAGAGGGAATAAGGAGCAGTGTAGAAGATATTAGAAAATAATACATGTTGGAATAAAATATGGTCAGATAAATTAGGTAGAGAGACAGTGGTATAGAGGAAGTGGTGTTGACAAGATTGACAGATTAGTAAGGTGGCTGTGACAATAGGCAGGAAGTGGAATTGTAGTGGCTAGTGGGACAGGAAGGGGAGGGATAGTTAGGTATAAAGGTAATTGTAAAGGGGGTGGGTGGGAATGGGGGTAGGGTAGGGGAGCAAAGTCAGCCCGAGCATAGCAAGGGCGAACGGAGCGGGGCTTGCACCCTGGTCAAGATGAAGTCATAGAAACAATCAGAAAAATATAGTGAAAAGCTAGCTTGAGAGACAAGGATATAAAGTTTCTAAAGGTATAGTCACCAGAAATAAAATAAAAAGAAATAAAATATGAGCAGAAGTAAACGTACAAAAGAACACTGGCCTCAAGCTACACAAGTAGATTTACTCGAAGCAAACCTAGTGCTGTGTGGTTAAAAATAAGCTACAATAGAGAGGGGCTTTGGAGGGGGAGAGAGAGGTATTACTAGCAGCTAAAAGCAGGGCAAAACATAAAAAAAACATTAATATGTAAGAGTCTGAAGACAGTAAAATAGGGCAGGTGCACTAGGAAAGGCAATTATGAATGAGGCTAGAAATGAATTTGGGGAAGGGTAAAGTGCAGAACAGGAGAATATACACAGAAACAGTATGAGGATAGTGGGTAACCAAAGAGAAAGGATAGGAGCTGCTGGCGTCTGCTTTTCGTGGTGACTAGCAAAAAAAACTGTAAATTCTTGTTGTGCTTATAAAGTCTAGCATTAATTAAAAAATAGCTTATGTAGTAGTTATTTACTGGGACAAATACTTCAGTGGTATTATTTTAAGCTTAAAATGGTGGCTTCTGGACAGATAGTTAGAGTTGTAGGGTATCTGTTAAGGTCCTCAAACCTGTGTTGCCTGTACTGTGGTGAGGAGAAAATTGCAGGGAAAAATCCACTAGGGTTCAGTGGTATTATTTCAAGCTTAAAATGGTGGCTTCCGGACAGATAGTTAGAGTTACAGGGTATCTGTTAAGGTCCTCAAACCTGTGTTGCCTGTACTGTGGCCAGGAGAAAACCACAGGGAAAAATGCACTAGGGTTCAGTGGTATTATTTTAAGCTTAAAATGGTGGCTTCCAGACAGATAGTTAAGTCTTGGTAAGAGCTGTGAGCTTCATGTGCCACAGAGTGCGGCCTGTAGCCGGTCAGTACATGTTAAGAAACCTTGTCTATGGAAACTCTGATGCAGATGAACTCCAGGGCATCATTCTGCTTGTCATTATTGCTAGTTATCTGTTATCCTGATTATTTAGAACATTAGATTTACATTACAGCAAGATTGTCTGGTGCTTAAGGAGATCATTTAACTATATATATATATATATATATATATATATATAGAGAGAGAGAGAGAGAGAGAGAGAAGACAGATGAATACATAGGTTAAACACATAAATTAAATTAATTATGGCAGACAGATGAATACATAGGTTAAACACATACATTAAATTAATTATGGCCAAACAAATGTTATTTAAATCATGATCCAGATATTCCGGGTATGTTTTGAGAATTAGGCTCCTCCAAATTTTCATTAACAGTGGACTTCTTATAATATAGTTGTTAATAACTGATGATGGGTAGGCATTAGTGCATATTCATCTGAGGCAATTTTCATGCGTTGACTGTTTTAGTAAAGATTTTGGTGCTACTGTGATGATTGGGTTTACTTCCCAGACACAAGTAAGGTTTCAGTTTCCATTTTAAGTGTTCTTCCTCTGGTTCCATGTTAGTCTGTTTTGCTATATTACCCTTATAATTTGTTAGACTTGACAGTGGAGGTCATTCCTCTGTGATAATTTGCTATATGGACTTATACTTTGTTTTCTTTTCTTCTCTCCCATTCTTCATTAACCATCATCTTTTCTCAAAGGAGCCCTTAGCCTAAAAACCCTGAAGAACAGATGGTAGCTGTTACC